>NC_066882.1:31526804-31873144 GCF_022985175.1 Labeo rohita | reverse complement strand
TGTGTGTTGCTGCTTGTATTTATAAAGCAGCAAAAAATGCCACTTCCCATGTCAAAACAAGGTGGCTGTGGATGAGAGTCTGAAGGACTGGTGGTGCATTTGTCCTGCACCATTTTATAGCTGATGATTTTAGAATGACATGACAGTCATTTATGACACTTGTGATTCAACAACAACAGCTTGTTCTATGCATCAGCATTGCACATGTGCGTAACTCTCCAGTTTCGGTTTTACATGTCCTTTTGATCGGATTAGAAAAGGTCTACACCAGTGGTTTTTAATCCTGGTCCCGGGGACCCACTGCTCCGCACATTTTGTGTCTCCCTTATTTAACACACCTGATTCAGATCATCAGCTCGCTACGAGAGAGATCCATGTACTGAACTGAGTGTGTCAGATAAGGGAAACAAATGTGTAGAGCAGTGGATCCCCAGGACCAGGATTGAAAACCAATGGTCTACACCACCCCTTCCAATCTGATCAAAATTTTATTTTTAATGAGCCATTAATCCCATTACTAATGGATTGTTTGTTTGTATGTAATCATAGCCAGTCAGAATGAAATTTCTGTCAGATTTGGTTAGTTCACTCTCTTTTTTTTATTCAGACTGGGCTACTATTCTGATTACAGACAGATTATTAGGGTCCTTGTAAACACAACTATTGACGTTTAGGGGGTAGAATGGTTAAATGTTTATTTATTTATTTGTTTGTTTATTTTTGATAGTCCACTTTAGACATTTTCAACTTTGTCTACTAACTCTAACAACATTCTACTAATACTATAAGAGTTAGTTGAAGTTGCAATTTTTTTACAATAGAGAATAGGAATCTACATAACTGCACATTGGATAATGAATCTGTAATAAATAATAAATACAAATGACAAAGCCAGATTTTGGTCAAGTTGTTTATTTTCATTGAGCTGCTTTCACCATTGTGTTGTTTCAAGCTGAAAACCATAAAATTGTGCTTAATTTTAGAACCGTTTTCCACTCCGGTCATGACAGAAGATATGGCAGTAAGCATCACAGCAAGCGTTCTCCATCCTAATGTGTTTTTAAATGTACAATATAAATTTTAACATCTACCTCCACTATTACCCAGTCTCTACTGTACTGTATCCATGTCCGAAAGTCCCAGAATGCTGTGCATTGCTGACGTCACGTTCCCATTCTCTATTAGTAGAGTGTCTGCAGTGTACTATCATAAAAAATCTATAGTATGTAATATGATTATTCTCTGAAAGTTGTTGTATTGTAGAAGTCTCTGGATACATCCAGGATCAGTCTCTCCTTCATCCTGTCTAGATTTCACACCACAACTGATCATGTCATTATACATTATTCAAGCTGTCCTCTAATTAGCACCCAGTAGCGTCAAAGATAAATTAGTTTGAACTCTGAGCATTGTGTTAACACGCTTGACCACTGTAGCTTGACACTTTACTCCATATGCCTCACTGCATTTGGGAATGTTGATATGAATCATGTAAAAGGGCTTTTACAGACACACTGAGACACACTGAGACAATATGAATATCATTCATATTCAAAAGCTCTTTTTGAAGTGTAAATATTAAACTTTTCCAAAGTCACCATAAGTATGATCAGTGTTTCTTATTGTTGTGCTGTTGGTTTTTACTTTTTAATATGAATTCTTCCTGAATGTGTGCTCCAAATATGTTTGTTTTGGAAAAAAGACACTAAGCTAAAATGTGTAAAACCTTATGGTGGGAAAATTGTCATGAAGTGGTTTAAATCTGTGAAATCAATGATGTGCCATAGCATTAGTAATTAGTCCTATCACAATATACACAAAAGGTTTAAGTACTGCATCAGTAGGACACACAGAGACATCAACAATCCACATATGAATCTCAACAATGGTGACAATCAACTGAAATGCTTCATGCTGCAATGCATGCTGGGTGCATAGTACCAAACTCATCCATGATTGTTTGTCACCATTGACAAGGTTTTATATCAAGTGTTACAACAGCTGTATTAACTTTACCAGACATATCTTTAAAAAAATATACTATCTTTAACATTATTATTAAGTCAAGTCAAGTCAAGTCACCTTTATTTATATACCGCCTTTAACAATACAGAATTGTGACAAGGCGGCTGTACAGTATTAAATAGGAAACAGTACATCAAAAATGCCAAAGGCAACATTAAACACTCACATTATAGGTAAAGGTAGTTAATCAAAAACAATAAAATAAAATGCAATATTGTGTTAAGAGAAAGTGTCCCCAACTAAGCAAGCCAGAGGCGACAGCGGCAAGGAACCAAAACTCCATCGGTGACAAATGGAGAAAAAAACCTTGGGAGAAACCAGGCTCAGTCGGGGGGCCAGTTCTCCTCTGGCCAAAGTTCCCGTGGTCTTGTGCCGACAGCCGTCTAGGTGATGTGGTCTTTAATGTGGATCCGTCTCTGGGGCTCATCTAGTTGATGTGGACTCCGCTGACATTCAGGGGTGTAGAGGTCGTCTCTAGGTGCTGATCCACCGTCTGGGCTGGGTTCGGACTGGATCCGGGGGACTGCAGTGACCATCTGATCTGGATACGGACTGGATCTGGTGGTTAAAGTGACCTCGGAATAAGAGAGAAACAGACTAATATTAGCGTAGATGCCATTCTTCTGACGATGCACCGAGTACATCGGGTGTTATGGGAAGTGTTCCCGGTTCCGGTTGACCTAATTAGTGCAGCCTAACAATCCTTTAACGGATTTGAATTATAAGAATGTGGATTTGTTATGTGTAAGCAAGGTTAAAGAGATGGGTCTTTAATCTAGATTTAAACTGACAGAGTGTGTCTGCGTCCCGAACATTGTAGGGTAGATTGTTCCAGAGTTTGGGCGCTAAATAAGAAAAAGATCTGCCGCCCGCGGTTGATTTTGATATTCTCGGTATTGTAAGATGTGAAATGATTTCCTCATGAATTTAAAGTCCAGGAACTCTGACAAAACAGATGCCATGCAACAAAACAATAAAACTAATCTGGAGAAGAGATCTTCAAAGAGGGCAAACAACACCATCCCTATTGCTCATTTACAACCCCCTTCCTTCCTCTCCTCTCCCCTCCCTGCATCTCACACGTTTCCCCCAAAAGGTTCCACTGAAAGTCACTAAGAATGTCCATATTCTACATGAGTTACACTTTGTGAATATGTTGAACTTTCCCTTTCATGTTTGGTATCGTTATAAAGGTCTCCGTGCGATTGGTAAAATGGTCTCAATTTCACAGAAGTCACTTATATTATGAGGAAGACTGAATACTTTTGTAGAATTGTGTTTTGCTGCTGAGGGGTGTGTTTTCCCCTTAGGGTCAGGTGAGAATCCCAGCAAGGTGTGACCCTGGGTCACGAGATCTCCTGACAAACCAAAAGGTTTTTTATGTGTTTACAACTGATTAGAAGATTTGTTTGTTTTGGTCTGGGTATATAAGCGAAGTGACAAAACATTACGGGGGGATTCTGTATTCAGAAGAACCCCACACTGTGTGTGAGAGTCTCTGGAGCTTTGGCTCTAAATCTCTCACACGCTGCTGTGTATCTCTAGGCGGTCAGGTATGCATCTCTCACTCTTAGATTTATCTTTGAGTAAATGATGTTATGTATTTATTTGAATTGGAACTAAATTTAATTCTGAATTGGACTTTCATTGTTTAATTGTGTAATTGGCGTGATACATCTTACCTGACAAATAAATTGTTATATTTAATTCAGTCTGATCTCTTCTGAAATCATTATTTCTAGTAGATTAAAGTGTAGTCTGATATTTTTCACAAAGTCTGCGTCCAGGATGGTCACACCGAAGTACCAATGGTTGGACCATGGGGAACACCATTAAGGGCTTCCGTTTTCTGACTGTCACTGGCTTAACACGTCGTAGTTCTCGTGATTATAGAAAAATACACTTTATGGTGAGGACTGCAGGGTGCAGTCTGCATAAAATGTATCATAACCACCCCTCAACCTCTGAGTAAGCCCAGAACTGGCGAGTTTGGGCCATGCGTTCACTGTTGGCCAAGTGAATTGCAAAGCGATATTAGGTCCTTAATAAACGAATAATTGAAAGTAGGGGATTTACAGAATAATCAAGTATCTGAAGTAATACACATTGATATTTGTGGTCAGCCTAAATTAGAGTAAACACCTAAATTCTAACGATCATATGAAATTGGAGTCAGATTAAATATGGAGCTAGATTAAAAGTGAAACTAAATCCTGATAAATTAAGCGAACTTTGCAGATGCGCTGTGAAAAGACCGAACACGCATTAAACCTTCAACCAGACAACTGGACTCCGCATTTGGGCCAGTGGATGGATCCTTACAGTATTATCAAATTGCCAGAGTTTTGAGAATGCAGCGGACGTGAGGGACTATAATGCGATAAGAGCTCACTCAGGTACTGGGAAGCTAAACCATTCAGGGCTTTATAAGTAATTAGCAAGATTTTAAAATCTATACGATGTTTAATAGGGGGCCAGTGCAGTGTAGACAGAACCGGGCTAATATGATCATACTTTTTGGTTCTAGTAAGAACTCTAGCTGCTGCATTTTGGACCAGCTGGAGTTTGTTTATTAAGCGAGCAGAACAACCACCCAATAAAGCATTACAATAATCTAACCGTGAGGTCATAAACGCATGAATTAATGTTTCAGCATTTGACATTGATAGCATAGGTCGTAGTTTAGATATATTTTTGAGATGGAAAAATGCAGTTTTGCAAATACTAGAGATGTGGTTTTCAAAGGAAAGATTACCATCAAATAGCACACCTAGGTTCCTAACTGATGACGAAGAATTGACAGAACAGCCATCAAGTATTAGACAGTGTTTTAGGTTATTACACGCTGAGGTTTTAGGCCCAATAACTAACACCTCTGTTTTTTCAGAATTTAGCAGTAAGAAATTACTTGTCATCCAATTTTTTAACTCAACTACACAATCCATTAGTTTTTCAAATTGGTACGTTTCGCCAGGCCGCGAAGAAATATAGAGCTGGGTATCATCAGCATAGCAGTGAAAGCTAACACCATATTTCCTGATGATATCACCCAAGGGTAACATGTAAAGCGTAAAGAGTAACGGCCCTAGTACTGAGCCTTGTGGTACTCCATACTGCACTTGAGATCGATATGATACCTCATCATTTACTGCCACGAATTGATGGCGGTCAGATAGATACGATTTGAACCATGCCAATGCACTACCACTAATGCCAACATAATTCTCAAGTCTATTCAAGAGAATGTTGTGGTCAACAGTATCAAACGCAGCACTAAGATCCAGTAGCACTAACAGAGAGATACAACCACGATCGGATGACAAGAGTAGATCATTTGTAACTCTAATAAGAGCAGTCTCAGTACTATGGTACGGTCTAAAACCTGACTGAAAATCCTCACAAATATCATGTTTCTGTAGGAAGGAAGATAACTGTGAGGATACAACCTTTTCTAATATCTTTGACAGAAATGGGAGATTCGAGATAGGTCTGTAATTAGTTAATTCGTTGGGGTCAAGTTGTGGTTTTTTAATTAGAGGCTTAATAGCAGCCAGTTTGAAGGTTTTGGGGACATATCCTAATGACAGTGATGAATTAATAATATTTAGCAGAGGATCTATGAGATCTGGAAGCATCTCTTTTAGTAGCCTAGATGGAATAGGGTCTAGCATACAAGTTGTTGGTTTAGATGATTTAACAAGTTTATACAATTCTTCCTGACCTATAGTAGAGAATGAGTTGAATTGTTCCCCAGGAGATCTATAGCGCACTATCTGATGCGACACTGTAATTGACGGCTGCATAGTGACAATTTTGTCTCTAATTGTATCGATCTTAGAAGTAAAGTAGTTCATAAAGTCATTACTGCTATGCTGATGGGCATAGTCAGTGCCTGTTGGTTCTTTATTTTTTGTTAACTTAGCCACTGTATTGAATAAATACCTAGGGTTATGTTTGTTTTCTTCTAAAAGAGTCGAAAAGTAGTCAGATCTGGCCGATTTTAACGCTTTTCTGTACGATAGGGTACATTCCCACCAAACAGTACGAAAAACCTCTAATTTTGTTTTCCTCCAGCTGCGCTCCATTTTCCGGGCTGCTCTCTTTAGGGCGCGAGTGTGCTCGTTATACCACGGGGTCGGACTATTTTCCTTAATCTTCCTTAGGCGCAGAGGAGCGACCGTATCTAGAGTCCTGGAAAAGAGAGAGTCAATAGTTTCTGTTACATCATCAAGTTTTTCTGAGCTATTGGACATGCTGAGGAATTCAGATAAGTCAGGAAGATTACTTAGAAAGCAATCTTTTGTAGTAGAAGTGATGGTTCTACCATACTTGTAATAAGGAGTTGAATTTACAGTTTTAGTCATCTGGAGAATACACGAGACTAGATAATGATCAGAGATATCATCACTTTGCTGCAGAATCTCAACGGCATTGACATCAATTCCATGTGACAGTATTAAGTCTAAAGTATGATTTCGACAATGAGTGGGACTGACACGTGTTGTCTAACTCCAATAGAATTTAGAATGTCTGTAAATGCAGCTGCCAGCGCATCATTTTCAATATCAACATGGATGTTAAAGTCACCTACTATTAAGACCTTATCTGTAGCTAACACCAGCTCAGATATAAAATCAGCAAATTCTTGAAGAAAATCTGTATGGTGCCCTGGTGGCCTGTATACAGTAGCAAGTACAAACGTCATAGGGGATTTATCATTAACAATTGTTTCTCTGGATAATGTTATATGAAGCACCATTACTTCAAATGAGTTATACTTGAAATTCGCTCTCTGTGAAACACTAAAAATATTGCTATAAATTGTAGAAACACCTCCCCCTTTACCTTTTAGACGTGGCTCATGTTTATAACAGTAATCATGAGGAGTAGACTCGTTTAAGATAATGTAATCATCTGATTTTAGCCAGGTTTCTGTCAAACATAGCACATCTAGATTATGATCAATGATCATATCATTTACAAAAAGCGCTTTTGTCGAGAGGGACCTGATATTCAAAAGGCCAAGTTTTATCATTTGTTTCTCTGTATTATGTAAGTTTTTTATTTGTTGAACGTTGATTAGATTGTTACTCTTAAATTGGTTTGGACGTCTTTTGCATTGTCTAGCTCGGGGAACAGACACAGTCTCTATAGCATGATATCTAGGTGAAAGGGTCTCTATGTGCTGAGAATTAACTGATTCTGGTGACGTGAGGCGGCTAGCAGACGGTCGGATTAGCCAGTCTGTCTGCTTCCTGACCTGGGCCCCAGTTAGTCAAGTGCAAACTCTAAGACTATATGCCATATTACTAGAGAGAAGAGCAGCACCACCCCTGGAGGGATGAAGACCATCTCTTTTCAACAGGTCAGGTCTGCCCCAAAAACTTGTCCAATTGTCTATGAAACCTATGTTATTCTGCGGGCACCACTTAGACATCCAGCCATTCAGTGACAACAGTCTGCTATGTATCTCGTCACCACGATACGCAGGGAGGGGGCCAGAGCAAATTACAGTGTCTGACATCGTACTTGCAAGTTCACACACCTCTTTAACATTATTTTTAGTGATCTCCGACTGGCGAAGTCGAACATCATTTGTGCCGACGTGAATAACGATCTTACTGAATTTACGTTTAGCATTAGCCAGCACTTTTAAATTTGCCAAGATGTCAGGCGCTCTGGCTCCCGGTAAACATTGGACTATGGTGGCTGGTGTCTCTATTTTCACGTTCCGTACAATAGAATCGCCAATAACTAGAGCACTTTGATCAGGTTTCTCAGTGGGTGCGTCACTGAGTGGGGAGAACCTGTTTGATGTTCTGATCGGAACGGAAGAGCGGTGTTTTGACCCGCGACTATGCCGTCTCACAGTCACCCAGTTGCCCTGCTGCAAAGGCGAAGTTACCGGAACCGAACAATGTACGGGACTTCCTAAGCTAGTCGCATCCAAAGCCATATCTAATGCCCTCACATTCTTACTATCCTCGATTAAAGTTTGGATGCGTGTCTCTAGTTCTGAAATCTTCTCTGTCAGCCTAACTATTTCCCTGCATTTATCACATGTGAATCCCTCGCTGCCGACAGAGATTGATAAACTATACATATGACAGGTGATGCAGGTTACCAGGAAAGGAGAAGAAGCCATTACTCACTGTAGATGTAGAATGATTTCAACTCACCACTGTTGTCTGATGAACTTGTGTAGAAAAAGGCGTAGAGAAAAATTAAAAGTGAATGGCAAGCTAACCGGCTAACACTACAAACACGCTGCACTCGCGGTTGTACAATAAAAACGAGCAATCAACGAGAGCGAGGGAAGAAAGGAAAGCGGTAGTAGACGTGAATAGAGACGTGAGTGGGAACGCAAATGGCAGCCTATAACCGCGGCGTTGCACTGGCGGTTATAGATTAAAAACGAGCGATCGGATTAGTTTGATGGATAATAACAGAAATCTGGTGGGGAAAAAAGCTATATTTTATCACTTTAAACAACAGAAAGTAATAGTAAAATAGAGATTTCCTCAGAAGAATAAAACTCTAGGGAGCTACAAACGCACAACACTCTGCAACAGGAGACCGGACGTGCAACAGGAGACCGGAGACTGTAGTAATAGTGCTACTGAACTCAAGAGAGTTGACGGTTCCTCATTAGACAACACTTCCTATTATTTAAATTAACTACTTTCTGATGCAACTTCTGTCACCAGAAGAGAATAAAGCTTCCATAACTCTCTTTTAATATCATGGCGTAAGCCTACACTACAAAACACTAATGCAATTAATGAAAGAGAAAAAGATAACAGTGCATCTGAACACTGATCACCATAAAAAAACAACTCAGAACTGGTGAGATCATACAGCTGGTGAGCAGAGAACTTTTTCCTCTTTAATAGTCTCCTAAGAAAGTAGATGTGGAGTCAGTCTGCTTTATTTAGTTCACATGGTGGCACATGTTAACAAGGCCATTTTTAATGCTATGCGATGCACATGAGGTATGGCCACACTTGAATGCCAAAAAATAATGGAGGCCATTTTTTATTCTGGAACAGACTGGAGGCATTGGATCGGTGTGACAAAGCTGAATGTCTTTTTGACAGAATCGCAGTGTAGTTGGAATGAGTTTTAGAGGTCAGGTGATGAAGATGGACGGGTTGTGATGTCACTATATAGAGAAGACTGAGCTCATGAATATTAATTAATGCACACAGACGTCACAAGATAATCTTCTTAGTGCAGTCACGTTGCCTAGTTAACATAACACCATAAATGCCGTCTTGGCACGGAGATACAGTATCAAGCCAGGTTTAACCTGAACATTAATGGAATTAAATTAAGAAACTCAAAACTGTGATAACCATTCTGGCATATTTTTACCCTGCCGTATATTATTTTGTCCCGGACCCTGTGAATTGAAGTAATGGCAGCGGGTGTGGAAGCGAGTAATAAGGGAATGCTGGCGGTACAGAAGGCGAATAGGATCATAGAGGATGTGACTGTAGTAATAGTGCTACTGAACTCAAGAGAGTTGACGGTTCCTCATTAGACAACACTTCCTTATCTTGGCAACCCTTGCGTTTGTCCCTTGACAGTGAAGTCTCTTAATATCTGCAGTGTCTTATCATGCAGTAATCCCCTTAATGCATGATAATACATCAGGTTTACCGCTTAAGTTCTCCTCTGTACTCCACTCAGAAGGGACCTAGAAGGGGCACAGTTAAGTTGGCTTGGGTCCAGCGTACCTTTCCCTTACAAGCTGGTGCTGCCAGCAGCATGCTGCAGCTATAAAAATGTAAATGTGTTTTGGGCAGGATAACAGGCCTGGTTTGCTGCTTCAGCGGCTTCACACATGAACATTTAACAGAGCATCTGTTCTTGCTTACTATGAGTTATCCTGTGTGTGAATGAATCTGAGAATGGGTATCATTCACAAGACTGAAAAAACGCCATTTAGCACTGCGGCAGTCACTGTGTGACGTGTTTAGGTGTTACTCTAAGCTGTAGATGTCATCAATAACACTACAGGGGGAAATTTGCTAATTTGCTGGTGAACATTAAACTATTAACAGTGCTGACTTGCAGTACTATAATATAGCAGAGATGGAACCATCTTCTCTATATCATTCAGAGATCACATAAAAATTATTGTACTTGTTATTTTGCTGATTTCGATAAAGAAGAAAATATAGCCTATGTGTGGTATGAAGAATTTACAGAAAGTAATGTGTATTTTTAGACTGAAACTTCAGTAGTAAGAAACTTATTTCTTATTTTTGATTTAGCAAACCACATACTTGTTTACTCATTTACTATTTACTACAGAGTTTTATCACATTATTGACTGAAAAACAAGTGCATATATTTGTACATGCTCCAGGCAATATTGCATACCCTAAGATAAAAGCAACATGCTATAAATTGTGTCAGACTATAAAAAATGTACACTGATTTGTGTCAGGCTTTTTCCTGCCTGCCTGTCATTTCAAGCAATGACTATGAACATTGTTTATGCATGAAAATAACATAGCTCTGCTACTGATACATGCACACAGGAGAAGAAACTAGATAAAAATATTTTCATATATTTACTTTATGCTTTCTTCTGCAGAACACATAAGAAGATATTTTGAAGAAGATTGGAGATGATAGTAACTGATAGTATGTGAGAATACACAATTCATATGAAATGGGACAGGGAGGTGGGAACCTGCTCAACATAAATGTAAATCGAATAATCAAAAAAAAAAACAAAAAAAAAAAAAACAACAACAACCACAGTCGTTGTTCCTGACTTTCAGTGAATGGCAGCAACTCCTGGTCTCCTTGTAAATGCAGCGAATTGATCCGTCTCCCTGGCAAGTTAGTCTAGCAACACCTGAGTGAGCAGCAGCTGCTGCCCTGTCCTTTTTGCCATCGCGGTCCACTTCAGAAGGGCTCTTTATGAGCATTATTCTCCAGGGTTTCAACACCAATTTAACGCAGTGCATATGACAGGTAAGTTGGAACTGACTCAACATAAACAAAATCTTTCTAATCTGCAGAAACTCACAACAAAAGGGAAAAAAAATGTTCAGAGCCTGGTCCTCTCTTTTTCCAGAGTTGTCGCTCCTCGTTATATCCTTTTGGAGCTGCTCCGTGGAACTCATAACTCATGTGTCATGCAGGTGTCATTATCATTCATTCAACATCATCAATTGTTCCCCATGGCTTAGCATCCATTCCACTGGCCTCGCTCCATTTCCACGGCTCTTGGCCTCACTTTGCTTGCCACAGCAAGCAATCTTAACAGGGAGGTCTTACCAGACATTTTGAGATGATTCTATCTAATGGCCGCGGCCAGCATACAAAACTGCAGAACACAGTCAGTGATGGATTGTTTACCCTGGTGAAGATGATAGAGCAGTGGCAGCATTTCAGTAAACCATAAGGTTTCTCATTTCCTCAGTTAAGGATCAACTTGGGTATGGCGGAATAAAGAAAAGGCGCCTATGTGATAGAGCTGCTCGTTGATTGTGAAATCTCCAGTTAGACGATGAAACACTTTGCCAAAGTGAGAAAGGAATGGTGATGGTGACGGTGTGGATAAGGATGAGGAACCTGCCCTATGTGCTTGACCAGTTCCTCAGATAAAGAAAAAGAGAGGTGACTATTAAGTGAACGCCAGTGTATTGTTATTTGTGTAGTGTTGTGTTCAAATAAATACCCATTTGGACAACAGATAGTTGCATGTTCAGGCACTGGTCACTATCAACCACTTTAAACAACAGCAATCTGTCTGTTTGCTATGTTTCTGGCTATGAGCCCAGAAATCCATTTTACCTACAGGTGAAAAATGTGACTGGCACAGTTCTCCATATTCTGCAATTTCATACTTCAATTCAGGTAGAACTGAATGAAAAAACACACCCCACAGCAAAAGAGTGTGTTGTATAAGATAAGGGCCAATGTCACCTCTTCTAAACGAGGCAATTTTTGCCCTGTCCGAAAATCATAGTATGGTCACTAACTTCACCCTCAAGAGAGCTGATAAGAAATGAGAAGAAATAATGCAATCTTTTTTATTCTTTTTCCATTAATTTTGTGCACTCAGGGTACTGTCACTAAATTAAAGTCAAAGGATTTTCAATTGATAAGGAAAGGTAAGCTGATCGTTTCATAAATGAAACCAGTCAGAAGAGGTTTGTGCTGACCAGCGTGCTGTATGATTGATTGGCCGTTGAATGTGCTTCAGCTGGCCATAATCATCAACTCCAAAGATCTATTTCTCATGAAACTGCATCAATACTTTAGAACTTCATTTATGTATGCATGTGGGCATTCACTTTTCCCACAACTTAATAAATTAAAACCAGCACTTTACAGTGCATTCTGAGCCACTTCTGGCATTTACTGGGAATACTACTCATTTTATTTTCTCACCTAACATGATAAAGCGACAAGAAATAAAAAAAAAAAAAAAAAAAAAAAAAATATGCAAAAGATTGGCTGTTGATTTGCATTTGTTTCTTTTCTAAAATCCTAAAAGAATGCCCAGCAATTGACCTCATGTATTCCTCTCCGGCTTTTCCCCATGCACTGCTCTGTAGGTCTGATTTTGTCTTATTACTCCTTATTATGACATATAAACAAAAACTTAAACCCCAAAAACTCAGATCATTAACTGTTATGTTGTGGTCGCTGGAGGCCGTTGATATGTTAAGGGAATGCTTTGGTTGTACCGACAGGAATAAGTTGGAAAGTCTATTTGAAATAAACACAGACATCAAACATATTTCTGAAAAAAAAAAAAAAACAGCAACAACAACTGGCTAACGCAATATATATTAAGCATCCAATTATAAACTGCACACAGTTTACAAACAACAAATCAAGCCATGCACATAAATTGAAGATGTAAGAGAAATGGGTCAAAAGGAATTGTTAAAGATTTTATAGGGAATTTGAACAGAATCTCTGTTCTACGGCTGATCACCGAGTCAGCCTGCGATTCAGCAAACAAGCCGCATAACTTCAACTCTGCAGTGGACAAGGTAACAAGATCGGCATTTAAGACATTAACTTGTAAGCCCAAAACACAAGATACTTTTTTTTTTTTTTTTTTTTTTGTATAAATAAGGCTTTATTGGACAAATCTAAGACATATAAACTAATCTACACATAGACACACGTATTCACACATTTACACAGGTTGCAGAAAGAGAAAAAGTGAGGAAAGAATGAGTATGGGAGAGTAAAAATATGAAATCCCAAGTTTATAGCAATATATGCAGTTGCTAAGACCTAAACAACCATCAGTCATCTAATTAACCCTCACGTCGAGTTTCTAAATATAGGACTATTAAACTTCATATTAAATGCACCAGTTCAGCTAGAATCTGGAGGTTGTGCTTGCGTTGCCTTTGTGTTAAGGGAATTCCTTTGTTGAAAGAGCATTTCCCAAGGTTGCTGATTGGCTGAAAGTTCCGTGGTCATTCGATGTGATGTCTTGGGCGCTGGCTGAAGGATGGAGTGGAGTTGTGTACGCTAGTTGAAGTTTTGAGCTGGGCACAGACACTTGACACGGCTTAGCAGCAAAACTTAACGGAAAGAAAAAAAAATATAAAGTAAAGAATTTTTTTTTTTTGAGGAGTGGCTGGCATGCAAGAAAGGGAGCGCTCGAACGCAAAAAGCAGCTGCAAAAATGCTGGCTAGGAGCGATGGCTTAGACCAATAGCTAGGAGCCCAAACTAAAAGCTAAATTTTATGGTGTCCTTAGTTTTTAAACTCGGGTGCTGGACACATCCCAAATGGTCTTGACTAATTAGATGTGGTCTTAGCTCAGGATATTGCTATGTTTCTCCTCCCAATACATAAATCTTATCAGTCACATGGTCCGAATGTTCACGCTCTTGCAAAGTATAATTTGGACGTGATTTCTATAACAAGAATATAATACATTTTACAAAGAATTGATTGATATAAGCATTTAAAGCATAAAAATTCAAACTCATACATACCAAACATGAGTATAAACTGTTCAATAGTTATTCAAAAGGACACACGCAGCAAGTGATTAGAACATAATAGACAAATGTGTGGGTTACATAGTTGGTTTGGGGTTAAATGTTTTGTTAAATGTCTGTTTTAGCACCATTTTAAACTTGGGTTAAATTCAGTATTTTCATGCATTCATTGTATGTACTTATAGGAGTATCATTGAAAAAGGATGTAAGTTATTAACTTTTAATCGTGTCGAAATATTCAAGTGAAAACCTTACAAATAAGTAAGCAGGTATGAACCCATTTTGATCTAGATAAATGTACATGCATCTAGATACAGGTACCTAGTGGGTAAACCATGGCATTGCAAATGAAAATGATGTTGCCTTTCCCATCACTCTCCAGAATAAAATAATACTGTAAATGTCATCCACGTAATAATCAACGCATAATATGCTGTAATGTTTACTAAAAACTCAACACTTCTAATCGAATCTTCAATTGTCGGATTTGCACTGATACGCTACAAAGGATAAGACTTGAGTCAGTACTACCATGATCTTTACTGTACAATACTGAGTAGTAAAACCTTTAGAGAAAGATGTAAGAACAAGTCAAGTCGAGCTTTATTGTCATTCTGCTACATGTGTGGACATATAGTGGAACGAGATGTCGTGTCTCGCAGGACCACGGTGCTACATGCTAGTTAAACATGATACAGACATACCACAGTACACGAATAAGAAAAGCAATTATAGACCTATACAACAGTTAACCATCTGACTATACATTGCTATAAATACTATAACTATAATAAATAATTGACTACACATACAAAACTGAGACTACAAAAACTTTACATAAGTACTGCACATGACGTTTTACAAAAGAGACATTTTACAAAACGTTTTACAAAAGAGACAACACTGGAGTCATTACTAATAGTTATTAATGAAAACCTAAAAAAAAAAAACTTCTAACCAAGTCATGCATAGAACCATATATTTCTGTGAGGTACATTAGGTGCTTTAATTGTATAATTGTGTAATACGTTACATCATTGTATGATTATGCAAGCGAACTGGTGAATCGTTTTTTGAACCAGTTCACTGAAGCGAACTATCTGAAAGACAACTATCCCGTTTGCCCGAGGCTCTGTATTACACATAATAAGCTTGTAAATAATGTTCAGTTTTTTCCACAGACCGATTGTTTCACTTCATAAGATTTCAATATATCGTCAGGAGCCTCGGGTATTAATTTTGTGTTGCCTGAAATGCTTTTGTTTATTCTCAAAAATGTTCAGCCACTTGCATTTTATGAATCACCGAGGACACAGTTTCAGCTAAGAAAATATTCTTTACTGTTCTACCAAAGAAAAAGAAAGTAATCGACATTTGGATGGCCTGAGGCTAAGTAAATTAACTGCAAATGTTCATTTTTGGCTGAACTGTTCTTTTAAATAAATATTTAATGCTCATTTAATGCTCATGAACACCAGTGAACTTTTCTCTTCTCTCATGTAACTTTTCACCTTTATTTTTTTTATTTATTTTTTATTTTTTCATGTTATTCAATCTGCACTCAAGTATTTAGTTTCATAATTTGCAATATTTGAGAAAACTCCCCTGATAATCACAAACTTCAACAGTGAGACTCGTTCTGAAGCTGATGTTATTGTCTTCATTAAGGTTGTACATCAGGAAAGTATTATTTGATTGTGTGCATGTACATTTAGTAGTTTTAACTGCCCACATCATTAAAGGTGAAACATATTCCACACTAGTAACAGTTATTTTAACATGCAGACCCTTTATGCACAAGTGACTGAAAATGCATAATTTATCTTTCTAAGAATGCCAGATTACTTTAAATAATGAATATGGAATGTAGACTAAATGCCCCAAAGCCTCGTTGGTGAGTGTGCATGTGAGAAACATCAGATAAAATATGCAGGAGGTGTGTAGACAACTCCAGCATCTCCATGCCTTCTCCAAATAATGACAGGAAGAAGCAGCGGTCTAGTTAATTGTTTACGCAGCAGAGACGTACTAATACTTGAGCTTGTCTTTAGGCATGACTGCCTTTACTCGGTCTGTGTGAAGGTCTTGTCCCTAGTAATCAACATCATAAAGTACTGTATGAAAAATCTTAAGAGTTGTGCTGTCAGTGTCTGGATTTTTAATGCTGGTGCACAACTCAAAAGTTTTAATATACTTTGAAAAATACTGACAAAATATAATTAAACATCTGTGGTTTAAATTCATTACTGAGTGAAACTGAATATGGAGTACAGTTGTGGGAGCTATACCCAGCATGGGGACCATTATAACAAAAACACTCCTTGTCTTCAACCATTAGTTGTGAAAAGCTTGAATTATACATGCATGTTTTTGACTTTTTATTTTGTTGGTTTATCTTATATACCTTTTGATGGCTTGTTTGTCTACCCTATTGTTATCGATGATATTTTGAAATCATACATTATTGATGAGTGAACTTGAGCAAAACTTTGGGACAAGGCTATGAAGTTTTAATGTACTTACACAGAGGAGCTCATTCTGGTCCTCCGATTGGACTCTGATCTGGTTTTGACTCTAGTGAGATATTATTTTGTAAGAGATAAATTGAAGATCCTTGAAAGAAAGTAGTAAAAAAAAAGTCAAAAACAACCTGTTTAACTGATTTCATGTGATTAAATAAAACACTAAAGATTAGTTTACTCTTGCCTTTTAAGAGCAAACATAAAGTGGGAAAGGTGCAATGAAACATTGGTGTTAAAGCTGTTAAAACACAATATTGAAACACCCACTCAAACAGATTTAATTTTAGGGCTGTTAAACAATTAATCGCATCCAAAATAAAAGTTTGAGTTTTCCTAATATATGTGTGTGTACTGTCTGTAATTATTATGTATATATATATATATATATATATATATATATATACATACATATACACACACACACGCACACAAATTAATGTGTATATTTTAAAGAAATATGTTATGTACAAAATATTTTTATTTATATATAATAAATTCTAGAAAAATTATAATAAATACATGTAAATATTTCTTAAATATGTGATTAATCATGGTTAATGTTTGCCAGCCCTAATTTCTATTTTATTTTTTTCATGACTTTAACAGCGAGTTTCAAGGTGTGAAGGCAATTTTGACCATTCAGTCAGGTGAAATGTATTTGTTTAACACTATTCTCATTGTTTCAGAACAACTTTACTGTTACATCTATAATGCCTAATGCTTTAATATAGGACATTTTTACTCCTGGGTGATATGGCGCCATGTAACAATGCTGTAAATTGTACTTAACTTATATCTAGCTGTATTTATTTATCTGTAGCATGTATAACAGTGCCAGTTTTTACATCATATGATGCAAAAATCGTAAGAGCTATTATACACTCTCCTTGTCTTTAATCAGTGCTCACGGAGCAGGGAAATGTGTTCCTCCATGAAACAGATGGCACAGTCAAACATTTTATGAATACTTGCTTTGGCCCTTATTCATGAAACACAAGCAGCATGACTTTCTATGTAAATTGATGATAAATCTGTTCTTACATAAACCTTGTTTGTACTGAAAGAGAAGTGTACAGTTAGAATGGTACAATTTACACTTAAATTGTTTTGTTCATGTTTATAAATACAGCCCACAGAATGTGGCTTCTGATGTTTAATGTAAAACAATCATAATAATAAAGTACAATTTGGACTATTTTTTTCCTCAGTATCTCTCTCTCTCTCTTTCACTGCCCTTGCTGAATTGCAGCCCAAGCCAACTTTGCTTATGTGTACATGCCTACACTTCGACTTCTCAAATAAACTTGCAATAGCTCATAAGAGTTTAGAAGTGGCAACACCAAACAGAGTTATATGTAAAGAGCAATAAGACAATACAATTTGTGCTGCAGTTGTTGTTTTTTGTTTGATTAATTGCTTTTGATGAGGATGAGGACATTCTTAAGTTGCTTTCAGTTAATATCTGCTAAATGATTATTTATAAATATTCTGCTTTCTGAAAATTATTTCCAGAAACAAAAGCTACTATGCTTCCAATTGTATTTTGTATATTTATTATTTTGCAATATATTATTATATTTTTATATCTGCTTATTTTTCACAGTTGTTGTCCTAATTATTATGTGTCTAAAATTACTCATTATTAACTTTGTGCTTTATTGAAAGCAATATCACACTCTCAGTCATGATGTGGTATAGAATGTCAGTATACAATCATGGTTATGCCTCAGCTCATCATAGCTGTGCTGATATTCATAATGATCTTGCTGCAGATTATTTATTTAGTGTCATTTTATGTTAACTCCAGGAAGACTAACAACCACTTTCTGGAATCTAATAAAGATCTAATTTTAGCATATACAGACCATCACAAGTAAGGAATAGTTGACAGCTGAGTGTCGAATTATAAAAAAAAAAAAAAAAAAAAACACACAGCATAAACCAGACTTGCACATTTAAAAGGTTGCTTGTCATTTCTCTTTTGTGGTATATGGTGGGCTTTTTACTTTGACTCTTTTCAGTGTTGAAGTCAAATATGACAATTAAAACAACTGAAAACAACAAGCTACTGTTTCCAAGATATTTGAGTTTTCACATTCTATCTATCTATCTATCTATCTATCTATCTATCTATATATCTGTCTATATATGAAGAGTTCAGATGCAAAACCAGCTAAAAGCCATCTCGGTCAAAAATGACATAATGATACTGAGTGAATGCTCTTGACACATATCATACGTCCATCAAATACTTTTTCTTCAAACTCGCTAAAATACCAGCCTCAGCCCAATCAGAAGTACCGGTACTTGCGGTACCTATACATCTGAGCCTGATAAAAATGCATTTTTTAAAGAAAGACGTCAGATGGATTTAGCTGGTTTTGCATCTGAACTCTCCATATCTATATATATCGATACCTCTCATCTGTCATATTTCTGTAATCATTTAAAAATCAGCAAAAGGATTAAATAAATAGATTTTATTAAGAAACAACAAAAACTCTTATGCACATAGTTGAGTCCTATTCAGCGTCTACTTAGCGCTTCTTGGTTTGTCTCTTGTATTCATTAAATGGAGCATCTCTTGTCATTGTCCATCAATATTCTGCAAGCACTGATGAGCTCCATTTGCCCTGATAGCAGGGCAAGTTTATCCGCAAAGTGATGACCGCATTATCCATGACTTTTAGGAAATAACATGATGTATTTCATACAAAATGCCAGCTTCAGATGGCATCATTCATTGGTTGGCCTAAAAAGCAAATACTGTCCAAAACAAATCATGGATTTATTCATCACAGATCCAGTCAAAAAAGACCATTTCTGGTTTAAATTGCAATCCCTTCCCTTTTGTAACTCACTTATCTTTCACAGGTCACATATACTGTCCAAATAGTCTATCTAGCTGAAAACTAGAGCCAATCAATGATTTTATGCATAATGTTCTCAGCGATCCTGAAATTAGTAAAGTTTGACTACATTAATTTCAGAAGCATTTTGGCTGTAGACCAGCATAACCTGCAACTGCTGAACATGAATGGAAATGCAAACAAGTTGCAAGTCTCACTATTAACTAGTTAACTACAAGTAGGGCCTAAAACTAACTTTTTGCCATACCATAATGTCACCTGCCAATGGCCGGTGACATTATAAAATGTACCTGCCAAATTTTATTTTTTATACTGGCCATGAAACGCTTTTTGCAAAAATAGGCAGTTATTACTACTACAGTGACTAAACATATTTACAGTGTTAATTGTTAATTTGTCCTACTGGTGTCTCTATTAAATGCATTTTCCTCAATTTTAACTATTAATTATAGCCATTCAACATTACAGTATAATTGAAAGCTATTATTTCTTATGTTTAGGCTTTTAGGAAATATATAACAACTTTTAATTTAAGTGATTTTAAAACAATCTTTATTCAAGCTACAAGCTACAAGCTACATTTATTTAATTATTTATTTATTTCTTTATTCTTCTTTGATTTACATTAATAACAGACTTCAGCAGGTTAGCTTTCACTTTAAAATCAGCATGGTCTCTTTAAAACCTGATGCACGTGACGTGGATCTGGCACATATCCGATTTTCCCTAAACTCTTTACGGTCATTTGATACTTTATGACTATTATATTTAAGAATACGTTTATGAGGTAACTCGCCAAAACCATGCATTTTTTACATAATTGTGTGTGTTTCCGTCTGTTGAACCGCTGCTGTGCTGTCTGAAGCGGCTCAGTGTTTGCGTACAGCCGAACATGCAGTCTTTCAAACTAATACTTCACTGCACCGTTTAGGCGGCGTAACCCCAGATATGTGTCGCCACATTCTCAGGTTATGAAGAATAAATAAGGGAAAAGTTATTCTTCTGAAAAGAAGCAGCAATATCTTCTCAGGTAATAGTTATTAGAACTGTGTCTAGGGACAGGCTGGTCATTATTTGATTCGCTTATGACAGAAGAGCTAATCACGATGATCTTGTGTTCAGAAAATATTATTTTATTCGCTTACGTCAGAAACAGCGAATCTCTTTAAAAACTGGCACTGTTACATATACTCGTTAACGCTGATTTTTACTCGCTTTTGGCGCTTGGCGAGTGTTAATTCTAGGCCCTGACTACAAGTCTCACTATTAGCTACATCTAAAAACCTTAACAGGATGAATAAAGATGTTCTAATATGTGTAACATATTTACAGTTTTATATTTTATGTAAAATGAATGTGCAGGCTAAATAACTGCTCTTACTTTCTATACGTTGACAGCAGGAGTCCTCTCTTTTTATCAGTTTTGTGCATAGTAATGTAATAGGAAAAATATTACAGAGTTGAAGTTTCAGTCCAAATAACCAATATAATAAAGGCCTGTACAACTACTGTAATATCAATTTGTATAATTTTGAACAGAGCACTCATAGCGTACTTGGCTTTTTGATATACGAATTGCTACAGGAATGAATCATGCAGTCTTACTGAGTAAAGGGATCCTGCTTTGTGGCCCCTGAGCTTTCTGAAGTAAAAAGCCCTTGACTGTACTCTTGACAATAGACGTGTAGATTCTGTCTTACAGTAAACAAGAACAGAAAGAGTGAGACCTTGAGACAGATGCTCTGATTGGCGAGGAAACAATGAGCGAGGGCTCGTACTCCACTGAGGAGGTGTTGCCTAGCAGCAGTAATGTGCCACTCTGTGTGTGTGTGTGTGTGTGTGTGGTAAGAATGGATATGGGTCTGTAGGACTGTTAAATGAGTATTGGTGGTTGCCATAGATCCTTCTCAATCACAATTTGGAATCCATACAGCAATGAAAAACTATAAAATGTGCTCGAGAATAGCAGAGAGAGCGGACATTAAATCCTTTACACTCACAAACCCATAGCCACAATGAGCATCAGCGATTTTAATGAGCACTTCAGTTTTCAGCTGCATTCCATTTTTATAAAAGTGTATTGATTCAGGGCAATGGGAGGCAGGAACATTCATAGTTCACTGTTTCTCCCTCCAACTTTCTCTTTCACTAAACCAGGTTTAAACCCCAGGTTCAGTCATTAACAGCCATTAATTACTGGGCCTTAAATCACCATTTTGCACAAAATCTCAAATTTCTTTCTACTGGGTTTCTTTCCATTCAGTGTCACTCTTTTTATCCTCTGGGGAGCCCTTACTTATGACTTTGAAAAGTACGATAATGATTATGACAGTTCATGTGATTATTAGAATAGAACAGACATGCAATTTCCTATTATTTCTTTCTCTTCCACTTCCAGACAAACACAGGAAGCTTTTATTATTCTTGCAAAAAACGAAGTGCAAAGGATGTGCATTATGTGTGTAATTTATGCATTTCTCATCCTTGCGCAACCAAACAGCTCTGAGGCAGCATGTCGCCTCATAAACCGACTAAATGAGTAGAATTTTCTGCCTTTATACAAAATGCTAAGAAACTAAATTTTGCAGTCAACATCAGGAACGTCAGTCAGTCTGCAGACGAGCTCCAACACCTCAGGGA
Source organism: Labeo rohita (assembly GCF_022985175.1). NCBI lineage: Eukaryota > Metazoa > Chordata > Actinopteri > Cypriniformes > Cyprinidae > Labeo > Labeo rohita. The sequence continues at coordinate 31,851,088 of NC_066882.1, read as the reverse complement.
GCTGTTGTCTTACCCTGGAGTCGAGAAGTGGCACTGAAAATTCAGATTCCCATTTCTTATTTAGACAAGCTTTACAGAACGTCCTATGGAAATTTTTGGAAATGCTCATAAAGCTTAAAAAGTGCAAAGAGCCTGCCTTGTTGATAACCAGTGATGGGCATGTTACTTTTAAAAAAGTAATTAGTTACTAGTTACTTCTCACAAATACTAAATGAGTTAGTAACTGAGTTACATTATCATAAAAGAAAGTAATTTCCAGGGAAAGTAACTACTGTGTTACTTGTTTTAAGAAAAGTTTATTTTACAGTTTCTTAACTATTAATATTAGCATGCATATTACTAGAATATTACCCATTTATTAGTAAGCACATATTAATGCCTTATTCTACATGACCTTATTCTACATCCCTAATTCTACCCAATAGCGAAACTTAACAACTACCTTACTAACTATTAATAAGCAGCAAATTAGGAATTTATTGAGGGAAAAAAAAAATCATAGTTACTAGTGAATACATGTTCCCTATTCTAAAGTGTTACCAAAAGTTTGAATATGTTAAATAACTTGGATGTCCCAATAAATGATTATTATAAAATATTGTACACTAATCTACACTATTTTAATGATGCTGTGGGACAATGTGAGAGACACCTCGTCGCTTTAGAATTATAAGGTTCCATCTGTATTCTGAGCACTTTTGAGATATTGAGCTTCCTGCATTCCTGTCAGTGTTTTGTCATGTTGTGGACTTGTTTTCCTTGTTTTACCCCTCCCTTAGTTCATGAGTTTCTATATATGGTCACCTTCCTGTTCTTGTTTAGTTAATTGATTATTTCCTCCACCTGTTCTCCTACTTATCCCATGTGTATAAATTCCTTTGTCCCTTGGTTTTCGTCCGGTCTCACGTCTACAATGTTAACATGCCGTTTGCCATTTTCCCTAAGTGTATTTCTCCTCCGTTCGTTCATTAAAGACTGTTTATATCTATTTGTGACTCCTGCGTTCTCCCTGCAAAGATGAAAAGTTCCATAGACTTCTGTAGATAGAACCATTTTTGTTTTCTACAAAAAGGGCCCAAAATGTACATAGCTTACAAAAGAAATATCCCATAATGTAAATAAGTTGTCACAGAATAAGAATATGTGAATAACTCAATTTTGACAAATATGTCACATAGAACCATATATTTCTTAGGCAACAACCTGTCAAATTCAATAAATTATTGTAAATATTGTCAACCCTACAGACACCTTGGCAAGAGAATCACCATTGGCAAGCATATATATATATATATATATATATATATATATATATTATTTTTATTTTTATTTTATTTAATTTTCATTTTATTTATTTATTTATTTATTTTTGATAATTTGGCATTAAACTTTAGTAATTAGAACTTTAGTAATTAGAATAACTATGTATGGAATGCATATTGGTCATGTTGACTGAACTTAGGACTGGTGGTGGTGCTTTAGATATTGTTTGCAATTTAGTGTTTCTATAAAAAAGAGAAAAAAAAAATAATAATACTGATAAGACAACAAAACTACTATGAATTATACTACTAATAACAATATAAAATGCACCAAGGATTAAACACCAGCTGGGTTCATGAATATTAATCACATTGTCTGTATTCACTCAAACCGATTTGCTGAAATCAAAACAGGGACGATAATACTTGAGAACCAGCCAATGAGCCGTTTGCACATCAGTTCCACCTACTACCAGAGAGACCGGCAGTTCTTAAAAGCTGAAGAATTCCAAAGGAACTCTGTTATTTTGACAGGAAAACACAACAAAGAATATCATTTACATGTAGTATGTCAGTTCTGCATGATATAAGGGTGCTTTCACACCTGAAGGGTCCTTTCACATCAGTTTCTGTTTCAGAAACTGGCGTGTTTCCCCCTGAGCTAGGTTCGTTTGGGCATATGTGAACACGGCAATCGCATTCGGATCCTTGCCAAAACAATCGGTCTGAGATCACCTGAACGAGGTGGTCTCGGCTCGATTGAAAACGAACTCTGGAGCGGTTCAGTTGTAGTAAGAAAGCCATCTGATCCAACGGACCAAAGTATATATCACATTGTATAATGGGTAATTATAGTTATTACAGCAGTAGCTTTGTTGATTTGCTAATACCTCTTAAAATGAACCTGTGAATGTCTGTGTGTGGGCACGTCTTCGCCATTCAAAATCAAAGTGCGCCTTTGTTAAAGCACCCCCTAAGACTCTTTCGCTCTGTATCTTTCTTTGCGTGTGTGTGAGACAAAGTGGCGGCTAGTCGTGTGCCGACTATTTATATCTAAATATTTTATATCTAAAAACATATGATTTCCATAGACTAACATAAGGAAACAGAAAAGGCCTGTGTGGTAGGACAGATGGCTACAGTTTCTAAGGTAGATTGGGGTTTGTGTGCTCTCATCTAAAATATGCTCATTCTGACGTGAGATGAAGCAGCATCTCTAAATGAATTTTAATTGTTTTAATTGCTGACACATATAAACTAAACGCAATGACTCAGAAGGGTTAATGCACTGGAGGGGTGATTTGAGATGTGAGATCCAAAAATAGACAGAAAAGCTGTTCCTGCAAGTGTGAAAAATTCTCTGCAGCGGTAAAGTCTCATTACTGTCCTCTCATAAGTGCTACAATCAGTAAACAGCATGAGTGCTTCCCTATATTTTCCCTGGCCAAACAAAATCACACGGTTTCTGCTGTAGCTGAATGTCACTGTTGTAAATGTAGCGCCGGGGCTCCTCAGCACACACACATGACTTTAGAAATCTGCCTTAGCTTCTTTAAGCTTTTGGTCGCTCTCAGCTTTCCCTGCATGCTTCATTTCGTTCTACAAGTGCAAACAGCCTCAAAGAGCCATGAAGCTCGTCTTCAGGAGATTTTCCACATGGAGGACTCATGGGTAATAGAGAAACTGTCATGGAAGACAAAGAATCTGAGGCCCACATTGCTAGACGCAATGAAGTGTCACAAGCTGAAGGAAAATTATGGAGGGCATTTAGTTGTTACTAATGAGAGATGCTGGAGAGCATTTGCATTGTGAGAGCAAAATGCCAGGAGATAAGATGGAGATAAAGATTGAGCCAAAATGACTCAGTTTCTGTTGCCTCATTTCTCAAGTAACAGATGGAAGAGGACAAAACAATTAGAAATTCTCAGCTGTGTTTAATGACATTTGGTTGTGCTAAATAACCAGACTTTATAAAAAATAATTAGGCTTTAATGAAGGCTCCAGATCAGTATGCAAATGTTTATTCAGGGATGCAAACTTGTCACTTTTTTGCAAATACACTGTTTTAAATCCAAAATAGGTGATTCGCATGGATTTGATGAGTTGTAAAATCGATTGGGAATCTTTTTCAAGGTACCAGTACCAACTCAGTTCTGTACCCGGTAGGACTTCTGTAAGAGGACTGCTTTTAGATGCTCATGTGTGTATTTGTATGTGTGCTCTGGTTTCTAATGACAAAGACAAACCTTTATATTTACAATGTGTATTTGCAGTGAGTATTGTAGCCAATCACAGGCACCTCACATGAAAGCAATGGCCAATCAGAGGAGTTTACTATAGGTTAGTCAGAATCCACTCAGTATTCTCACAACACAAGCTTGTGTTCGCAGGTTCACGGAGTTCTGCACACTTGCAAATCCTCTCATTATAACAGCAAAGTGTAGCTGCTTAAATTCATTGTGCTGCAGAGTATGTGAGCAGCAACAATTTCCCCTCTGCACTCCAAGCATATAATAATCACTCCGCTCCAGCTCTGCTCCAGGTTCACCATTTTCTGCTCCTCGTTCCACTCTTCGCACAACTGATCAAAAACACTGCTCCTCCTTCGCTCCATGATGAAATTTGTGGCTGAAGTATTTCAGCATCTTTTGAAATACCACAAAGTTCTGTTTAGAGATTATAATAAACCAAAAATAAATACACAATACTAGAATAATAGTTTGAAAGTTGTTTACTGAAACACTACAAGCCCAAGTCTATATTAAAGGAGACCTATTATGCCCCTTTTTACAATATGTAATATAAGTCTCCGGTTTTCCGCAGAATGTGTCTGTGAAGTTTCAGCTCAAAATAACCCACAGATCATTTTGAAAATGCCTATTTTGAATGGAAGCAAATACACGCTGTTTTCGTGCATGTCTCTTTAAATGCAAATGAGCTGCAGCTCCCCGCCCCCTTTTCCAGAATATTGCTGTGCCTTTACAGCTCCTACCTCAGATACTGTGCTAAAAAACATCTGTTCGGTTTTAATGATTAAATCTGTTATGCTGAAATCATGCATTTTAAACCCATATCTGTTTACACTTTAAAGAGATTAAAATGATATAGCTTTAAAACGTATTATATTATACAATATTTATTATAACAAAACCCCATAATATTATATAAGATGCACTTACCACGTCACAGGCGGAACAAAATCTGACACTCATTTTTTTTTTTAATATGCTTGCAGAAAAGGCTTACCAAAACAATGAAAAAGTTACTTGGTTGTTACTTGGTTCTAATCTTTACCCGACCTAAATATTTACCAAAATATTGATGCTACGTGAAAATAGATACAATAATAATTAGCACCACAGAATTACAGAACAACCATAAAATATTTAAGTGAAACTAATTTTTGTGTCATAACAGGCGCTTTCATGTGAGTGAGCTCAGTCAGTCGCACTACAAAGCGAGCGCTCTTTGCTTGCTTTGTCACTTTTCCACCCCTGATGAGTTAGCATCTCTGTTTATTAAATCAAAAAACAATCCAAATCCATATTAAAAACCCAGTTGATGAATGAGCAAAGGCTCAGAGACGGACACTAGAAAGACAACTCAGAACTGCATTTCTGTCATGATGACTCTCAGAGTAAGTTTTAGTGTGTTAATAAATGTGTTTATGTATTTGGTCTTGGCAAACAAGATCTGCTACACATGCTGCTGATGATGCAGAGCATATACAGAGACTTAATTATTTTATTTTTTATTAAATGTAATCCAGTTGAGTGATTCGGTGCTTGTTGTGCTTATGTTGTGAAGTCTAAGGAAATTACTCATGGATGAGCTGCACTGTGACTGTACTTTATGAAATATTCACAGCACCCGTCCCTCCATTACGACTTGGACCAATAATTTGGTTTAGGAGGTGGTGGTTCTGTTAAATGACTTTAAATGCTGTGCACTGAATCAGTGTCTGTGATTAAGGCAGGGTCAAAGATCTCACTCTGAATGAATTGTGAGAAACAGAGTGACCTCCCTGTGAACCACTCAAGCTCAATCCTCTCCAACATCAAGGGAACTGTTGGCACATTAGTACATGTAGTTCAGTACTTTTTCTTATACTTCAGGCAGTGAGTGTACATATAATAAGGGTTCACAAAATCTCTTTTGCAACAAAAACATCAAAGCATTAAAAATAGTATGTTTTTCTGATGTAACTAGCAGTTTAAATTACCAAGTCAAGTAAAGAGTATCCTTGAGCCAAGATGAAACTGCTCCCGGTCCTACTGATTCCTATTCAACCATATGCCAAATAAACCCTGTCAGCACCCCAAAAAAAAAAAAAAAAAAAAAAAAAAAAACAATGTCATGGATGAATCATAGATCAATCAGGTTTTGCCCCTTCAGATCATTAAACCTTCAAAATCACCAGCTGATTTTCTTTTTGTGGAGAACTACATGAATCAGGCCTTGATCATACTGATTATAGGTAAGAATTCATGTGTGAGATCATTGCAAGACTGCTTGTTACAAATTCTAGCTGCTATGAATTTATGCCATATGAGCAATAAGCCAATGTGCCTTCTATGATCTGAGCCTTCATCAGCAAGATACTGAGGGATGTTATGATGACGTACAGTCGTCTCCAAAAATATCAGCACCTTTGTTATTCTATGAGAAAATGCAACACTTCTCTCAGAAAATTGTTCCAATTGCAAATGTTTTGGTATTCACATGCTTATTGTTTTTGTTTGCACTGCAACAACACAAAAAAACAGAGAAGATAAGTCAAAATTTCACACAGAACTCAAAAATGGGCTGGACAAAATTATTGCCACCTTGTCAAAATTGTAAGAAATAATTGCTTTTTTAAGCATGTGATGCTTCTGTAATTTGTATTTAGACACACCTGTGGCAAGTAAGAGGTGTGGGCAATATAGTAATCATACTTGCAACCAGTTAAAATGGAGAAAAGTTGACTTTGTGTTGTGTGTCACACTGAGCATGGAGAAAAGAAAGAAGTGTAAAGAGTTGTCTGTGGATTTGAGAGAAAAAAAAATTGTTAAAAAACATGGACAAGCTCAAGGCTACAAGTCCATCTCCAGAGATCTTATAATTTTCCTGTGTCCACTGTGCGCAATATCATCAAGAGGTTTACAGCCCATGGCACTGTAGCTAACCTCCCTGGATGTGGACGGAAGAGCAAAATTAATGAAAAATTACAACAAAGGATTGGGAACAAATCACATTCAAGCTGATCTGCAGACACAGGGTACAACAGTGTCAGCTCACACTATCCGTCGCCATCTGAATGAAAAAGGGCACTATGGTAAAAGACCCAGGAGGACACCACTGCTGACACAAAGGCATAAAAAAGCAAGACTGGAGTTTGCCAAAACGTATGTGACAAAACCACAATCCTCCTGGGAGAACGTACTGTGGACAGATGAGACAAAAGTAAAGCTTTTTGATAAAGGACATCATGGCACTGTTTACAGAAAAAGAAATGAGGCCTTCAAAGAAAAGATCACAGTCCCTACAGTCAAACATGGTGGAGAGTCAAAGATGTTTTGGGGTTGTTTTGCTGCTTCTGACACTGGATGCCTTGACTGTGTGAATGGCATCATAAAAGCTGATGATTACCAAAGAATTTTGGGGCATAACGTAGTGGCCAGTGTCATAAAGCTGTGTCTCCACCAGAGGTCATGGGTCTTCCAGCAGGACATTGACCTGAAACACACTTCAAAAAGCACTCAGAAATGGTTTCAAACAAAGCGCTGGAGAGTTCAGAAATGGCCACCAATGAGTCCAGATCTGAATCTCACAAAACACCTGTGGAGAGATCTCAAAACAGCAGTTGGGAGAAGGCATCCTTCGAAGCTGAATGACCTGGAGCAGTTTGCAAAAGAGTGGTCCAAAAATTCCAGTAGAGAGGTGTAAGAAACTCATTCATGGTTATATGGAAGCAATTGATTTCAGTTCTTTTTTTCCAAAGGGGGTGCTACCAAATATTAAGGGTGCCAATAATTTTGTCCAGTGCATTTTTTTTTGGGGGGGGGGTTCTGTGTGGAATTGTATCAGATTTGACTTTTCTTCTATGTTTCTTGTGTTGTTTCAATGCACAAAGGGTTGCATTTTCTGACAGAATTGCAAGGGTGCCAATATTTTTGGCCTTGACTGTATACAGTAGAAACACATACATGAGTACACATCTTCTGAACATAAAGATATGTTTCTGTTTCTTAATGATCTCTGCATTACTATCAATTGGAAGATACAATTAAAATATGTTAAACACATACTTAATAGAGAAGAAAAAAAAACAGAAAAATTTAAATGTTTTCTGTTTGTGTAGTTAAAGACGAGGTTGTTGTTAGTTTGGCAGTGAAAAAAATAAATTGTAATCCAAATCTTTGAGGACTGCAGTCATGCGTCAGGATGGAGGATGAAGCAACAGATGAATGGAGGGGCAATACTGATGCATCCACTCACTTTCCTGCTATAAAGCAATCCATATATTTCACTAATATCCACACACACAGCATTCACTTTCCTGTGAATTTGTCTCCATGTCTATGAGTATGTGTGTATTAAAGAGTCAATATGTGTTTTTAAAAAAAACACATCATTTAGCCAGGAGAAAGATTAATTACATCAAATGATTCCTTCGACCCTGAATTAATAGTCACCATATGGGAAGAAAATTCTGTTGGCTCATTGGCAAAAAGTTAACTAATAGCCATTGGGGATGCAGCAGCAAAAGCCAGCTGAACCTAGTTATCTTAAAATCACATTTAGCTGAATTCATTTTATTTAAGCATGTTCTTGGTTTTATTGTGTGCACATTTCATCTTTGAATGCCTGTATTTCATAATTGACTTTACTATCTTATATCTAATATTGTGCTTATGTTTGTATTATAACATAGTACACACAATATATATATATTGTCAACATGTACTCTCATGTCATTCCAAAACATGTTTGCATTACTCTCCTGGAACATATCATCTACAACTGTAAAAGAAAAGACAAAAAATGTTTGAGTATATAAGGAATGCCAGTGGGGTTCAATGATGTTTGGACCTTTTCTTCTTATTCTTCTTCTTTTATACAAGCAGAGACCTGTCAGGCCTGCACTGCCATTGTGCAAGTAAATACCATCCATATTTTAAAACTGCTGTACTTTATGTCTGATGATCTGGACTGAAGCAGGATTAATCTTGTACAGTGTGTTCTGTGCAGGACGGCATAAAGTCTATAACAGAAGGCTGACAATCAGTCTTTGCGATGCACCTGCAGCTATATACATTTATAACACTGAAAAAGGATGGAGCAAAAGTGAGAGCAAGAGCAGGAAGAATAAATGAAAGTGAGAGGGCATGAGACAAGGGTGCAGGTTTGGTTTTAACATTGATTTTCAATCAAATTATATTTGTCAATCACATTTTGTACACTAAATAAACACATTCAACAAATACGCAAAAAAATAAAATAAAAATCTAGTTTAAATCGTGTGCCATGAAATGTCAATATTAACTTTAAATGTAATTACTAACTGCGTTGGTTTGCTATCAATAGCTTGAATCTCTGTTACTACATCTGAAATGATGTTTTGGAATTAGCAACAGAGGTGTTAGATGAGATGCATAATTAATCCTACACTCGAGAGCATTTTAAGGACAAAAACCTGACAAATTTCTTGAAATACAACATCTAAACAATAATAAAGGTGTGGTTACTGTAGTAGCCTATAAAGCAGAATAGTTGACTCCAGTCCGTTGAATTATTAGATAATAATGTACACCCGTGTGGCCACATCACCACCTCGGGTGTGCTTTATATCTTAATAATTCAATGGCCCGTCGTCAGTTATTCCTTACTGCACTCATGTCCTACTCTCCCTCCTATGAGACTCTCGGGCTGCTGAGGAAGAAAGAAAAGTGAAATCCTTATGAAGTAGCTTGTCCTTCTGTGGCAGTCAGCTGAATGACTTTACCTTGGTTTGGCTTGGCTTTATTTTGCTCATATAAGAAGGAAAATTGGAATTCAAGTCAGCCACAAACAGGAAGGCTGAACCAGAGAAGATCTGCACACACTTGAGAAGCACTGTGATACACCGCTATCACCTTTACCTCTGCAGCACAGGAGAAAGAGTCTGCCTCATATTTTATTGCCCACAGACACTCAAGTTCTTTAATAACAATACTTCATCTCCATGAAAAACCATGATGGGCATTTAATATTGAGGCGTCACATGCATTCTGAATGAACAAAATTGCATGGCCTTCTTAATTAACTGTATGAACATTTAAGATTTTTTGACTAATGACTAATGATACGTTTTGTTAGTCCAAGTTGTTTGTTTTGACAGGGTTACATCAATCAAAAGTCAAATTTTTCATTTATTAAATTGTTTTAATAAACTATTTGTAGATCAGCATCTCCTTTTTTGTACTGGTGCATTTAACTAGACTTCACTGTGTCATAGTTTTTGTTTGAAAATAAAATAATATTTAAGCCATTTCAGAGCAATGCTATTTCAGTATTTTAATTTTAGTTGAAGTATTAGTAATTGTTATGTGCTGTTGTTGTTATGGGTTGTTCCTAATTTTTATTTTATTTTAAGTAATGAAATAATTTATGCAACATTTTATTTATTTATTTATTTATTTTATAGTCCTGTCTGGTGTTCCACTGTCTTGTGTTTAAGGACTCTTGTTTTGTAATGTTTTTGCTCCTATTGTTTCTGTGTTAACTTACTTTTTGTTCAGTTCCTGTTTTCCGGTTGTGGCAGAGATTGTCTTACTATAGGGAGATGAGAGGGTCTGTATTACTTAGTATTGGAGAAAGTGTAACGGCTAATTTGGATCCTGTGTCCCTTAATAACAATCACATTACAGCCCTGACGTCACTGAATTTCAGCCAGAGTTGTGCGAGTTTACGTCGAGTTGATGTTTACGGACACCATAGGAATGAATGAGTAGTGCCGTTAGCTGAATCCCACCTGTCGCAAAAAGACTTCTCTTATAAAAGTGCTTTTTTTTTCGTGGTAAACTCTAAAAATAGTTCAATCCAAAAGTACTGTTTAGTGTAAAACATGTCGAAGATTATCAGATAGGCTGTTGATTCATTAAATGATAAGCCATTTCCTCTAAAAAGCTGTTTATTCAGTGTAGTTGAGCTTCTCTTCCATTGACATCCATTCAAAGAAAACAGCCTCTGGTCTACTTTCCCACGTACTGCCAGACCGGAAGCGTTAGCTTTAGCCGTTACGCTTAGCTGTTACTTCGGCTAATGGTTGCAGGCTTGCCATCTAGTGGCTTTGGTTGGGGCTAGAAGAGATACAGCTATGGCCAGAAGTGACACAAAATCTCGCCATAAAGTAACAATAAATTAAATTTGCTATCTATCAGATTGTGTTTTATTAACATCTACACCAGGGATCCTCAAATCTGGCCCACTTTCCTCTTTCCTGCAGACTTTAGCTCTAACCCTAATCAAACACTGAGCATGCTCATCAATGACATTAGAAAATCACAGGTAGATGAGTTTGATCAGGGTTGGAGCTAAACTCTGCAGTGCATTGGCCCACCAGGGCAAGATTTGAGGAACTCTGTACTACATCTTCCCCAAGCCTAAATGTACCCTTAGAATTGTGCAAAAACAGTAATTAATTGTTATTCAGTAATAACGCAGTATTGTGCACATGCCCAATAAGCACTAGTAGGATTATCTGGCTGTAGCTGTATCCCTTCTAGCCGCAACCCTGTTTGCCCTATTTTCATAGTTTGTCTTGGTTCCCCTTGTTTGCTGAAAAGCTACCCTTGTTTGTTACCATGTCATCTAATCACCCACACCTGTCCCTTGTCAGTCCCTGGTGAATTGCATGCGTACCCCAGTGTTTCCGCTGTTGTTTGTGTGGTGTTGTCCCTTGTGGCTGTATTTGTGTGTGTTCTCACTTCTGCTCCTTTGTGTTCTGTTTTCCTCCTCGTTTCTGAATTGTTGTATTAATATACATTAATGTATTGCTATATTAAACAACTGCAACTAGATCCTATTCTCCCTCATTTCTGAGTTTCAGTGTTACGGTTGCTTCTTGCATGTTTTGTGGCACCTTCATAGTGAAATGTCCAGCAAGTGGCATTAAAGTTTTATCCAAAAGTGAGAATCAGGCAATGTTTATTACGCTGGTTGTTGCATATATCATGCCATTCAGAAATGAGTGTCCATTTGGTAGGATATACAGGTAATTCTCAATCGCATTTGATAGTAGTAATGTACCACCTACGCTAAACCCGACCTTAAACCTAACCGATATCATTAACACAAGCAAATGAGATGAAACAACAAATCTAAGATTTAAAAACAAGACATGTCATTTTAACTATATTGTGTATCGTATTTCACTACATCAGAAAGAAGCTGGAGCTGGTTACTTGATGCAAACGTTGATGTGGTACAAGTATTTGAGGTCCTAACAGTATTGTGCAAAAAACTGCACAAAAGTCAGTCATTATTTATCTATAATTTGCCTTTATAGTCATAATTTGTGTGAAAAGGAATGAACAATAGTGTTTTATTGCTGCTAGTTTTATTTCCAGCTGGAAACTGCAGTGGATTATATGTGTAGTTACATTTTTGGAGTTTTGCAAAAAGATAGATGCATGTTTTTCCACTGAGCCTGGGTTGTCTTCATCACTATAGAGCTATAACATTACAGAGATCAGGAAAGAATCTAGTTTTCCCGGGCAAACACTAAGTAAACATCTGCAATGAACCTCCCAAGGCCATTTGTTGGTGAATCAATTCCCTTCACCTGCCTCTGTGTTGAATGGGATTTGCTTTGGCATCCAATCAGCTGATTAAAAGCATCGACTGGGCTGTCAGGCGCTCAGAGAGATAGCAGACATCTGCCATATGTCTGGAGATGCATGTCCATGCCTTTGAAGATGCCCAGGATAAAAACAGCAGGAAATTCACAGAGCCGAACATGCATTCTTACTTGAATCTGAATAACAGCCAGGAATTTAAATGTATTAAATTATTTGAAATTGTTCATATTTCCTGCTGTTGGTGGGTTTTATAGTTAAAAGTTCAAGAAAAGTTGCTGGTTGGATCCCAGGAAGAATTGAGCCATAATCTATTACCATTGACTGACAGGAATGTTACCCATTAATGGCCAACATGCTGTTGATTTTAGAAGATGTCTTATTTGGCAAAAGTGGGAATCCTAAAAGTAATCCACAGATCACATGAAAACAGTATCTACGTAATGGTTGTCTAGCAATGAAATAACAAACATTCACGATGAAATGACTGAGTGGGATTGTCCTATGACTTCACTGTGGGCAAACACCCTTGTACACTGAGTCCAGAATCTCGCCTGACAGCACATTCAGTCAAAAAAAGGTGAAGTGGAACCAAAACCGCCTGTTTCATTTCACTATTTGTATGCTCTCACAACAGAATTAACTACAGAGGCAAAACTTTGTTAGAATGTTTTTTTTTTTTTTTCTTCGAACAAATGCGCTTTTTATTAACACTTATCTAGTAAGACATGGGAGGCATGATGCAAAGCTTAGGGTTGCTACAACTCACAACCACTACAGAACTTACCTTATGTGCCGTGAGTATATTGGACATTTTGACACATAGCCTAGATTATTCTAGACTATTCATTGTTGTTTTTGTTTGTTTGTTTGTTTGTTTGTTTGTTTTGTTTTGTTTTTGTTGTTTTTTTTTAATAGACTGCATTTAATGTTATACTGGAAAAAATCTATGAGACTATATGATCGGTAGATGCTGGTATTTGAACATTTGGAGAACGGAAAACACTTAAGAATTCACTCAACCACGCAGTTCAGACCTAAAGACTCTGAAGCAGAGACTGTCACAACTTTTAAAAATGCAAATGCTTAGGCAAAGTCACCGCCTGCTCTTTATGTGAAACTTTTACTCAGACTTTACTCACTGCACCTGACACCAACCTGAAACATGCAATTGTTAGCATTATTTGAGAGTTAGAAATGTTTATTATGCTTTTACAGTGCATACATAATTATGCACCATGTTTATAATTGATTACACATGCTGATATGAAATACTGTTATGTGAGTTTGTTGAGATTTGAGATTTTGAGAAACTACATTTCCAAGATGGTCACGAGTGACCTCACTTGCCTCAAACAGGATTTGAGTCATTATTCTCTGATAAACCTCCCCTCCAGTGAACTGTTAATCATTAAGTTGCAAACGTCAATGGGGATTCATTCATGAATCAAAATGATTCACTCTGACCAGATTTGTGATTAATTAATTCACTGATAAGATCCAACTCAGGAGAACGATTCATTAAGAAGTTGCTACTTCTCTCATGAATTCTCATAAGCCTGCTGATGAGTGGGATGAATGTCAAGATCTTCAGTGACTTATAGTCTTCTCCGTACACAAAGTTGTTCTATGGCTTTAGAAGACTTGAAAAATAGCCATATTAGTCATATGGGCCATTTTTATGATACTTTTATGGTGCGTATTTGTAATTTTGGCAGTAACCTCAGTCACTTTCATTGTATTAAAAAGAGAGCTCAGGATATTCTTCAGAAATTAATTTAATTAAAAAAAATGACATAATGGTTCATTATGAGGTGAATTAACCATTTAAATATTCTCCACATTCTCAGCAGTATGAATGAGAGATTTCACAAAGCACCTTCATCATTTTATGGCTCTAGAGAAGAAATTTCATCAGCGAAGGATAAAAGAAATGATCTGCGTGATAGATGCCATGACTCAGCTACAATTTAATTCAGTATGGCAACTCACAGATGCCACTGTGTGTTAGTGTTTATCACACCTCATGCCTGTGTGATTCATCATTTGTCCACACTTGTCCATAATCATTCTCCCGACGCATGAAGCAGAACACTCTTGTACCAAGTTCCCATGCTGCCTCCGTGCGGGATAATGAAGAGACTCCTCCTATGTAAAGGCCAAACACAAGCTTATATTCTGCCATATCCAAGAAGTTTGTATAATAAGAGTAAAATATGGTGCACCTGCTCTGTATTAACACAATAGTCATCATGAAGAGGTCCACCATTCGGGACACCCACAGACATAATGGCAAGAGCTTTCTCAAGATGGCAAGCTCTAATCTGATTGGTTGCCTTCATGAATTTTCCCAGAGTCCAACATGTTCTCACTCCCAGTTTATTACATGTGGATGCTTGATGAAAGCACTTCATTACTCTACCTGATCTCATGACAAAAACATATCTGGGAACTTTTTCACAAGATGCAAAACACCTACCAATAAGTACATATCACTGCAGTTTCCAACAGAAATGAACACTAGAGGTATAGAAATAGAGAGCACTTTTAAATGTTTTTGTAAACAGTTATGATTACAGCTCACTATGTTTCGCTTTACGGTGTTGTGCCAAATTCTGACCCCTGGCAGATTACTACCTTACTTTAGGTGTGGGGGAGTGGTTAGGATTAGGGGTGGGGTTCGGATTAGGCAATCATGTAGCGATTTCAATGAGATGGGGTAATAATTAGGCAGGGGGTTGAAAGTGGGCACAACACCAAATGTAACAAGCTTGCTCAGCTGGCAAGGAATTGGATGCGGAATCCTTGGGTACGAATCCCATGAAAAACATGGCTCATGATGAAAGAGCTGAAAGATGAGAGATTGAAAAACAAGCTAAAATGGCTTGCAATTGCATTTTTACAGTCGCTTTTGTTCATAATATCAGGTAGGTTTAGGTGTAGTGCAGCTTGTACGTTATTTTAAAACGTCACAGAGCATTAGAGTTATAGCACCACTCAGTGTACATTTCAAGTCAGAACTGTGATGACGCATCACCTGTCATATAAAACATACCATATGTATATTCATCTTTTTTTCTGGGGACACTCTTTTAGCGCCACTCAGTAGATATTTTAAAACAAAATATGTCATGAAGCTTATATAGTGCTATGTATTTTGCATCTTGCGAAAAAAGTTCTCCCTGGTACTTTTTGGTCATGTGATCAGGTTGCCATAAACCTAACCATTTGACAATACAAAACAAACAATATAACAAACATTTACAACTACAGTCACAGAATCACTGTTTCCAGCCGTAATGCTCAAATCACAAACACATTTGGAAACTAACTATGAAATGTCATTTGCTCTTGTGTATCTCATGCATGTGCGTGATCATTTTCAACAAATAAAATGTTAAGTTTCACTCTGTTATAGACATAACGGTATTGTATGGCCAACCTGATCTCATAACGAAAATGTACCTGTGGGAACTTTTTCGTGAGATGCGAAATACATACCAATAAGTATATATGACTACCTACCAATACCCTCCCACCCCTTCCCCAGCTATAACTCTAATGCTCTGCACCCTACCATCTGCACTACACTTAAACCTACCCAATAGTATGAACAAAACTGAATGTGATGTAAAAAACGCAATCGCAAGCATGCCATTTTAGCTTGTTTTCTGATCTGTCATCTTTCAGCACTTTCATCGTGAGTCATGTTTTTCACAGAATTCATACACAAGGATCCCGCATCCTAAGTCCAATTCCGTGCGGGATGAGCTACCGAGCAAGCTTGTTAAGTCCGGTGTTGTGTCCATTTTAGACCCCCTGCCAAATTATTACCCCATCTCATTGAAATTGCTACATGATTGCCTAATCCTAACCATTCCCCCACACCTAACCCTAAACCTACCAATACTAGGGGGGTAATAATCTGACGGGGGTCAACACCGAAAACTGAAACATACTGAGCTGTAATCATAACTGTTTACAAAAACATTTACAAGTGCTCGCTATTTTACCACCTCTAGTGTTCATTTCTGTTGGAAACTGCAGTGATATGTAGTTATTGGTTTGTATTTTGCGTCTTGCGAAAAAGTTCCCACAGGTAAGTTTCATCATGAGATCAGGTAGCGTATGGCTGTAGAACAGTTGGAATACAACATGAGTTGTTTGTAATACTTTTATACTGTTTTCTGGTCAGTTTTTGCAATAAATACCCGTGAATGTACTTGGCAGTTAAAATGTATACTTTTACAAATGCATGCAAAGAGTTAAGTGTGTCTGGATCTGATTCATAAGGCAAACTTTTGAAAGTAATATAGAACACTGCGTGTTGAAAAATTATTCTAAAGGGATCCCAGTGTGTCGAAAAGTACTGCCAAGGGTTACTGACAAAACATCCATATGTGATGAGCTGAGAATGAGAATGTGTTGAAGAGTCAGTGTGCACAGGTACTTGCTGGTCAGCTAGAAAACAAAGTCCTGTTTGTGCAAATTCCTTGTCTGGTATTCTGTGTTCTATTCAGTGTTAGATGTACCTCTGACCTCTCACTACTGCATTCTTAAAAGCTTCCTGTTTTTGTCAGTAAGTGAAAAGGGACAAATAAAGATGTGATTTCATTAGCGCAAAAGAGGTCCATTAATAATGCAGCAATTCACAGAGTGCTGCTCACACAGAGGTCACTTTCAAAACAAGCAGCTTTCTGTTGGTCACACGGCAAACTTCCGTGACCCACTTGAACGTGATGTAAAATCTGCGTGTGGAATTTTCCGCCCTTGAGTGAAATTTCAGAGCATGCCAATTCCTATTGAAATGACTGGGTTCTGAGCATCAAATTTTGCCAATCAAAGGTAAATGAGACTGCATGGTCAATCTGAGTTTGGCCAACAAATCCATTACAAATGAAATCACCTGAACAAATTTTACAACGTAATTGTGATTCTGAACACGTACAGTATATAGAAATGTCTCATTCTGGTCGTAGATGATCATTCAGCCTGGTTATAGCTGATTTAGCAGACAGGTTTTGCAATCTTTTTTAACTGGTCAGGCTGCACTTATTAAAAAAAGAAGTTTATCCAAGTGTGCTATTAGTATACTTCTTTTAAACTAAAAATAGGAAAGTATACTTTTAGTCTGCATTTTAAGTACTTCTCAGATATGTGCATTATATACTTTTCAGAAATATACTTAAAATGACATTTAAGTGTACTTGATTTATACTTAGAAAAAGTCTAAATATCTGAGCTGTGCTTGTGCTCTGAGAATCTGTGTTTTCATTGTTATACGCTAAGAGAGCTATTGCTCATCTTCTGTACAGAATTTACAAAACACAAGTGAAGAAGAAACTGAAACAACAGCCGCTTCAATTGTCAGACATAAAACAGCATCAGAACCATAGATATGTAAAACTGTGTAACGTTATGGAATGAAATGTCCACCCATGAAAAGGTAATAATGACTGTCAAGCTTTGGGGTGTTGATCAACTTCATCTACATTTTGATTATCTTGAATAGTCTTTGTGTGTGTTTTGTTCAAAATGTTGTTTGTTTGTTTGTTTTATGCAACTTACCCACATTCAAATGTTTATAAAAAAAAAAAAAGGAATGCATGAAGCTGGAATAAAATGTTTTTGTTTACAAGCAGATATCCTGATCTTTCTTTTGATGTTTTGTATGTTCAGATATTCATATAACAAAATATATACAAGTTAATACCTAAATAGGGACATTTTAGTATACTTGAAGTATGATGTGAGGTTCACTTAAAGAAAACTTTCGAATATACTTGCAGTATAAAACTTATTAACTAGTAGTTTACTGAGACTATACTTAAAGTATTTAATTAGTAAACTATCCGTATACCTATAAGTTCACTTTCAGTATACATGCAGTACAAACTAAAAACATAGATGTAAACTAGTTGTGTACTCAAAGTTACTTCTGTTATACTTAAAGTATACTTAAAAGTATTTTATATACTAGAAAGTGGGCCAGTTTAGTCCCAAGGAGTATTGAAATAGTACATTTAAAGTATACTACTAGTACACTGATATTTGTATACTTACTACATAAAGTATACTTAAAAATATGCTTGAACTTTACTTAAGTATACTTAATGAAATAAACCTGAAGTATACTTCTTTTTGGTAAGGGTGGTCGCAGGTCCTGATTTTGCTTAGTTAGATGTGTTGCTGGGTCAACATATTTTGTTGACCCTGGAACAAACTTTTTAATCCAAAAATTGAATCTTGACCACATCCTTACACCTAAACCTAACCTTACCCATGAGTAATCCCTAAAATCAGAGGAAATGACAGATGAATGACACTCATGTACAAGCACCAAACACTGATTGTAAGCCTAAACTTCACAAAAACTATAAAATGTTTTTTTCAAATCTGATTGGTTAATCACAATGTTGTTCCAGGGTCAACAAAGATGTTGATCCAGGAGCATGTTGTACTTGGTAAAATCAGGTTCTGCAAGGGTGGTCTTAACTGGTCAGGCTGGGAGACCAGCTTGACCAGTCAACCAGCATAGGCTGGTTAGTCAAAAATCTGGCTATGTGAGACTGGCCATGTAGAAATACCTCTGCAAACCTAATTTTTGACAGCTGGCCTTTTACCTGACTCACTGCATGCTTCGAAGCAGTTTGCTTACTAATCAAGAGCAGGGGAATAAAGCAAATGAAACTTTTTTTTTGCAAAAACAGCACACTCTAATATTACAAGCCCTCGGAGGAAAAGCGCTCCTTTGGAAAAGAGAGAGCTGAGAACCACTTTTCCAATTAAAGGCCATGAATGAAATCTGCGGCAGCGCTCATTTGAAAGGCTTGATCTATGAGAGCCGTCTATAGCCGGGGGCAGACACCGTGACTCAGTGCAGTCCAGCAACCCGCTCTGGAAGTCTGAAATCAAACCTCACCAACTGTGTCCTCTTCCTCTGTCACATATTACAGTGTTTATGAATACAATAAATAAAGGGACTAAGAAGTAGCCTGCGGGCAGGTGAAACAATTGTCGCTGAAATATCATTTATATACCCCATATTGCCGCACTAAATGTTTCATTAAGCTTCATATGCTAAATTGTTCATAAAAATTTGATTTTAGGCTCATGGCTTTCATTTTTAAGATAGCTTGTCTCCCCTCCTGGTAATAATCATATTTTTGGAAAGTGTGATGAGTGTGCCTTTCTTTAAACAGGTCGTGAACTGCATTCATTAAATATATTTTAGAATGTTCCCCGAGGTCCACTTATTGATTTTTATATCAAAATCAGTCATAATTTAGAAATAGACAGGCATTTTAAAAACACTTTCTGCTATGATCGGGTAACTTCTTTGCAAATGAAGTAAGTGTTACATGTGTGGAACTGTTGAAAATATCATGGAGAGTGTGAATTACAGTGTTATGTTTACGGTAAGCCAACTGCATCAAAGATTTCTTTTAACAGCTTGTTTTTTGCAGCATTGTAGCCACTGAATGCAAGAATAATGACCAGAGTTTTGTTCAGTTAAATACTCTCACAAATGCTTTCATTATCACCAACACCAGTGTAAATTCATTATTCAGTGAAATTCATTAACCATTTCAACAAGAGTTTTGTCAAGAGAGCAGAACTGACGCTGAAATGATGTGATTGACAACTCCAGTGATTATAAAAAGAGCATTCTTTGATTTAATCACATTTTGAATATCTTTTTTTTCATAGCCATAACTAAGGAAAAGAAAATCAGCGACTGCTTTGACTTAAGTACCTGCCTAGCAACTACCCAGAACACTCCAGCTTTGTGGATGTGATGTTTCAATGGGTAAGAACCACATACAGTTTCTTCTGTCTCGTTTTCTTCAGAAAATGTAAGGTCTTTTCCATTTGGGCTTCTGTATCATTACAGGATGTTTGCAACAATCACATTTCTTGTAATGAATCTTTTCATGTTAAATAATAACACACAGTCATATTAATTCTTCATAGAGGCCTTAAAAAGCCCAATTAATGGGGGATTGTAAGTACTTTGTGATTAACTCCAAAAATTAATAAAGGCACTGTCACATTAAAGCTAGGCTGACCCCATTAGACTCTTCCTAACAGAGGAGCATTAGGCCTGAGCCACACTGAGCTATTGAGATAAATGAACCTCAAAGAGCAGAGACGAGACAAGACGACTGCTCTGTGTTTGCCTAAAATCATGCTGAATGTCATTTCGTCTGTGTGTCATTGTGTTTCTGCTCTTGCCGATCAAATGCAGAGATGTTACTCTACTGTTCGAGCTACTGTTTAATTAAAAAAAAATGTAAAAACAATAAAAAAAAAAAAAAAAAGATTAAAGATGCTACATACATCTTGTGTAAACATCAGCTTGTAAAATGTAAAATTATTCCTTAATTTAGATAATGGCCAAAAAAGTACCTTGGAGATGAAATGATGATGTGATCAAGCCTTTTATATATATATATATATAAAGGTTACAATTTGATTCATGGTGATATCATCTAATTTGATCACAGCATCATTACATCTCCATTCATTCCATATCCTCTGAGTATATGGAACAAAAGTCTGAATATATGGGGAAAAAAAGTCAAAATATATAGAATGAAAGTCTGAATATATAAAAAATTCTTTCAAACAGTTGTTTTAACTTAACATAATTTGTTAAAATCATGAATATATGTGTTTGTGTTGTTTGGAGTATGACCAGCTGCTGCTGCAAAAAAAAAAAAAAAAAAAAGTCTTCAACAAAGTATTGGAAAATGTATTTTAAGGGTAAGTCCTATAACAGATCAAATAAAATTCCATTCAAACTGTGATGTGCAGAATAAGGTCAGTGCATCTTTCCTGTATTCAGTTTATAGCATGAATTATTCATTATGTTCATCTGCATAGCTTCTGTCTGTCAGTATACACACTTACTGTCTGTATTTTTTCTTTGTTTTGAGTCATTCTGCTGTGTATTTCCTTGCATGTTTTGGTTCATTATCTGTCTGAGTCACAAGTACATTAGTCTATTTTTATACAGTATATGTTTATCTGAATGACGCTAGTGTTCTTTAGTGAATCTGCTGTTGCGAAGTTTAATCCTAAAAGCTGGAAACGAGTTGTTGTTGTTGTTGTTGTTGTTTTTTTACTCCATACTGTTATCTGATGATATCCGTTTGAGAGGGCCTAGCATAGGTAAGTGCTTGGTTAAGTGATGAGCTTTGTGTACGGTAACCAAAACAGATTATACTCTGAACACTGAAATACCTGTGTGGGCATGCAGCTCATGTGATTCAGAAAAGATCAAGTGTAGGTTTGGACTATACATAGTAAGACTATACCATAGTTCAATGTTAGGATGTCAGTTTGGTCACACTTTAGTGAGGAACAGTTCTCAAAATTAACTAAGGATTAACTATGACTTTTGCCTCAGTAAACACTTACTTCGTTGCTTTTTAATAGATAGTAAGCTAGCTGTTAAGGATGGGTGTGGTGTAGAATTAAGGGATCCAACATATGGTCATGTAGAATAAGGCATTAATACAGCATGTGCTTTATAAATACTAAATAAACAGCCAATGTTGCTAGTAATATGCATGCAAATAAACAACTAGTTAAGTGAGAACTGCTTTCCTAAACTAAAGTGCTGTGGGGAGTGAACTACCCTAAAGGGTCACACTTTATTTTAAGGTCCAGTTCTTGCTATTAACAAACCATTAACGAAGACATTTGCCTTAATAAACTCCTAATTTGCTGCTTATTAATAGTTAGTAAGGTAGTTATTAAGTTTAGGTATTGTGTAGGATTAGGGATGTAGAATATAGTCATGCAGAAGAGGTGCTTTATAAGTACTAATAAACAGCCATTATGTTAAGAATAGGCATGCTAGTAGGTAACTAGTTAATAGTGAGAATTGTTCCCTATGCTTAGGTGTTTCCAACTAAAGTGTCATTAGTAGTAGTGTAGTAGTAGTATGAAATCATGCTGCTTGTTGAACAGAGGTGATATTCATTTACTAAGTGGACAGACTTAGATTTTGTCTGTATCTATCTAGATACAATTGACCTATCGTAAGCCCCGCCCCCCTTAGCTACTGTTACTGCCTCGGACAAACAAACAGAGTTGAATTACTGTTTTACAGTGACAGTTGTCAAGCAGGACTTAAATATGGCATGGAGGGACATGTATAAATCAGTGATCTTAAAGTAAATACGGTGAGTAGGGGTTTACAGATCGAAGTGCAAACAGGAGAAATTAAATGTTACGGACAGGCACTGAAATATAGATCTTTGTTTATGTGTTTGTGTCCTACACTGTAGCCTACATGATGTGAGAACAGTTAGCTGAGGGTTGCATGTTAGCATGGACTTATTAGCTAGTTTTAGCCAGAGATATTAACGATATTGACAGACATTAACTGCTGCTTGAGCAGATGAAAATTGCCACTTAATGAGAGTATGACAGCCAGAAAATGAATGCTGAATAATAAACTCCAAATATATCTGCATTTATGAGGATGGGCTCACTCTGTCACACACACACACACACGTTTGTTTTTGTGAATTGTGGAGACTTTCCATAGACTTCTATAGTTTTTATACTGACCAAACGATATTGTCTATCCCCTAACCCAACCCTAACCCTAAACCTAGCCCTCACAGAAAACATGTTTGCATTGTTACATTTTCAGATAAACATCATTTACTATTTTTAATCATTTTTTTACATTGTGGGGACTGCAGGCTGGGTATTGTCGTGGTATTGAGGGTGGAGAGAGCACTGGTTATTCACTCCCCCCACCTTCAACACTCTAAACCCGGTTAAGTTGAATTTACTTAAAAAACTTAAGGAAACTGGTTGCCCTAAAAAATTTAAGTAACGTTTACTGGAAAACTTGAAGTAATCATTACTTAAATATAAGAGTCATTTTAACAACCATTTTAACAAAAAACTTAAGGAAACCATTTTAAGTTGAAAAACTTTAATCATTAAAATATAAGAGCTTTTAATTTTTCTTAATGCTTTTAATTTACTCCATTCCTCTAATAGGTACTCACTGACTCCCAGAGTGCATTGCGACATGAATAAATTATGCAATTGCTTTGCTTTACTGTTGTTGTTTGTATTTGCCAATTTCATTTGCTGTCTTGTGTCAGTAGTAGCACAACAAAAAACAAACAAAAAAAAGCTCATAAAATGGTTATTGATACAGTTAATAAAAATAAATAAAATTGAGTTGTTACCATTGTTGTGATTCACATGCTGAATGTTGAAGTCTGTGTGTGACTCGCACATTACCCCAAATTTTAAAAGATTGTATCAACACAGTTACAAGCTTCTTGTAGTGTTTATAAAAAATAGAAAAACAGTAAAATTGTGAAACATCATTAATCAACATGAAAAGTATACAACCTAATTATTTAATTAAAATATAGGTCACCTTCTAAAAGCAAGCTATTTATTACTTTTCTTTCTTTCAAATCAAAGAACTCTGATTTCATGTTGTATTGCTGCAACAATAGAAAAAACACTATAGTAATATAAACAAAGTTCCAAATGCCCAACCAAAAGTAACACTATTCACTATAATGGTGAGTATTAAAAAAAAAAAAATGTGATGTTCTCTCAAATATTTCAGTTGTATTGAAAATTCAACATTCAAGATGACTTTGGGAAATGAGTGAATTCAAGTAGTGAAAGAAAGATGTGAGTGAAAAGTCTACTAAAAAATGCCCCATCTCAAAAACTTTTTCTTCTTCTTCTGTTGTTATGTTGCACATTAGCAACATATTAGTGCACTGCTGCCTCTCACTGGTTTATTAATGTCATTGGTTTCTTTGTGGATACTTGGATATTTTAAGTAAACATCACTCAAAGCAAGTAAGTAAATTGTTTTATTTGCCTTGAAAGTAGCTGTAACTTAATAAAACCTAGTAAGTATAGTAACTAAGTAAAGATAACTAATTGTAACTAAGTAAGGTAAACTATTAGGTTTTACAGTGAATCCTTGCCGGACCTGGGAACCCGCAACCTTTCAGTTACAAATCCGACTCCCTAACCATTAGGCCACAGCTGCCCCAATGTATGCCCCACACTGTAAAAAATAAAAAAAACAATTTGTTGAGTCAGCTTAAAATAATTTGTCTGCTGCCTTAAAATTTTAAGTTCAGTCAACTAAAATAAGTTTAGTTAACTTGAAATGTTAAGTTGTACTAAGTAACAACTTAGATATTTGTGTTTGCTAAACTTAACAGATGGGTAAGTAACCCAGCTGCCTTAAAATTTTAAGTTGATTCAACTCACTAAGTTGTCACTTAGTATAATTTAACATTTCAAGTTGAATAAACTTTTTTTTTGAGTTGACTGAACTTAAAATTTTAAGGCAGCCAGGTTACAAATTATTTTAACTTGACTCAACAAATTGTTTTTTACAGTGCATATACACTACCAGTCAAACGTTTTTGGACATTTATTTGCATTTATTATGCATTTATTTGATCCAAAGTACAGCAGAAACAGTCACACTGTGAAATATTTTTACTACTTAAAATAGTGTTTCTCAACGGGGGTGTTCGGACAGCATCGGGGGGCGCTGGCAGCAATATTTTTGAAAGGGGGGCGTTGAGCTGTTCCTGGGGGGCGTTTGGTCAAGACGAGTTTACACCAAAGATGTATGAGCTGAAACTTGCAAAAGAAAATGGTCTGCCACCTCCTAACGCTGTCTTTACTGGATATATCCAAACGCATTTTCTATATCTATTTTTTTAACTTGTCGGTAGCGCAGGCGCGTGGAATCCCGCAGGCAGAAATAGAACGTGGCATCCGTTTATTGTAGCGCTCGCGCTCAGTTGTTACTGAACGACTGATTATAACGGGATCTGTGTGCTTTAACACAACGTGTCGCGCTCTTCGCTGCCCTGTGTAGTAGTGCTGTTCGCCGCTAGTTTACACCAAATCTCCCGCTCCTAGACTTGACGGTGTATCATTTCCTTAGCAACGACTTCAGTACTTTAGTGTTTGCTTGACCTTCTGTAGCGCAGCTGCTGCGTCAAAACGATAGCAAGCATTCAGACACGATAAAGCAAGAGATGTTTTTTCTTGTTTAGAAAAATTAATATTAATACTTTTTTGTTCGCTGATTGGCTGCGGTTGGTTTGAATACCAAATTCTAAAGAGTTTATTCAAAGCTCACAATTATAGCCTAATTTATATCCACGTGGCTTTTTTGCTCCTTTTTTTGCTTCTAATGATAATGATACTTCAAATGATAAATCAAAAATGTGATGAATGCCATGTGCCATTTAATGACATAAAAAAAATTATAAAATTATGTAAGAGCTGTTTTGGGAGTTATATATTATAAATAAAATATAGCCTATAATGTACACTACCATTAAAAAAGGTCAGTATGATTTGTTAATGGGTTCATAAAAAAGGTTGCGTTTGTTTGTTTAAAAAAAAAACAGCCTACAGTAAAAACAGTAAATCTAATATTTGAAAAAAAAAAAAAAAAAAAAAAAAAAAAACCTTTCTATTTGAATATATTTTAAAATGTGTTTTCTTCTCATGCTAAGCTACAGTATATTACTACAGCTTTCAGTGTCACATGATCTTTCAGAAATTATGCTGATTGTTGTTTAAGAAACATTTCTTATTATTATTATTATAGCTGGCACAACACACTGATAAAAAAGCAAGATTTACAATTTAATTGACTATAACAAATATAAAAATCAGGACAGCACTAAAATAGTCACTATTTTGAAAATGAGGAACATATGTTTCCCATCTTTCTACAACCCCAATTAAAAGTTGGGGCATTTTGTGAAATGCTATAAAATTAAGAATATGTAATCTGTTCTCTTTAGCCTTTATTTAATTGACTTAAGTACAAAGAAAAAAATCCAATGTTTTCACTGGCCAACTTTAGTTTTCCTTTGTTAATATAAACAAATTTTGAGCCATGATCCCTTTGCTTGTGAAGACTGAGAAGCTCCGTTTATAGCCAAACATGACACCCTCACCTATTACCAATTCACCTGCTTGCTGTGTTTCAAAGCAGTTTATTTGGTTATTCTATAACCTTTTTTTACTTTTATTTTGCCTCTGTCCCAACTTTTTTGGAGTGGGATGCATACTTCAAATAAATGAATAAATAAATAAATATTTTATAAATAAATATGCTTATATTTACAAAATACATTTAAGTTGGTGAGTGAAAACTTTGGAAATCTTTTCTTTGTACTTTTGTCAATTAAATAAAAGTTAAATAGAATGAACAAATCACAGATTTTATCATTTTACAAAATGTCCCAACTTTTCTAGAATTAGGGTTGTACATTTTTTTAAAGTAAACTTTGAAATATTCTCACAAAATCTATGAAATAGGGTTTACATTTCTTCCATTTGCATGAGTAAATGTGGTATTTACTCACCAAAATAACAATGTCCACTGTGTCATTTTTATTTAATCTTTTTAAATTTCGGGCAACAAGATATATCCACATCTCAACAACACTGAAGCTGTAGCAATGAAAACCACCAACATGCTTAAAAACTCTGTTTAACTATTAATGTTATTACACTTATTTTAAAATAATTTACTGTAAAAAAGTACTTCACTGTCTTTTTTGATCAATTCAATGCATCCTTGAAATAAAGTAATTTACTAAAAATCATATTGACCCCAAACATTTGAATTACTGTAAATATAATAACAGTCCTCATTATAAACACAAAATAATAATAATCAACTTTAATATTCAGTGAGGACAATTAGACTACGATTTATTTGATGGGGGGGCGGTGAGGGACCTGGATAATGGGTAGGGGGGCGCTGGCCCAAAAAAGGTTGAGAACCACTGACTTAAAATAACTGTTTTCTATTTGAAAATGTTTTAAAATGTAATTTATTCCTATTTCAAAGCTGAATTTTTAGCATCATTACTCCAGTCACATGATCCTTCATAAACTAATATTTTGATTTTCTGCTCAAATATTTATTATTATTGTGTTGAAACAGCTAAGTAGAATTGTTTTTCAGGTCACTTTGATGAATAGAAATTTCAGAAAAGCAGTATTTATCTGAAACTGAAATGTTTTGTAATACTATAAATGCCTTTATCATCACATTTCATCGATTTAAAGCATCCTTGCAGGAGAGACTTTTTTTAAAAAGCATTAAAAATCTTACTGTCCAAAAACTTTTGACTGATAGTGTAAATATCTATGGTGTCAAGACTCAGGTTTGTTAGCTGTCCTTTTCTCCTGTTGTTTTTGTTTTTATTTCCCTACTTGGTGGCTGCAGACAATTGATTGCCTTTGGCAATAAGCACAGTCTCTTACTGGCTTCACACTTGTTCTCTTTTCTCTCATTATTAGTCGCTCTATATCGATGTCGCTCACTCTGCACCTCTTCAGTGTCAGGGTGTTTTGCATGTTCTCACCTGCTTCTCTGTCTCTTAGTCTGTAAAAATCTTGTGATTACCTGTGTGTCCAGAGCTCATGCCATTTCTCTGCCCAGTTCGCTGGAGACTGCTTCTGCACACAGTAAAATTCACAGAGTAAAATTAACTCTGTTCAGAGAACATTTGGTCCCTCTCTAAACAGAGTTAAATTAACACTGAAGCAGAGTTAAAGTTAAAGAGATAATTAAGTGATCAATTAAAAGGTGATTGAGCATTAGTGATGAACACCTGCTGTTAACAAGCAGAATCAATAAAGAACAGAGAAATACAAGATCTACAATTGACTTCAGCCACAGATTAAATCAACTGAAATAAAAGACATTAAATCTCTCAAAATCGAATTAAACAACTCCACAAACAGCATCACCAGTTTCACTCATTACTAAGCAGACTGGCTTAATTGTAATAATAATAATAATAATAATAAAATAAAAAAAATAAAAAAACATAATGCTACCATAATTGTGGTCAAGGTTTGCTTTAGTTTGTCTCTTGACCCTTTTAATAACTTACAATAATATTGTTTCACAGCAAACACAGCAACAGATTATTTTACACTTTCGGCTTATAGCTCATTTGTGTGAACGTTATGAAGCGATCTTTCTCTTTGGTTTATTGATGGGCATATTGCTGAAAAAAGGTCCTATTAAACAATCACCACCAGAAAGCTTCAATTTGGAAAAAAAAAAAGAGGTGCATTTACTCAGGATTTTAGACATGAACACTTATCATATGATCCTCAACAGTGGTGACAATAATTATTCATACTGCAGTGCATGATGGGAGTTTTTACTGTGTTGTTACCCAGCATGCATTGCAGCATGAAGCATTTTGTTGATTGTCACCATTGTTGAGATTCATATGCTGGTACTTGATGACTGTGTGTCTCTGAGTAATAGTGGTGTTTACTTATTCTTTACTATTACATCATAGTTTATTTTTCTTTCCACTGCTAAGGTTTCACAGGGTTGGTTATGGTTATCTAAATGCATAAATTGAGAAAAAGTTACCCTGGATGTAATCAAATCATCTCACAATAATGATCTCAACATAAAAAGTCAATTAAAATGTGCTTAATGTAAAGTATTGACCATTCTGTTTTACAACATTACACATACAGTTTAACAGAGACCTAACCCAAAAACTGAAGGGTCAAGAGCTCAACTAAAACAAATGCTGATCCCCATGATGGTGGCATCATTTTAACCACTAAAACAACAACTTTTGATCCTCTGTAAATCTAAATAAGAGCTTCTGTAGACGTGTGACAAAAATAAAGTCAGTCTGGTTAATAATGAGTGAAGCTGTTTGTGGAGTTGTTTAATCATCATCTGCTGAGATCTTGAGGGATTTAATCACTTATTTTATTTCAGTTGATTTAATCTGTGGCTGAAATCAGTTGTAGTTCTTGTGTTTCTCTGTTCTTTAGTGATTCTGCTTGTTAACAGCAGGTGTTCATCACTAATGCTCAATCACCTTTTAATTGATCACTTAATTATCTCTTTAACTTTAACTCTGCTTCAGTGTTAATTTAACTCTGTTTAGAGAGGGACCAAATGTTCTCTGAATAGAGTTAATTTTACTCTGTGGATTTTACTGTGCAGACCTTATGGTGGATACTGTGGTTGCTTGAGTCTCTCAACTCTCAGGGCAGTTACGTCAACTCCAGTTCGACCAGGATAACAGTTCTGGTGATGCACTGGCGAGTCATGGCGGTGTATCATGATCTGTCTTTTAGTAGCTCCTGCGCTGCTTCTCTTCCTCCCCACTGACTGTATGATTGTGCCATCAATCTCTCCCCTGGCACTTCTCTGCCTAGCAAGGATCTTTTCTCTTTGTCCGCACCTGAATAGCGGCCATGGAGAAATGTTTGTCTCTGGCACTTTGTCGCTGTTTTGTCTTTGTTACTCTATGTCTCTGCCCAGAGCGGGCTTGTTCTTTGTGAAAAACAAGGACTAGTCTTTGTGCATCGATTATCATGGGCTGAACTGCGTAACTGTTGCGGCTCTGTCATTTCATTTGAGGGGATACGCATAGATCTAGCAATTGTAAGAGCCATCACTGACTGGCCGGCCTTTGCCAACTTCTCTTGGCAGTTCATCCGCAATTTCAGCAGGAGGAGGCCCCTCTGATGGTGTTAACTTCCGCCAAGTCATCCTTGTGTCAAACTCCAGGGCTGGAGGGCCACCGTCCTGCAGCTCCAAAACACCTGCCTGGAAGACCTTGATTAGCTGGTTCACGTGTGTTTAATTAGTTTAAATGGAGCTAAACTCAGCAGGACAGTGGCCCTTCAGGAACTGCTTTAAGTGGTCTGCTGCGACTTCAGGCACTTTTAAAGACTTAAAAAAAAAAACAAATTTCCATTGGATCCTATTCTTTTTACCTTGGACCCAACTGTTAAAGGCAGGTGTCCATGTGGATCTATCCCAGATATCTCCTCAGGTTTATAAGTTACATCCCTGTGCCTGTTATTATCACCACTGGCACCTGGCATTGGCTGGTGGAGGCTGTGGCTCCTGTTGTGGTGTGAACCAACCAACAGAACATCAGACTGAACTCCAAACACGCTTGGTTGTTCACTGTTAATCAGCGCTTTGGCTTCGTCCTGTCCTAACAGCTGGATTCCAAAAAATGGTAAACCTGATTTCTTATTATAGTGCATCACTGTCTCAGACTCTGTTCCTCACCCAATAACATCTTGCCTTTGGCCTACATGGTGAGGGTGTCAGTTGGGGTATTGAGGACTGTTTCAAGTGGGCCTTGGATGGAGTTGAGGTCCCCATGAGCTGTCCGGCAGGTATGCTGTTCTTTTAACTTTGGATCATTTATTCAAGCAGGCTTGCCATCCAGGAGTGAGAAGGTCATTGGCAGGCCGTCAGTGCTTTTGGTGGCCAGCCATGGTGGAGGATATCCATCAGTTTGTGGATGCATACTCATTCTGTGCTTCCAATTTACCTCCTGTTGGTCTGCTACATCCTCTCCCTGTTTTGTCCTGACCCCAGACACGTACTGCCCTGGATTTTGTCACCAGTTTCTCTCCATCCAGTGGCAGTATTGTGGTATTACCAATGATGGACCACTTCCCAAAGGCAGTTCAATCTCCTACCAAAAATCTTCTAAAGACACAGCTAGAGTGGTCACACACCCTCCAGATACTATATCTCTCTGTATTTGGGTCCTCATTACATGAATTCAACACATGGTGGTGAATTTTCCATATTACAATTTACATGTATGTGACCCTGGACCGCAAAACTAGTCTTAAGTAGCACAGGTATATTTGTAGTAATAGCCAAAAATACATTGTATGGGTCAAAATTATCTATTTTTATTTTATGCCAAAAATCCTTAGGATATTAAGTAAAGATCATGTTCCATGAAGATATTCTGTAAATTTCCTACCGTAAATATATCAAAACTTAAATTTTGATTAGTAATATGCATTGCTAAGATCTTCATTTGGACAACTTTAAAGGTGATTTTCTCAATATTTGGATTTTTTGCACCCTCAGATTCCAGATTTTCAAATAGCTGTATCTTGGCCACAAATTGTCCATACATCAGTGGAAAGCTTATTTATTCAACTTTCAGATGGTGTATAAATCTCAGTTTAAAAAAAATTGACCTTTATGACTGGTTTTATGGTCCAGGGTCACATATCATTCATTCAAAATTTACAAAAGAGCTTCTTTTTTCTCTCTTATAGCAAGGGCCAAAACGGAAATAAGTTATTGCAACTTTCTTGTGTTATCCTTGACAAGAAAGTTGTAACAGTGTATTGTTACTATTGTTACTTGTTTGTGTGTCAAATAAACTTAAACTCTTAAACATAAAAGAGCCAAATGTGTTCACATTTTATGTATTTCATTTAAATGTATATTTTTTAAATATATTTTAAAATATACAAAAAATGTAAAAAATATAAGAAAACTTTCAATTTCAATTTCCTTTTTTTTTTTGCCATATGGGTTGACCCAAAAACTCAACTGAAATTATAATCTGAATACAAAGACATTATTTTCACATGAATGACTAGGTTTTCTTATCCAATTTAACTTCTGTGTTTGTGTTGCATTTCTCATCAAACAACAGTGCCTTTTGATTTCTCTGATTGACTTTGATTTTTGACGCTGATGAAACACCAGGTCGTAGTTAACCAGCAAACCTAACAACACATTCAGTCATCATCCTTGTCCTTCAGGTATGTTCTGTTTTAGAGCGGAGGGAGGATGTTCAGTTTAGAGCACAGTTTGTCCTTGGTCCTGATAGCACATTGGGTCAATAAAGCCATTGCTAAAGCACTCCCTTCAGCCTGAGCTGACTAGAGCTAATGCTCTAACTAATGCTAGACTCAGCAATACACTGATTGGCATGCAGTCATAATGAATAGAGGAAGCACGGCCATTGAGACAGTAATGTGGCCAGTGTGTTAATCCATCTCCCGTATCACACTGGCATACTTATTACTGCATACTGTGCCTGCAATCTGTAAAAACATTTTACAGCATATTGCATTTCAAACAGTATGCTATGTTGTAACATAATCTTACGATCTCTATATCTCTGTTTGTTCAGAAGTGTAATAAACTAAGCTGCAGTTTTAATCAAATTGTTTATTTTTTCTTTGTGCAGGCAGGAAAATCCCTTTTTTGCTTTCTTCACATGACTTGTAATTAACAAAATGGCAAGTTTCCTACTTATTTTTTGTTTTGGATTTGTGTTGGATTTTATTCTCCCTTTGTATGCAGTATTTTGTGGCCATGATAAAAAAAAAAACTATATATATATATATAATAAAGTATAGTAGGTCATGGTAATGCATAGAATCATGCATGCAGAAAACTGCACAGTAATCTGTACAGTCTATAAATAATGAGAGTATTATATTAGTGTAATCATTCACAGTCTTTGTGTGAATGCCTCCGCTTCAATCAGTAAAGTTCTTTTCACTTTGCATACTTGCAGTTTGCTTATTACAATAAACAAATTTAGTTCTGTCATATCACAAGCTGTAAGCTGGGATGTTCGAATGTAAGATGTTCAAAATCTGCACCGTTTTACAGCAACCCTTAGATAACTATAAACCGGCTATACATTTTACTCTGATAATCACAGTATTCACCAAAACACCATGAGTAGCGTACTACAGTAAATACTGCAATTGTGAAAGGGAGCATTGTATTATGCAGCCATTTTGGTGCAAAAACAGAACTTGAAATTACAGAACCTGGTATTTTCCAGTACTAAGTCATAACAAAAATAATAATAACCCCCGTGTAAATTTATAGAGTAGCACTATTGCTGTGGTAACAGTAACTGCTGTAAGTATTTTGGTGCAAAGTATGGTTACCATAGTTAACACTACAAGTAAACAGACATTCTGGAAGTCAGACACAACCCCCCAGTGTCCTTTCACTCATGCGTTAACAGTGAGGCGCCGTGGTTTGGTTTTTAATAGTATCGCTTTTAGCAGCCTTTCAGAAAGCCCACAGAGAGCAGATGATGCTGAAGCGGAAATTCCCTGCTGCCTGCTGTCACATCACTTCCTTATTTCTCTCTCAATAGCAGCCATTACAGCGTGTTGTACCGTCAGGTCAAAGACATAAAATCACCCTTTTAAATAATAAATCACACTCTAGAGCTAGGCATTTGGCTAAATGAATTATTTCCATTATATTGTAATTAGTTTGTAAAGGTCAGACATTTTAAACATGTTTATTATTGTGACACACTGAGCATCACTTCCTACTCTGTGATGTCTTGCATGTCAATGAAGGGGTTTATATTCGAACTTCCCCTCCTGTGAATAACATCACATTACCACGCTGCTGTACACGTTACATGGTCTGGATTTAGGAGTGAAAGACTACAAGAGGATTTAAACTCCAGCTGTTGATCAGATTTGAAAGGGTGATGGAAGGAAGTTCACAGTCGTCACTGTCAGAAGAGGACTCTTCCAGCAAAGAGCGCTCTTTACCTGAGGAGGAGAATGAACTGCAGCCTGAGTGCGTATTATTTTACCGTCTTACACTTTAAACAGACGTCAACAGTAGCTGTCAGTAGCGTTAGAAGATTTGTTTTAAAAAGTACAGTAACAGAAAGTACAGTCAGTTTGTTAGAAGAAAAATGTAAACAGGAAGTAGGGACTATTTTTGTTGTAATTTGCCAGTAAAATGTGTTATTTTGTATGATAGTACAGTATGTGATCCTATTACAAAGTCACATGTGTGGCAGTTAAAAGAGACATGCAATAGGTCTGTATGATTATCATATTCGCAAACCATGATATTTACTTGAAACTACTTCTTTTGTTAGTGTACATGATTTTCAACACTTTAAATCACACACAACGCCTTTAGTGACAGTTTCACCAATGAGTTAATACAGAATTACCCTAGTGGGCATGTAAACTTAACATTAACCCTTTAACTTTCACCCCTAAAAGGAGAGCTAACGAAAAAAATATTTAACATTAAATTCTTATTAGTAGACATCTAATAAATAGCCTCATGCACTTTACTTTTTTTTTAATTTATGTTTTTTATAAAACTCGGTTGAGATGTCAGTCCATGGTAAATCTCGATTTAACTTCGAAGAACTATTTCATGAGTTATTTTACAATAATAATCATTCCTTTAACTTTATTAGTATCTTGGATACATCTCATAACCTTCAGTGTCCACAAAGTTAAAAAAAAATATTTTTAAGTGTCTGTATAATATATATAGTCGTAAAGCAGCATATATGCTACTATGTTTTAACTGACACATCACGCATGATTCAGATAATTATTATAAATGAACATTTCTGCATTTCTCATATATTTTGCTATATTTCTGTTCTTTACCTCCTGTTCACAACAACTTTATGGTTTCATCCCTACTTCCTTGATTGCTTGTTTGACCCTATTATCTGATGACTGACCAGCACCAGTCTCGCTTCTGTGTGACTGACTGAAGTTTGTAAACTGCTGCTCTCACTTGAAAACCTGAAATTCCCATTGCTCCATGGAAACAGCAGACACAGAGATGGGGCTTTACAGCTGTGGAAAGATTGATCTCTCATCTCTTCCTTTTGATAGATTTATTCCCTATCAAAGTTATCTCAACCGTACAGTACAGATATCAGTTAAAGGGTTAACGTAACTGTTAACTTGATGATTTTTGGGTAACACTTTATTTTAAGGACTGATTTTCACTACTAACTAGTTGCTTAATTGTTAATTAATTGATTATTTAATTGACTGTTAATACTTAATACTTATAAGCCACATATTATCGTCTTATTCTGTATGACCAGATTTTAGATCTCTTAATTCTACCCTTTACCTTAACAGCTACCTTACTAACTATTAATAAGTAGCAAATTAGGAGTTTATGGAGGCAAAATTGTAGTTAATTAGTTAATATTTAGAATTGTTCTCCAAGCTAAAGGGTGACCGAATTTTGATATATTCATGCGACGTCCTGAGGGAAAATAAAAAAAAACAAACAAAAAAACAAAAAAAACGATCCTCACATGAGGAGGGCAATAGTATCAGAAACACCCCAGCTCAAATTTCCCGGAGCTTTACCAGTCATTTTCATTTTCTTTTTATAGGGCCTGGTGATGTGTTTGTGTAACTTTTATTAGTTCATACTTTGTCACAGCTTTGCGTGAGTCATTCATCATGAGGCTGTAATGAATTATGGGAACATTTGCATAACAGCCGTGACATTATTTTCGCTGCTTCAGATTCCCCATCTGTCCAATACTGTATTACCACAACAGCAACGACAGCACAGTGTTGTTCCCTATGGCTATGAAAGAATAAGGCTGTCAAGAAAAAGTGTTTTAGCTTTAATGATTTGTCTGATTTAGCTTCTCATTACCCATTCAAATGCTCATGTTACTGTGTAATTATTGGTATATAGTACTGATAATGAATATTATGTATTTAATTTGTAATTATTTTGTGGAGCAGCTTCGCACATCATAATTGTAATTACTGCAGGAATGACTTTCATCAACATGTAATATGTAACTAATTACACTGTTCTCAAAAGGATCTTCACAAGAATAGCAAAACCTGACAAAAAAACATTCCATGAGCAAACGTCCCCACGAGGAAAACAACTTTATAAAAGGCCCTACTGATGTTTTATTTCAATTTTGAACATGCCAACAGCTATATTTGAAGGTTATGGTTAGTCAAGAGTGAAAGGAACCTTCATAACAGGAAGCTTATGAGAAAACAAGGTTCGAAATGAGGTGTAGTACTGAAAACATGACAAAATGTGCGTGTAAAAGGTAGAGTCAGAAATGGTTACAATAACAACAACAGCAACAATACTAAAATCAATGATGAAATGAAGAGTTCAGATGGAAAAGCCCCTAAATCCATCTGACGCATTTCTTTAAAATTAGCATTTCTTTCTGGCTAATTTTCTGTAGGTTTTTATGTAAGTACTGGTACTTCTGATTGGGCTGAGGCTGGAATTTTGCGAGTTTGAAGTAAAAGTATTTGATGGACGTACAATATGTGTCAGGAGCATTCACTCAGTATCATTATCTCATTTTTGACCGAGATGGCTTTTAGCTGGTTTTGCATCTGAACTCTTCAAATGTTTTTACAAATGTTAAAAGAAGAAATGTTTGTGTGTGTTGTAGGCAGGTGGAAGAAGCGGCACAGGGGGAGTCACTCCTCTCTGGTGAGGAGCAGTTAACCCTCATCACAGAAAGCATGTCAATCACCTCCTCTGATGAGGAGAAGCTTCAGCTCCTCAACAAAAACACTGAACTCCGGAGACTCAACAAAGAGGTAGAATAAAACACCAGCTGTGACATCAACCATACAACTCAGTTTCACAATTGTCTTACAAAGAAAATAAAAGGAGAATTTTTAGAATTAGAATTCAAATTTAATTTAGATCCTTTTAAATTAAAAAAAACAAACAATCATACTTTCAGTTTCTCCAGAAGGTATCATACTTTGACCAAATAGAAAGCAAATACTGTTTTTTCCTCTGTTTGCATGTTAAATTATTTTTAATTGAAGGGTCCCTTGTATTGTATCTATATAATTTACTCATTACAGACTGTAACCATTTTTTTTTTTTCAAGAAAGTAAGGTGTCATTTTTGCAAACAGAATTTTTTCAAGTGTTTTGTGTATAGGTGGCTCAGATTTACTGTGTTTGTGGGATCAGATGTCCTTACAATGATAGTATAGGTAGCCAAAAGCTCTTATATGGACACTGGATTAGTAAAGGGCCTTAAAATGCAGAAAGTTTTCTGTTTGAGTTTAGGGGAAGTGTAGGGTTAGGATACAGCAAATACAATTAGCTCAGTGTGAAAACAACAAAGTCAACGGAAATCCCCGCACTGATACAAAAATGCATGTGTGTGTGTGTGTTTGCATTTGTGTGTCAGCTGATGAAGCTGAACGAGGAGTGGGATCACATCTACCACAGCACGAGTGTGGGCCTCCAGCAGCGTGTGACGGCCCTCGAGGAGGAGAGCAGGGCCCTCAAACAGCTCAACAGCCGACTGCTGCTCAAAGTAGAACATGAACAGGTATGTGGGCAGAAACACGCTTTTAAACTGTTACGGCACAGCTGCTTTAAAGGCCAAGCGTGTATTTTTAGAGTCTCTACTGCCACTACACAGAATTGCAAATACTGGTAGTTTACCTAGCAACACGATCTGCCAACGGTTGGGTAAACAGTCCCACTCCAAACCCACATCACCAGTTGGACAGGTTTTTTTTTTTTGTAAAGGTAGTTCTACCTGATTTGAGTCTTAACATGATCTGACTCTTCACTAGAATAATCTGAGGTAGTCTGGTTGATTTAGTCATATCAAATTATATTTTATTAAGAAGATTACAAAAGTGTTTACACTGGGAATTCATTAGCATTTATTCATGTATGTATGTATGTATTGACGTCAGCCATAAGAATAGTAATGAAATCACAAACTGAGCTGAAGCACTGAATAACATTTCATATGCAAGATTCAAAATCTAAAATGAGGCTGCTAACACATTTTACATATCTGTCTTAAAAAACAGTGCAATTATGAAATGCAATAAGTGTAATAAATAGAATAGTGACATAACTAAACAGGATTAAACTGAATCATCAAAGAGGAACAGTGATGGCAAAATAACAAATAAAAGGAACTATGGAAAAATCATTAACACTTTAGTGTAGGGAACAATTAGTTACTTATTACCATGCCTATTATTAACATATTGGCTGTTTATTAGTACTTATAAAGCCCCTATTCTGCATGAACATATTCTATATCCCAAATCTTCACAACTGCGTTACTAACTATTAATAAGCAGCAAAATAAGAGTTTATCGAGGCAAAAGTCATAGTTAATGGTTTGTTAAGAGCATGAACTGGACCTTAAAATAAAGTGTGACCATAACTTATTATGCCACATGATCCAGCATTTTTTTTGGATGGTCCTGGAACAACAGTCTTATTAGCCAGTCAGATTTTTGGCTATGGTTCTGGTCTTTTACGGAGTTATGGTTTAGAAATGATGTGGAGCAGATTTAGAACTGCATAACCTGATGTAAGGTGCACAATCCCTGGTTCTGTGAGCGACGGGAAAAGCAATATGTGTGATGAGTCACCTCTCACCTGATTCATTACATCTGGAGTGCTTTATATTTGAAGAAAGCCAGAGGATATTGGAGTAATTAGTTCAGATCGTTGCTCTGCAGTCATTGCTCTACATGGTGGAGAGGCAGGACTATAAGGCTGTTTTGCAGGCTAACACTGATCCCTGGTGAAGCTCACATGCTGCAGGATACTAAAGCTCAATAACACACCGCTAAAGACTGACTTGAGGCTGGATTTATGAACAGCTGGATGAGGTCGAGGCCCTCGTGGTCTACACCGGTGGTTAGCCAAGTGTTGGTCATTATAAACCAAGTCGGGATGACGATTTGTCAGTTATAAGTAACTCAACGCTAGAGGTCGTGGTTACACAACACATACCCTGAACTCCTGAACATATCGCAAACGTACTTTGAACCTCACCAGAGAATCATCTTTATAAGAAGGGCCATTTTTGGCTGTATTGGACTTGTGTATTCTCTGTTTAGGGATTTTAAAAAGCACCTGATACCACCTGATTAAGGTTTTACATTTTTGATATGCATATGTTGTGTAGAAAAAAAAAGCAGCATAAACATTCTGCTAAACAATTTTTTGTGTTCCATCAAAGAAAGTCAGTCACACCATGGGCTTGAAATAACCTAATGGTTACAGAAAGGTTACAGATTTTCTTTGTGCAACTAAAAAGCTTCCAGCTCTAAAGAAGTGTTTTGGTTGTAAATCAAACCTTTATTTAAAAAAAAAAAGGCACATAATTGGTGTTTGTGTATTTTATGGAACGCTATGGTGTGACTGATGCTGTAAATCACTGAGCAGACACTGAGACTTTTGCATGTTCATATATTTGTGTCTGTAGAACAAGAGGGAATATTATGAACAAACGCTGATGCAGGAACTGAAGAAGAACCAGCATCTGCAGGAGTATGTCAGACTGCTGGAGAGCCGACTGCACCAAACAGATCTTCAGCAGTGGACTAGAGGGACTCAGGTGAGCTTACTGAATCAGACCAGCTGGTTACAGTATGTCATGTGACTATTCTTTAACATTTTTATTGACTTTTTCTCCATGGGAAGACCCCAGATATCAGTGGCTCCTCAGACTCTCATCTGGTCCAGAGCTCGTCTAAGCCATCACTAGACGGGCGGTCGACTCCAGGGCTTCCGGTGTCAAAGTCCAGTCTCAGACTGGCTGGCATGGGAGTGGAGATGCAGTCTGACCCTGTGAGGGAGGTTCAGGATCTTAAAGAACAGCTGGAGGCGCTGCGGTGTCAGGTGAGCCATCACATGAGCATAACATTCAAAGTAATTTTAGAGAGTTGTAAATATACTTACATTTGCCATGTAAAGCTTGAACTTTAGACAACATAGTCAAAAAAAAAGTTTGCATATGTGGTTTTTGATGAGTATACATCAGGGTTTATGGATCATATAGTATGATGTAATGAAGGTGTGGAGATCAAACTTGAGGAGGAAAAAACCATCACTCTTATTCAAAGGCCCAAACTGAGCCAAATTATGCCGTTTGGTGTAGAAGCTGATATTTTAATGGCCAAAAAGTATAAATCCTGATAGCCTGTGATTTTAAATCAATAGGATCTTCACAATATTAACACTACATTGATCTTAGCAAGATGACATTTAAATGCTTAGTTTGATTATCAAGACATATAATGCAATGCTATACAAAGATGATAGAGAGATGAACAAATAAACTTACCTCAAAAACCTGATGATCATATTTGAGATTCACATTTTACCATGATTTTTCTAAAAATTATGTATAGATTAGCTAGGCTAAGCTGATTCAGTCCAGTAAGTGTTCATCTTGAAATATTACTAACATGAAGATATTACTAATGTAATATACAGTAATAATTACAATAATTGGGTAATAACTAGATACAAACCCTAAACCTTAACTCAGTTACCCTCCATTACCCAGTACCTCCGTAGTGTATACACAATTATTTAAAACTGTTTATTTTATAAAAATCAGTAACTATGTTGCAGCAAAAAGACATGTAAATCACAAGCTAAAGGTAGATGTTTGTACAATTATACTAAAAAAGCTTTTACTCGACAAAAAAGTTCATGTTTCAGTGTTGAGAGTTTAGAGAGCCTTCGAAATCTGCATATCAAATATGTGATTTTGGACCACAAACCCAGTCATGAGGGTCAGTTTTTTATTTTTTTTAATTGAGATTTATACATCATCTGTAAGTTGAATACATAAGCTGTCCATTGATGTATGGGAATGTTCGGGGATATAACAATATTTGGTCAAGATACAACTATTTGAAAATCTGGAATCTGAAGGTGCAGAAAAATCCAAATATTGAGAAAATCGCCTTTAAAGGAGAACTCCACTTTAAGAACAAAATTGACAAAAAAAAATTACTCACCCCCTCATCAACCAAGATGTTCATGTCTTTCTGTCTTCAGTCATGAAGAAATTATGTTTTTTGATGAAAACATTTCAGGATTTTTCTTCATATAATGGACTTGATTGGTGCCCCGATTTTGAACTTCCAAAATGTAGTTTAAATGCAGCTTCAAAGGGCTCTAAACGATCCCAGCCGAGGAAGAAGGGTCTTATCTAGCGAAGCGATCGGCCAATTTTTTCGGAAAATAAAAATCTGTTTACTTTTTAAGCACAAAAGCTCGTGTAGCACAGGCTCTGGGATGCGCGTCCACGACGCTATGTACTACTGAAACATGTCGAAAGGTCACGCCAAACTACAGACCCAGTGCTTACAAAGCAAACGCAAAGACTAAGGAAGTGCAAGTAAGTCAAACGCTGTTTACAAACAAAAAGGTACAATGATGTCAGACGATTCTGAAGTTGTAGGAGAAAATTAGATTTTCGCCATACTCTACCTTTTTGAGCCGGAGTACACAGACATTAAACTTAGATGTGATTTGTAGTGTCGTGGTCACGCATCCCAGAGCTTTTGTGCTTAAAAAGTATAAAAATTTTTATTTTCTGAAAATAAGAAGACAGATTGTTTCGCTAAGACCCTTCTTCCTTGGCTGGGATCGCTTAGAGTCTATTATATGGTGAAAAATCCTAAATGTTTTCCTCAAAAACCATAATTTCTTCATGACTGAAGACAGAAAGACATGAACATCTTGGATGACAAGGGGGTGAGTACATTATTTGTAAATTGTTGTTCTGGAAGTGGACTTCTCCTTTAAAGTCGTCCAAATTAAGTTCTTGGCAATGCATATTACCAATCAAAAATGAAAAGTTTTGATATATTTATGGTAAGAAATTTACAGAATATCTTCATGGAACATGATCGTTACTTAATATCCTAGTGATTTTTAGCATAGAAGAAAAATCTAGAATTTTGATCCATACAATGTATTGTTGGCTATTGCTACAAATATGCCCGTGCTACTTAAGGTTTTGTGGTCCAGGGTCACATATTATACAGAGGGCTCAATAGGGTTAAATATTAAACATTAGTACAGTAGGTAAACGATTTTTTTCTTTCAGTTTAGGGGTAAAATATTACATGGGCAGTTGCATTTATTTACTGTTATATATATATATAGTCAATTGTAAAATAGTCAAATCTCTGTTGTAGTTATAATAGATTTGTCTTCATCCATCCATCCACAGACTAAAATCTATGAGGCTGATTATAAAACAGAGCAGAAGGATCATGAGCGCATGCAGCAGGAGAATAAGAGGCTGCGGCGCAGGGAGGCAGACATGCGTCAGCAGATGGCGCTGCTGCAGGAGCAGGTGAGCACAGGAGAGCACTCAAACACTCAAACACTCAAACACTCACACAAACCCGCTCTACCCGGCTTCCACCACCGGGTGGCACATGTTACTAGCTAATCACTGTTTCCTATCAAGCACAGTCATCCTCCTCTGTTTGGAGTTTGATTCCTCCGAAACATATGCTGACACTTTGTTTTGATAGTCCATTTTTGACATACTAACTATGAATAACTTCATGTCAACTAGCAGTCATTAGAGTATTAGCAGCTGTCGTGCTTAATATCTGCTAAGACTTTATCGTGATGGTCCTCAACAGACATTCTACTGACTATAAGCAAATTTGAAAATACATCAAATGTCAACTTATTATACTAATACTAACCTAACAGTCTACTAACACTCTAATGAGAGTTAGCTGGCATGTACTTGCAGTAGATAGAAGAATATCTAGAGTGGACTATTAAAATAAAGTGTAAACAAAAGGTAAACACTGTGGCGCTGTCAGATGTTTGTTTTAGTGGTAAGTAAACTGAAAATGAGTAAACTAAGCTAATGCAACGATGACTGAATTCACAAGCAAAATATTAGACACTCAGTCGTAAATAAATAAATATTTTTAATGCAAGCCTTTTTTTCAGTAGAAAGATTCTATAAGGAAACTAATCTCTTTTTTAATCATAATGTGTAATCTGTAGATCACACCACAGATCACGTTCATCAGATTTCCAAGTCAAGATTTCCATTGTGTAACTTATATACTTAATCTTACTGCAGAAGGAAATGAGGTTCGGTAATTCCAGTAAAACTAATTGTGATGTCATGTGACGTTGAATGTGAGATGATCAGTGTTGATTGTAATGCAAAAACAAAACAATACATTTCTGTATTTGATTATGTTCCTTGAAATAGTTTAATAGTAAAACATTTTTATTTGATTTAATGAGTTTCTTCTGATGTAATTCATTAAATATTGTTAACAATTTGATGCAAAACAATAGTGGATTTAATATCATCATGTAAATTAAAATCTGATGGTAAAATATATGGTTTTACTGTAACCTTCTCCCTTCTCTTAAAGAACAATTTATGCAATTTATGTATTTATATAATTTAATTAAAAGTTTCTGTTCTGGTACTGTTCAACTAGTCGAGGCTGATATGTGATTTAGAAAGTAATTACTAATAAGTAATGCAATACTTTTTAGAGAGAGTAATTACTACAGTAAACTAGTTACACTGTAATTAGCTGATAATTACCTTGTCTTGTCTATTTTTTCTTTTATAAACAGACAAAGTGATGTGCACATTAATATTAATTGAACAAGTATTTGCAATATAATTTCTGTATGTAATGCAAAAACATTAAAAGGTATCAACTGCGCATGTACACTGTATCAAATCTGATATCTGTTAAATGATGATGTCCTGTTCGTTTTGTCAGCTGAAGGTGTATGAGGATGATTTCCGGAAGGAGCGCTCAGACAAACGCATTCTCCAGAGACTGCTGATGAAAAAATCTCCAGCGGAGAAAGACCCGGTTCTGGTGCATCGCTGCAACAACGAGCAGGACCGGCCCAGATCAGACCGGAGGAAGCACAGAGAAGAGCAGCGCGGCGGATACGTTTGTCCCAAACACTGCGAACATCACGGCCAGCTGGACTTCCCCTGAACGCTGACAGACAAATGCATTCATCATATTAAAGAAATGCATACAAGCTACTTTGTATCTTTACAAATAGTTACTTTTTAACTGTTTATTTATATGAGGTTCCTATTTTTTTACTGGATTATTCTTTCATATTGTTGAAAGGATTGTTTGTATAACGACTGTGTGGAAACTGTGTCTCAATATAAATCTGAACTGCTTCACTGACTGAAAACATGAAAATCAAACAATCCGTGTCAGACAGTAAATACTGTAACTCTTTATTAACCAATCTATTTGTTCTTACAAACCAACAGTACTAAGAGGAAACAATTTAAGACGTTTCAGCACCTTTAATGATAAGGAAGCTCATGGCCATTGGAATTTCCCTATACTGAGCTCATTCCTAATGACTAACTGAATATTATTATTATTATTATTATTATTTTTTTTCCAGGACATTTGCTCAGTT
Source organism: Labeo rohita (assembly GCF_022985175.1). Taxonomy (NCBI): domain Eukaryota; kingdom Metazoa; phylum Chordata; class Actinopteri; order Cypriniformes; family Cyprinidae; genus Labeo; species Labeo rohita. The sequence continues at coordinate 31,807,098 of NC_066882.1, read as the reverse complement.
CCAAGACATCTCTGAATTTGTGCTTTCACTGTACATAGCCTATGTTACATAGGTCAGATTTGGTTTTGTTTGTATGTTTTTAGATTGTAACGCATTAGAACTGTCCTTATAATTACTTTTTTCAACTATTTTGTTTTAATAAAATATACATTACCATTGTACATGTTTGTCACCCAAATTCTTAACCGTCCAAATTCTTTGATTTACGATTTTACATATATATATATATATATATATATATATATGTAAAAGAAAGAAATTGCTAATAGCTATTTATCAGCTCTTCAGATAAAATTGGCACAAATGTTGACAATGCATATTTAAAAGTATCGGTAACACTTTATTTTGATAGTCCACTTTAGATCTTCTACTAACAGTAAGTAACTTTGCAACTACATGTCAGCTAGTCATTAGAGTATTAGTAGAGTGTCTGCTTAATATCTTCTAACACTCTTCTAAACTTTGCAAGTACATGTCAACTTATTCCACTAACCCTAAACCTAACCTAACAGTCTGCTCTGAGAATTAGTAGACATGTAGTTGCAAAATAATGAGAATTAGTTGACATGTAGTTTCAAAGTTACTTATAGTTAGTAGAATGTCTAAAGTGGACTATCAAAACAAAGTATCATATCATTTTTACTAAAAGGGTTTACTCTTTTTTTTTCTTCTTCTTCTTTTTAATATATATTTGAATAAAAATGTCTCTATAAAATGAAATGTGACCGAACTGGCAATAATTTTAGCAACATTTTTTTTTCTAATGAAATCTTAAGAAATAGAAACTATTTTACATTTTTTATTTAAATAATTAAGCTATTATTTTGTTGACCTTTAGACACAGTGTAAATGAAACAACTAAATTAATAGTAGGTGTGACATTGTAGGTCACATTCATCGGTCACGTACTGCGAGAGATAACAAAGGCATTGTGTTTTGAGTGAGTATTATCCGGGTACAGGTAAACACGAATCTTACTCACAAAAGGAAAAGCTCTGTAGTGACTTCCAAGAAATTTCCAACATCATTAGCTCACTAGTTCAGCATATTGCAAAATATTTGGCATACAATACTTACACACCCAGGCATGTGTGATAGGGTGGTTAAAAATATCTTTCTCTCTCTGATGTCTAAAGCTGTAAAGTACGCCATGATGTCACATTGGAGGAGGAGCCTGATTCTTAACTTATTGTATATAAGCACAGTTTGACAGTGAAAAGCAAGACATCTCAGGAAGAAACAGCCTGAAGAGCAGAGAACAGGTATTGGCTGAATTAGATATGATCCAGTTTCCATAATTTTCTTGATATATTTCTAATTGTCTTATATTGTTCTTTCAACTTTGTCTACAGCTTAAGACTCAGCACTAGGACATCAGCATCTTTCCGACTCAGGTGCGTGTCTTTTGTTGTCTGCACAAACTCAGTGAACTTTTGCAATGAAAATGAGCCTGTTAAACAGATGCTAATGCCTGATATGCATTCTAGCTGCCAGCATTTAAGAAATCTGCTAACGGAGGCTCACCTCCACCCTCATGTGTTTAAGAGTAGCATGTTCTTCCCATTTAATTGCTCATGGACCATTGCCTCCAGTCACTATAGCACTCTGTGTTCCTGCATAAACAACCTAGAATAAATTTGCCATGAATAAGTGGGGAGGAGTAGAGCCAAAACAAGGAGTTTTTCAGAGGTTGAAAAGGGAAATGCCTAAGTCAGACTGAACGTGGTTCCAAGTTTTATTTCCCATCTTCTGTGCAGATTATAAAAACAGCCTCTCTTTCCCAGTGGAGTTTGCACAGCTGCGCTCGAGCCCGAGAAGCAAATAAAGCTAGAGGCAAAGTCTTTCACACATCTCCAGCAGACAAGCGGAAGTTTTACTGCATTTTCAAACATGAAGGCAGACGCAGCTCAGATTCAGGCCCTGTACGAGCAGCAGGGGTACATGACGGCGATTCCTATCCTCAGTCCAGAAGAGCTGCAGCAGGCCCGAGACGCCTTCGCCGAGCTGGAGAGGAAACATGGTGAGCTTCAGTACTGCTGACTGACATATAAGCCTTTGAATTGAGGCTTGGGGCTGAAATAATGACGTTTTTCTTGTACAGGTGAAGATTACACCGCTTACAGCCTTCATAATATCCACAAGGAGTTCGACTGGGTGATGGCCCTCGCCAAGCACCCTAAGCTTCTGGAGGTGGTCACCGCGGCTCTGGGGCCTGACGTCATCCTCCTCGACTCCAGATTCATTTGTAAATATCCAGTATGTAACAAGCCTGCTAAAACCCAACAAAGCAACGGCATCATCCAACCGAACGATACCCGTAATAAGGAAAAGGACAGCATGCCGTTTGTGGCCTGGCACCAAGATATGAAGTAAGCAGAATTCCAAGGAAATGAAATGGGTTTTTGTTGGCTTAGATATCCATTCCAAGTGTTGCAATCATCATATGTTGGTTTTCAGGTACTGGGGCTTTGATGGAGGTCCCGTTCTGTCTGTCTGGCTTGCTCTGGATGACTCACTTGAGGACAACGGAGCACTGCAGGTTATTCCAGGTATGTACACTGTCTGTCTCTGTTTAAAACAGGGATCGTGTCACTTTGTCTGGTTTGTAATGTGTCTAAACTCTCCCAACAGGAACTCACCACTCTGGTCTTCTGCCCCATCAGCAAGCCAAACGAGCTGGCAACATGCTGAGCGTCAACCAGGAGATCCCAGAGGAGCTGGTGGAGACGGAGAAAGCCATCTTATGCCCCCTTCAAGCTGGTCAGATGTCTGTGAGTATGAATACTTGTTCTGACATTTGTTTACAGTGTCTGAAAAAACACACTACCAGTCAGAACCGTGGAACAAATCAAAACAAGCTTATATCTGAGTTTAACGTTAAAGTTTGCTTCTGTATTCAGATCCATGATGGACTTCTGGTTCATGCCAGCGATCCCAACACGTCTAATAGGAGGCGCTGTGGCTATGTGATCCGATATGTCCCTACATGTACTTATCCAATCCAGGTAAACATCTCACTTAGTTTACAAAATGATGGCATTTCACATATATGTATCTGCAGACATTCAGCTGGAAAAAGCATATAAATATGTGTTTTCCTGACAGGACCCTGAGCGTCCCAGGACTTTTCCTGCCACAGTGCTGGTCAGTGGTGTTGACAAATACAACCATTTCTCCTGCAAAACCTCCAAACTGTGACCGGCTTCTACTGATATCTTTATTAAAGACATGGTTGCTTTGGCTTTATGAACAACTCTAACAGTGTGTGTGTGTCAAATGAAACAGTATTTTAAACTGTTCGATCTATTTTTCTGTTACTACTATGATAAGTTGATAAGTTAATGACCAATGTATAATTTGAAAGTTTATATTTATATTTATATGCCATAAATGCATTTTTCATTAGAAAATTTGGGTATGTATCTTTCAGGCTTTTCAGAAAATCATGTGTTATGGAATTTTAAACTTGATGGTCTTTATGTGTCCTTTGACTGTTGCTTTCTGAATATGGAACTGATCTGAAATGCTCAATAAAATGTTCAATATTACCTCTCTAGATGTGTAAGTCATTTGCAACTGATTCAACAAATAGAGATATGAATAGAGAAATGACAGAGCCACAGCAACACCACATAATGCAATCTACCAAAAGCAGCACAAATGAACAACTATTGCAGCCACGTCCAGTGCAATACGGGTTAAGACATGCTTTTCCTGGGCGTTAAGTAATGTTGCAAATACCACTAAACTAACTACTGCAAACCTTAGTAAATCACTTTGCATGATTTGTTTAAATACTCCCATAAACGTAATGTCTAAAAGGGAAACTCCTACAAATGCATATACAGTAAGGTCCACAACCTTTCAGTGCTATGTTTCACTGTATGTCTTTAGTAAATCCTGACAGTAGCTTTTTAACGTCAAAAGAGGGTTTGCATTGATGTTAGTAATTCTGGCCCTTGGTCTTGAAACCTTTACAGACCACATAGAAATGTCTTGGACCTAGGTTATTTTGTGTCTTGTTCTGAATCTAGACGTACCGTTTCAAAAAAATGTGTTTCAAACACTATTTAACACAGTATCTTCATGTTCACTTCTCCTAAAGACACTAACCATTTGTGACATGAAGCTTTTGGTGGCGACATATGGGAAAATTGAAAATAAGGTGGAAACTACATGCCTATGATGTTTACATTTACATTCACATTTAATCATTTAGCAGATGTTTTTATCCAAATCCACTTACAAATGAGGGCAATAGAATCAATCAAAACAAAAAAATATAAGTGTTGTGATAAATTCCTCTCAGTCTAATGAAGTGCATGTAGGTTTTTTTTTTTTCATAATAAATAACAAGTTGATAGAAAATAGATAAAATGGATAGTAGAGGGTCATTATTTTTCATAATAATTATAAAGAAAACAGATAGAACAGAAAAAGAATAGAGAACATGAGCATTAGAGGGTTCACCTCACACCTCCAAGATACCTTAAAGGCCTCAAACCACTGGAGTGCAGTTTCTGAGATGCCCTTTGCAATGAGGGTTGACAGAAGGATCTGGTAGCTCATCATGTCAAAAGCACCAAAAACAGATGAGAATGAGTATCTGGAGTGAATTCTGCTCATTCATCCTGGGTATAAATTCTGCTAAGTATGTTGTCAACTACATGCCTGTCAACTACACTTGTCAACTAGCAGTCATTAGACTATTAGTAGATTGTCTGCTTAACATCTTTATTTTGATGCTCCTCAACACACGTTCTACTTTGAAAGCACAAGTCAACATCTTTATCATTAGTGTAATGACTAATGACAGTTCAGAATGTGATTAAATTCAGAACGTGTGATTAAGTCTTTTTAAAGATTTGAGGGTCATCGAGCACATCCACTGATTTCCTCATTCTTATGTTTTTCAGGTCAAAAACACACAGTTTGTGACTCTTTTCACATTTGTGACCCTGGACCACAAAACTAGTCTTAAGTAGCGCGGGTTTATTTGTGGCAATAGCCAACAATATGGGACAAAATTATCAATTTTTATTTCATGCCAAAACTCATTAGGATATTAAGTAAAGATCATGTTCCATGAAGACATTTTGTAAATTTACTACCATAAATACATCAAAAGATCATTTTTGATTAGTAATATGCATAGCTAAGAACTTCATTTGGACAACTTTCAGGTGATTTTCTCAATATTTAGATTTTTTTGCACCCTCAGATTCCAGATTTAGTTGGAAATAGTTGTTTCTCAGCCATGGAAGTTAACAATTGGTGAACAACGCTGCTGATTAATAGAAGTAAATGGGAGACCAGAGAAAATTTAATTTCACTGTTCCCATTTGCTCTAACAGCAATCTTCTAACATCATCACATTTCTACAACTGTCAAAAGAAGGTAAAAAGTAAATAGAGATGGGATTTGACAGTGAAAAGAAAGAACCACCTTGGCAGCAGTGTTGATTAGTTCACTAGTGTACTGTATCGCATGGTATAATAGATATACTTTAAATAATGCATATTAAATAACAGTAAGTAACACTTTAGTTTAGGGAGCAATTCTCGCTTTTACCTAGTTGCTTTTTAGCATGCATATTACTAGCATATTGGCTGTTTTTAGTCTACTTATAAAGCATTCTACCACATACCAAAACTTAACTACATTACTAATTATTAATAAGTAGCAAATTAAAAGTTTATTGAGGGCAAAAGTCATAGGTAATAATTAATAGTGAAAACCGATCCCTGAACTAAAGTGAGACCTGCTGTCACAACTAGCAACACCGGAAATTAAAAAGAAATATTATTTTGACTACTTTGAGAAAATCAAGATTAAGTAAAGTTAACACATACAAAAATAACTGTGTGCTGTAAAGAGATTTTTAAGCATCGGAACAGCATCACACTTAAAACAAACAGTTTTTGCATACTGTTTTGTTTTACTGGATAATGATTTTACAGCTGATTTTTTTTTTTTTTTTCAACCCTTTGTCTCTAAACACACAACTTCATTCTAACAATGACTTTTTGGTGTATGTTCCAATCAGTTCAACAGGGATAAAATCTAACCATAATTTTTTCACACTTAATATGCAGCTTAATTTGGAGTTAATGATACATTAGATAAGTAAAAATTTCCAAACTGACATTTTTGATGAATACACATTCTTTAAGGACCATTATTCATACATATTGCCTCTGTATCATGATTTCCCTTCTATCATGCAGTAGCCAATAAAACCCTGCCATAATATACATACAGCCTAAAATTTCAATACGCTAACACTAATATTTTCCAAATCATGCTGTACTCATGGTTACAATAATGTTTCATTAGTTTACTTTTATGTATGTATGTCTGTATTAATTATTGTTTGTTTATGGAGTACACATTCTTTACAGTAAACAAGCATCTATAACTTTGCTTTTGCTCTCAATTATTTGCTGAAAAGCAGTCCAGAAGTATTTTGAAACCACAGATCATTGATTGTTTGCCCAAAGGGTCAAACAAAATGGCAAAACTTCAATGTTGTGCTTTAGTGTGTCGCTTTTGCGTTTTTGTATTTTGTTTAGTTGTGGTATACTATTTTCTTTCTTTCTTTTTTATACTAGAGTTGCTTATTTCTCAAAATTAAAATAAAATTGATATGTGCTAAAATATCATTTAAAAAAGCATCATTTTTGGAGTAAATTTGAATACAATTTAGTGTTGCCAGCCTGTGTTGGGAAGTGGGTGCCAATCTAAATGAAAGACTGAATAAGTCTGTAATAACAATAGTTATTGAGCTTGTCTATAATAAAATGAACAACACACAAATGAACAAGGAAATGTTCAAAATCAGTTCAGTTTTATTGGTTACCACAAAGACACTGACAGTAAGTTTGCCCTGTTTTACCGAAAATGAACTGTGATATATAAGTTTATGACCAGTGTTTAACTTTTCTAGGTTTAAAGGACAACATTTTTATTCATTTATAAATAAATATACATTTATTGATGTAATTACTTTCAGACTGTGAAATGACAAAGTTAGGCTAGCTTGAGAACTTCTTTGACCATGACACCCACACCATCAAAGATCTCATGGATGGCAGTGTTGCACATGAACGCACTCGTAGTCACCAGTTTGTTCTTGGAATCGACGTGAACCTCACCGACATTCTTATTCAAGTGTTTGCAGCCCAGGTCAGCCATGGCTTTAGCCACTTGAGCGTACGGCCACCTGCGGTCGCAAGAAAGACAACATCGGGTTCAGAACCAAAACACCTCTCAGCCACTTATATCATCAGAGCCTAGTTTTTATAACTCTATAAACCTGCCCAAACTCACTTCTCACACTCCGTGTCGTGGCCGACGGTCAGCTCACATCCGGGAATAGCTTTGGCTGCCAGCACAGGAGAAATGCAGCACATGCCCATGGGTTTCTTCGCCTGATGAAAAGCTTTAATGACCTTCTCAACCTCAGGTCTGACTGAGTACTCCTTGTTTTTGGTGGCCCAGTCGCTCAGGTTTTTAGCCACTCCAAAACCACCTGTTAAGAGTTAATTCACTATTTAATGGATCATGAATTGAGAAATCAAATTTCCTTGATCCTTTACCATAAATAAACTTCTTTGTTAGTCCAAAAACAGCAAAAGGCTTAGACTAGTCTTACAAGTTAGTCATCTTTTTTTTTTCTTTTTTTTTTTTTCCTTAAAGACTAGCCATAACTTTGTGAAGCCTGTTTCATAAAAATGTAAATTGGTCTAATTGAAACCAGAAAATAAGACTCCTAGTTTCCTTGTCTTGACATAGTGACTAAGTTCATGCAAACTGTTTTATTACATAATAGAGATGAATATCTCAGAACAAGAGTAGACTTTTACATCATCAGCTCTTTGACCCGCCCACTGGAGTGTGTTATCAAAGTGACAGACAGAAGGAAAACTACAACACAATCAACTAAAAATAACATGCCCTTCTACTGAATCGTAATGTTAGGAAAGTGGCTGTTTATTTTCAACTATGTGAAAGTCTCAGTAGAGTTTTCTCTGATGTGTGATATAAAAGAACTCTTATGTAAGACATTCACATTGCAAAATGTTTTTTTGCTGTTTATGTGTCAGTAAATCAAGCCAGTGACTAAACGGTTTATACGGTTCCTGTTAGTAGTACAAAATAATTTCTTATTAAAAATTTGTGATCTCTGTTTATTCATTCTCTGTGTTAATCAACACATTTTACAAAAAAAAAAAAACAAAAAACATATTTTTACTTCTTTTTTTTTTTTATTTTTTTTTTTTTTTTTTTTTCACAAAAGAGTTTCATATTTAATATGTATTTAATTTTCAAATATGTTACCTAATCACAGCAGTGGGCCCAGTCACATCAATGACATTAACTATAATTATAATGATAAGGTTGTAAAAATCATGCTAAATTAAAAATAATAGCAGAGTCAACATCAAAAATATAATGGTAATACCTTGAAGGAAAAATATTGTTGGAATTACTTTTTTCCTCTAGCTGATAAAATATAAAAACATTGGCCATCCAACTTTATAGTTACCGTTTTTGGTGTGAGGGGGGCCTATAGAGGTTTGTTCATATACAAAGCCGATCTGTGCTATAGTATAATGCCGCAGCTGTTTAAATCACCTGGAATGATGAGCGCATCAAAGGTTCCGACGTCTATCTTGGCCAGGTCTGTGACGTCACCCCGGGCGATGCGAGCACTCTCCTGCAGCACGTTCCTCTTCTCCGACCCGGGCTTTCCTTCACAGTGGTTCACCACATGCATCATCTCAACATCAGGTGCAAACATCTGAACCTGCAAAGCAAAGTGAGCTGCATTAACGGCAAGTTGAGTTGTATTAAAGTTCCGTATCTGTGTGTATGCACATTACCTTGGCACCTGCACGACTGAGGTGCACCAACACAGCAGACGCCTCATGAACCTCTGTGCCGTCATATACGCCGCAGCCTGACAAAATCACCGCCACACGCTTTGCCATTTTGCCTTTTGCACAGAAGACAAACAGAAATAATCTATTAATGTTGGCCTTTAACTGTACGTATTCATTCGGTCACATGTGACTGTTCTTGGCATTGAGAAGACACGTCGCAAGTATCCAGCAGGTGGCAATTACCTAGACACTGGCACAATTAAATATTTACATAGCGCGAGCATCTCTAGAGAGTCTTGCCCTGGTAACACAGGATCAGTTTCCATGGAGTCACAGTAAACAAGTGTTAAACAGAAATTGCATTCGGGGTATAGTTCCTTAAAGTAATAGTGAAAGTACCGGTAACATTAAACTACCTTTTAAAAATATCAGAACATTGATACAGAAAATAATATGTTTCGATGTTTAACAATCGTACAATTTTAGAGTCTAGAATTGCAGTTGTTTAAAGCAGTGCAGCAGCCTACCTTGTCAGAGGAGTTGAGTTCAGAAGTGAATCTTGCTGCTTTCTGAGTGTGCTTATATTCAGCCGCTCCCAGTCCCTCCCACGAAGGCGTGTAACACTGATCGTCAGAGTTTCCTGGAAGGAAAAGTAAACTATTGTCTCTGTTTTCCGTGTAGATTGTGCTTAGTCATAACTACCTTTTCTTTCATTTTGAGCTCACCTGTGTTTATATTGGTGCCATATTAACCCCACTGTAACAGAGGTGAAGATAAGCTTTATGTGAATGAAAGAGAGCAGTGTGGAGAACTCTAGAGTATATTACTGTAAGTTATAAACTTTAGTAGCCTATATATCTTTATTTGATTATAAAGTAATAACGGAAGCATCTGCAGCAGCAGTTTTTCTCAGAGTATAACTGTTTTTTAATGGCAGATTCACACAGGTGTCCTCGCAAAGTAACCGCAAGCGTAGTATTTCACATTAATTATGAACATATTTCAACACCATGTGACAACCACAAACGTTTCATAACACCTTTCTTCATTTGAGCTCTGTATCTGTTGTTTCAGTAATTACATTGAAAATATCAACGATGATACTAATCTAACTTTAAATGGAACATTTTGTAAAATGTTTACATGTTTCTGCTATTAAACCATTTACATTTCAAATTCTTTAAACAAAAAGTGAGCTGATATAATACTAATTAATGAGCAAAGGTAATGTCAATACTTTACAATAAGGCGTCATTTGTTAACATTAGGTAATGTATTAACTAACAGGAATGAACAATGAACATTATTTGTTCATCTTTGTTAATGTTAGTTAATGAAAATACAGTTCAGTGTTCATGTTAGTTCCCACTGCATTAACTAATGTCAACAAACACAACTTTTGATTTTAAAAATGCATTAGTAAATGTTGAAATTAACGTTAACTAAGATTAATAAATGCTAGAAGTATTGTTCATTCTTTGTTCATGTTAACCAAAGTAGTTAATAAATGTTAAATAATGAACGTTATTGTGTAGTGTTAGCGAAAAAAAAAAAAAAAAGTAGCCTATACGACGGAGACTAGGTTTTGTATTAGAAGAATTGCAGTAATTTTCCAGCGGCTGTATAAAGGATGAGGAAGCCGCAGGAAAGAAGGAAACAGAACGGCTTTTGTCAGCGCATGTCTGTCGTCACCGCGCATGACATCACGAGTGTGTATAAAGCTCAGCGCCTGTGTGTGAAGAGCGCGTCTGAATGAGAATGGCAGAGTCGGAGTCACTGCATTTATCCATCGGAGTCCTGGGCATATCTGGGGGTAGGTTGCAGAAAACAACAACAACAAATAAAGATCTTTTAGAACTTACAAATGACTTTAGAGAGTAATTAAAACGATTATTTTTGTTGTTTGCCTCGAATATTAAAAAAAAAAAAAAACTTTTAGAATGAAATGTCAAAATTAAACATTATTTGCGTTAACCTATGAATATTTATTGCAAGTGTTTATTTATGGAATGAATATAATTTTAATATTTGATTTTTAATATTTGGTTTATTACTTACGGATTATATTATATCATTTCCTTAACGCCAATAGAGGGTAAAACTAACGTGTGTACTGTGCTATAACTACACCGCTGATGTGAAAGCTCTTGATTGATTCTGTACATCACTGGTCATCTTTTCCCGTCTAAAAAAAGATGTATTGTTAATAGGTTCTTTGTTGCTTCTGGTGAACAACTATGCAAGCTCCCCAGCCAAAGCGCTGATCACAGACACAGCTTTAGGAGTTCTGCTCCTCATATTTGCTGTTCTGCTGGCTTATTCAGGTATTTATTACATATTATTAGACTACAAAAACAGACACAATGTGTTGCACACAGAATAATAATTTTGTTTTTTCTTAGTTACATGGTCTTTGTTTATTGTCTTAACTTTACAGTGCCAAGTGGAGAAATAACAACCAGTGAACTACTGCATTTTAACATAATTAATACATAACTAATGTAACCATACACAGCTTGAAATATTTAAAAATATTTTAGTACATGTAGACTTAAGTCAAAGTAAAGTATTTGTAGACTGATTGGTAGTTGGACCAAGAAAAGCATCAGCAATGAGGCACTGTGTCACTATCAAAACATTGCTGTTTTTGGTCGCTCTGACATGGCAACATTAGTTCTTTCAATGTCATGGGTTTGGGGTGGAGCTGTCTTTGTCTGACCGTTTACGGAAGAGGAGAGTACTCTAGAAACTTGTTATTAAAAAAAGCTGTGAATACTGTGAATGTATAAATTCTTCTTTTGTAATCAAATGTTCGCTTTCTCTCTTTTTCATTCTCTGTCTCACTGTCTTTTCATCTAGGTGTACGACGCAGCCAGTCCCACAATGTACTCTTTGGTAGTTTGAGCCTGACAGTGTCCGCCCTGTGGTGTGGCTCGGGTTTAGTGCACATACTTGCAGGCGAAAACGTAATAAATGGCAACACAGAGCTAAGAAATGCCATGGTGCCAGGCCTCGCAGCTTTCACTCTGGCACTGCTTGTTATTTGCATTGTGGCAGTTTTATGTCATGAGGTTGTCCTCTCATTCATCGCCCTGAGCATATGCTTAGCGTGCGCCCACCAGATTGCAGGTCTGGCAGATTCGGCCTTCGGACAGGCGGCCACCGCGGTCTGCTACCTCATGGTCTGTTTAGTAGGTGCTTATTTTGGAAGTGCCCGTTTGCTGTCTTACATCACACAGAGAAAGATTCAGCTACCCGGAACATTCAACAAAGATAGCGTGAAGACAATGCAGAGTCAAGAGGCTAATGATGCTGTGGTAGTTGGAGTAATCATGAACTTGTTGTCAGCTAGTGTGCTAGCTTGTCCTCTGCTTGGTGTTGTCCCGAATCTTTTCTCTGGCCATGTGCCCTGGCTGTGGACCGCTGGCGTCTTTCAGCTGGGTGTGTGTATTAAGAGCTATAGATCTATGGACACCCTGGCAGCCACTTTCTTTGGCTTCACATCAATCCTGCGGTTCACTGAAGGGTACACCGCACTAGTGATGCACTTCAGAAAAGGTGAACCGCCCTATTCCCCAGTGCCGTTTCCAGTTGTATTCTCTGTGCTCTTTTTCATCCTGGCTTTGTTTAACCTGCAGGGAGGGTTTGTGAACACCATCTACCAGCTGTTTTTTGTGGCATACTGTATAGCAATTGCAGCCGAACCCCAAAGTTTCTTTCAGAGAGGAACGCAAGGTGTACAGGCGGCCATCTTCGTTACTTCCGCGTTTGTGCTCTTTATAACCCTTTATAACTTGGTCTCCTCAAAGAAGATGCCTACAGGTGCAGGTCTCCTTAAGAACCTGTTGGCCCGCAGTAATAGATTTGTCCTACAAACCAATGGCAAAGAGCTACACGCTCCCTATCTGGGCTACTCTAAATATGCAGATGCTGAGGTGTTGGGCCATGGCTGCAGCGTCCTGGCCGCTTTTTCGATTACAGCCTCGCTTTCTAGTGGAGACCCCTTGGCCATTCTGATCCTGCCTTGGGCGGTGGTTTCAGGTGGTGTGCTGCACCTAATATGTGGGTCTGTTGCCTTCGCTCGAGGAAAGACCCTAGAGAGTACGACTTTCATCCTTTACGGTATCATGTGGACAGTGTGGGGCCTGACGCGCTTCGGAGGCCTCTATGGGGATGTGCGCGGCCTACACCTAGCTGTGGGAATCATTAGTTTCATGCTCTTCAATGTGTTAGTGACAGTAGGGGCCTTGTTTCTCAACAAGGCTTGGTTCATCTATTCCTTCACCTTCCAACTCATCCTCATTAGCTTCTTACTGGATGCAGTAGGCGCGCTGCCCTACGGCTACGATATCGGTGTGACCATTATCCTCGGGCTGGTCAGCTTCTATATGTTCCTGGCCAGCATTTTCAACTGCACCTTTAAAAGTCCACAAATGCCATTCGGGGATCCTTTCATCAAGTTGAGTGGCTTTGGAGGAGGCAAAGACAGCTGCCCTCACCTTCCAGCCAGGAAGTCCTCATCTGTTCAACAAATTGCAGGTGAGTCACTTTCGCAAAAGTGAAAAATGTGCTGAGTGTTGGCAAACACATGAATGCATATCTGTATACCAATGTATTTTCCTTTCTTTTATGACAGAGATCATGAAAAATGGGGGCATATGTGGAATGCCCACAGACACCGTCTATGTGCTTGTGGCAGCTTGCAATCGCCCACAGGCTGTTGAAAAAGCATATAGGTCAGTTACCATCCCCATTAAACTTTAAAAAGAAGAGTGTGTGACACTTTAGTTTGGGGACCAATTCTCACAGCTAACTATTTGCTTATTAGCATGCACATTACTAGCATATTGGCTTTTTATTAATACTTACAAAGTACATAGTAATGCCATATTTTCAATCCATTAATCCACCCAATACCAGAACTTAATAACTACTTTATGAACTGTTAATAAACAGTAATTAAGAGTTTATTGATGCAAAAGTTGCAGATGGTAGTTAGTTAAAAGTGAGAACTGGTCCGCAAACGAAAGTGTTACCCAAAAAGTCTTTGGTTTCTGCTGCTCCAGTGTCTCCTAACTGTGTAATCACACCTCTATAGGGTGAAGAAACAGGCTAAAGAACGTCCCATGTCCTTATGGATCTCATCTATAAAGCAGTTGGAGCCGGTCAGAGAACAGATCAGCCCTCTTCTCTGGGACTTTATGGAAGCTGCTTGGCCATCTTCCATTAGCTTAGTTATAGCTAGAGGTGGGTATTGTGATATTCGCATTGTACCTGACATGTGTACCAAATTTGTCCAAATTTAATCCAAACTCAGTTTATTTTTAGCTCCGTGGATGGAATTCTTTGGATTGGGCGACTCATCCAAATACATCGGCACACCGCAGAGCATAGCCATAAGAAACCCAGACTGCACTGTTGCTACACACCTTATAAATGCAGTATGTGTTGTTATTTTTTCTCATTGGATTATTGTCATAGCCCTGTTCTGTATGAACTATTCATTCCTGTTTGACTAGGTGGGTCCCATTGCAGTCACCTCTGCTAATCCCACTGGTGAGGCAGATACTACTCATCATAACCAAGTTTATGCAAAACTTGGTGACAAGGTACAAAAGTGGTTTATTTTTTTGAAGATTCACACGTATTACCTATCAGGGGAATTAAATGTCATTGGCGTATGTCCTGCAGGTAGATGGGGTGCTGTGTGATGGACCATCACCAGAGAATATCGCCTCCACAGTGGTAGACTGCACCAAAATTGAGAGCGGCCAAATTGGATTTTTCCGTGTCGGGCTTATTCCTAAATCTAAGGTAAAAACTTAGCATTCCAACACGGATGTCCTACTATTCACAAATGTATTTAGCTGTCTGAAGTTAACTGCAAATCTGTTTTGTTGTGATTTTCAAAAGGTTCTTCAGATCTTCGAAGAGATTCAGAAGAAGCACATGCAAGGTGAAATGAATGCAGCTTTTGAGACTGATACCTCAGATCCTAACAGATATCTCACAGTCTCTCAGACAAACTTGTCAGTAACTCAAACAGACTCTGGGCTTGGTCGTACCACCCCTACCGGCTCACAGAGCTCTCTGGACCTCAGCCAACATGGCAATCAGGAAGAGGAGGATGATGCTTTATAGACACTGCCAAACACTGCACGTGCTATCCATTTTTATGTGTACAGTACAGACTTTCAGTGTGTTAACAGCAAATGATTTGGACAAATGGGCCAGGAAACAAAGAAATTACAGTTCTATGAATGAAGGTGGTAATAGCCCTAAATATTGCAAGTAGACAATATCAATGTGTTGTTAATGTCTGTGCATTAATTTAGTGTTCATCACTAAAGGAGTGTGGTTATCATTATCTTACAGTAATTTTAAACCCTTTTTTACGTATTTATTAATTTTATGAAATATTAAAAAATGTAACAATGTGTATATTGTTTGTTTGTCAATGTGTTGTTTTGTATCTGTAATATACTGTGCAAAATATTAAAAATTATCTAAATATGAAGTCCTGACTGAATAAAAGGATGCACATTAATGAAGAGAACGTTAAAAGACCACTGATACAGTTCATATATACATACTGAAGGTGTGTAACATCTATTGTTTTCTTGCTTGTTCTTCTGGCTGAGTCTAGAATAGCCATAGGCGTAGTAAAATGTTATGAATTTGGCATTGATTGGGATGGGTCTAAAGAGTCCTGCAGAAAAGATTAGGTTGCTTTTAGCTTCTATATCCTTAGCTCTAAAACAAATTGTGTCCAATCCTAATCAAAATTGGATCATCAGACTAAGCCACATAAAATTTAGATGGATTTTATCTGCTTTGGCCTACTGAACCAAAACTTGAAATAGGAAGCACTCTCACAGCATAAGTGTGAATTTTGGAGAAAACATCAATAATAATAATTAGGTGATAGGTTAGGTGACAGTTTTAGGACAAATAAATAAAGCAAGATGGGGAAGATGCCCCCTTAAGAACAATAAGCTTTTACTTTTACATTTTAACATATTTAGATATAAGATTAGCATTGCAACGACGCAGCAGCCAGTGTGTTGATAAGGGAAACAGCACAAAAAATATCAGCACAAAATTGTGAGGCCTTCTTAATATTTCATTCAACTACTGAAGATGGCCTTCTACCTTATTAATATTTACATATTTTTAAAACTGTCATTAATAGACAATTTAAAATCCAGTCTTAGGCTATAATTTTAATTTCAAACTAAACAGTGAACACAGAGGAATTTTATTTAGGCTATTTCTGAAAGAAAATATTTTACATTTTCATTTATCATCACAGGTTTCTTACTGTTGTTTTCAAGATTCTCAATCAAGCAAGGAAGAAACGGTGTGAGTAAATTAGTGCCTTGGCTCTTGTTGGCTCATAGGTAAACTCACCCTCCAGCATTCATTCGACATTGGGTCAGATCATGTTTAGATGAAGCTTATCAAATTTCTTAATAGATTGTTGATGTGGCAAACTGTTTTGCCCTAATCCACCAAATGTTCTCACTTTGGAAGTGAGGTTGGTGACACTTTGGCATGTTAAAATAAATAAATGACACCTTGACAAAATTCCATAAGAGAACCATAAAAATTTACAGGAGCCACTTGCTGGTCAAATAATAAATATTGCTTTAATCAAATCACATAAAACATTTACAATGTTTTTGTCAGTGAAAGCTAATAACGTTGAATTAAATGTGATTTTATTATTATTTCATTATTATTATTTTTTTGAGAATATTGCTTGCCCAACAATAAAATTCATTACATGCCAGTTAATCAGTTTTAACTTATTCTATTAAGAGTGAAAGAGAGAGAGTGGTTAACAGATACAGATATAGTATAAAAGATCATTTATCATCTGCAGTTTGTCAGTTTCTTTTTTTTTTTCTTTCTTTCTTTCTTTCTTCTTCTTCTTTTAGCATATTGTTAAAAAAAACTCACATTGACATCATTAAGAGTCTGTCTGTGTTTTGGTTTAATTAATTAATCTGCAGTGAAGAAGGAAGCAGTGAAGGTTTGATCATTATTTTTGCTCTGTTAAACAGGACACATCATGCTTACACATAAAGCACAGCAAGCAGGTCTCGTTCCTTCCTCCTTCCTTCTGTTCATTTACTTCCTTCACTGTTAGTAAAATGATAAGATTTTTCAGCACTGAGGCACAACAATGAAAAGGTGCATACTAATGGAATCTGATCATAGAATTACAGGTAACTGTAAGAATGTGGGTCATAAAATGGAAACTATGTAGGAAATGACTTTTACTGGGTAACTTTTCTGTTACTAAATAAAACCAAATCAGTACTGCTCAGTACTCAGGTATTACTGCTCCAGAGGGGTGGGTCACGGGATGCCAAGTGTCGTCAAAGTCCATTGAATGAGCCTGTAAAAAACCAACATGTCAGTCAAGGTCTGGAGTGTCTTTCCACTGAGGCATTGTTTCTACATATCAGCATTCATTTCTCACTGCCATACCACTTCCTGAACACTAGAGGGGAAAAGGAAAATCTTGTGCATGGCTGGCGGTGTCTAGTGTCTTTTGAAAAACTTCCTGGAGTGTAATTGGTTAAACACACTCAATTTAGAGGGTTTGACTTTCCTATGAGACCATGGATGTTTCAAACTCAGGTTTCATGGTTTGAGTTGTTTGTCACATTACCACATTTGGCTGCCAAAAATGGTGCTGAATGTTACAAAACAAGTTCATAATATATTGCTTCATTGACCGTCTTGGCTGGATGTTCATTTCAGAAGTTGCAGAACAGGATTTTCTTGTGGAGAAAGTATGTGACCAAGATGCTAAATCACACATTCAGTGTAAGCTGAACAAGGAAATATTTATCATTTACAACTCAATGCAGGTGATAATAATTACTGATACTTAACAAAAGCAGCGAGGGTTGGAGACAGCTTCACGCCTTGGCGCCCGTAGACAAAGCTGACGTCATCAGGAGCATACATGTGCATGGGGAAGAGGATACATGAATCATCCACATATCAGCATACCAGAAATGGCCTACATTACGGCTTAAACATGAACTTTGTTTGCACACCATCATTATTGCTTACACAGACATGCTGAACTATGTCCAGGGAAGAACTGCACTCTATAAAATCATGACTTCACTAATTTCTACTAAAAAATATTGTTTCTTAATAATAAAAAAAACACAGGTTGTTTTTTCTACGGTTTACTGTTTACTGATCAACATCGTGCCCTACCTGGCAGTGCTGAAGGGCAAGTTCAAACACATCGGTGGTGCTTCCCAAAAAGCCCAACGCCGATGCTGTCCAAAACCACAGCACGGTCGGTGACAGGTGTCTTGGCTGGATGCTCTGAATAAACCTGCTGGTCACGGTTTCCTCAGGGGCAGGATGCTCCACCACTAAAAACAGACAAGAGACAGTGTAAATGAACACTGAAACACTTGACATTACTGGATAGCACCCAGTGCCAGTGACCATTCTAGATTAAGTAGACGTTCTGCTAGTTCGCTATGGTCCCCCCAAAAGGGGTCTTTCTGCCTCTAAGCAGACCCTCAGCAAGTGGATTGTTGATGCCATTTCTCTTGTTTACGAATCCTCTGATCTCCCCTTGCCACTAGGGGACAAGGCTCATTCTACTCGAGGTATGGCGGCCTCCAAGGCCCCTCTGGCAGGTGTCCCTACGCAGGATATTGGCAACGCTGCGGGATGGTCCACGCCCCGCATCTTTGTTAGGTTTTACAACCTAGATGTTCGAGCCACTCCTGGCTCCTCTGTACTCCTGCACTAGCTGCACCCTAGGCAGGGATTTGGTCCCAGGCTACGTATGTCTCGTTCCCTCGGGGAACCAGGGTTAAATACGTAACCTGGGATGTTTATTAGGGAGTGGACTACATATCCCATAAAACAATGTGAATGACCTTGCAAAACTTGCTTTCACTGCAAAAGTTATTAAAAATAAATACAACTAAAAATGATTAACATACTATTTGAATATCTAAAAGTCTGAGTTGATGAACAGGATCTAGTTTGTTTTTTTTTTTTGTGTTTTTTTTAATAATTTAGTTCCTCTTCGGGAACTCGAGCTGCATCCGAAAACGCTAGGGGAACGCCTCCAGCATGACCACGCTCTGAAACACGTGTGCAAACAGTCCAATGGAGAAGCGAGACGTCACAGGCGGGGTGACGTAGAGACCAGAGAGCTTAAAGCATGTGCGGTGCATGCAGCCGACAGCTTCTGTCTTTCAGCAAGCGCTCTGTGTGTGTGTGTCACTCTGTTTTTTGTGCTAGTTCGCACAGCCTTTATTTGAGAGTGTCACTATGTCCTACAAAGCATTCTTACGAATATAAGCAGCGGCATTTAGACTGTGTGTTCCTCTCTGCCTGCGCTATTTCGGGTGGCGATACACACAATCTATTTGTTGTCTGTCTGGGAGTGAAGAATGGGAGTCAGTTCTGGATGGAGCTGACTGCCCGCGTTTGCGTTCCCCGCGCTCAGCTCCCGCTTCTGCCGAGGCAGGGCGGCGGCTGTGATCGTGGGGATCGCATTTAGATCTACGGACGGGTTAGAGACGGGTCCGCTCTATCTCTGCCTTTCTCCCTAGATCTATCGCTCTCTCTCTGGGTCGGAAGCCCGCGCTGCGGTTCTTCCCCCTTTGAATGAGAGCTCGCGGCGAAGCGCGCTCTCCCTGCGCACGCTCGCTCTCGGAGGACTCTCTTCGAGGAGGGAGTGTTCGTGAGCTTCCCCGCGGCTCGGGTCCCGATTTTGCCAAGGCAGAGCAGCGACTGCGGCCGTAGGGATCGCAGCATAGATCTGTGAACGGGTTAGAGACGGGTCCGCCATCTCTCTGCCTTTCTACCCGAGAGAGATCTAGCGCTCTCTCTCTCGGGGCTCGGAAGCCTGCGCTACAGTTCTTCCCCCTCTGAGTGAGAGCTCGCGCTGCTCCGAGGAGATTGATGCTGTCCGCATATGAGCTGACTGCATATTAGATCGCTTGTTTCTACCTGCCCTCGCTAAAATAAATAAATTCAGGAACAGGGATTCAAGCGATTTATGTGTGGTTTGCTCTGGAGCTGAGCATGTACAGTCTGCCCTTGAGGGGGTGGGCTGTATTCATTCATAAATGTGTTCATTCAAAAAAAAAAAAAAAACAAACGACGTGCATTTTGAATGCCTCGCGGCAGTCAAGAGAGTGAAAGTAGGCACTCACTGTGAAGCAGTTTCATAACTGTTGGGTCTGATGGCAGCTGTGTCCAACGTGATACCTTTTGGCCTGCTGTACATGAGACCCCTGCAGTGGTGTCTCAAGACCAAGGGGGTTCCCCAAGGGGAAACCTGCTTTGCATGATCAAGGTCACGCGGCGATGCCTACGTGCCTTGGACATGTGGAGGAGACCTTGGTTCTTGTCTCAGGGCCCAGTGCTGGGAGCTCCTTGTCGCCGCGTAATGCTAGCGACGGACGCATCCCTCACCGGTTGGGGAGTGGTCATGAGTGGCCACCCCGCCCACGGTCTGTAGAGCGGTCACCATCCAGCTTGGCACTTCAGCTGCCTGGAGATGCTGGCCGTGTTTCAGGTACTGAAACACTTTTACCCGGACCTATGAGGCAGTACGTATAAGGAGAATCCTGACTTCTATGGTCCAGGACCTCTGAGGGCAGGCCCTTCTGGGGAAGGGCGTGGTCCACCGCATTCTTCGGTGCCCGTCTCTCCTCAGTGCCCTCGGGAGATCAGCCTGCCAACCCTGCCGGTGCTCCAGGGCGCAGCGGTCTCCAGCGAGCCCATACCTCAGTCTTCCGCCCAGAAACGTAGCGGAGCTAAGGAGCTCGCCACCCCTGCAGGGGTCTCTACAGCAGCTAGTTCGGCCGTCTCCTGCCGGTCATCCGTTACAGGACACTGAACTAGCAGCTCAAACAACACCAGAGGCCAGTCTTGAGAGACTGGCTCCCTTAGCAGATTATTTGGCAGCGTGGAAACTACTGCCAAATGTGTCTGCATGGGTTCTGCGCACTGTAGAGCGAGGTTATCGCATCCAATTCAGCGCTCCGCCGCTGCCTTTCAACGGGGTCTTTCCCACTGTGGTGAGCCCCGAGCAGGGTCTGGTAATGGAACAGGAAGTAGAAACTCTGTTGAGGAAGGAGGCCATCGAGGTGGTCCCTCTTCAAGACGGGGAGTCCGGGTTCTACAGCCGGTACTTCATTGTTCCGAAGAAGGATGGGGGCCTGCGTCCCATTTTAGATCTGAGACTACTGAATCGTTCAGTTATGAGGTTGAAGTTCAAAATGCTGACTATCAATCAAGTGGTGTCACAAATCAGGTCCGAGGACTGGTTTGTGACGATAGATCTAAAAGACGCTTACTTCCATGTCTCCATCCTTCCTCAACACAGGAAGTTCCTGAGGTTTGCTTTCAGGGGCGAAGCATACCAATATCGGGTTCTTCCGTTCGGCCTAGCACTCTCCCCCTGCACTTTCACGAAGTGTGTGGATGCTGCTCTGGCTCCGCTGCGACTCTGGGGCATCCGCACACTCAATTACATCGACGATTGGTTGATTCTGGCTCAATCAGAGCACATGGCGGTTCAACATCGAGATGTTGTTCTCGCTCATTTGAAAGAGCTGGGGTTGAGACTGAACGCCAAGAAGAGTGTGCTGTCTCCATTACAGAGAACCACTTATCTAGGCAAGGTGTGGGATTCGACCCTGATGCAGGCACGTTTGTCATCTGCTCGGATCAAGTCAATCCTCACTGCAGTCATGAGAGTGACAGAAGGCCGGTCACTCACTGTAAAGCAGTCCCAGCGACTGCTGGCTCTGATGGCAGCTGTGTCCAACGTGATACCTTTTGGCCTGCTGTACATGAGACCCCTACAGTGGTGGCTCAGGACCAAGGGGTTCTCCCCGAGGGGAAACCCATTCCGCATGATCAAGGTCACGCGGCAATACCTACGTGCCTTAGACATGTGGAAGAAGCCTTGGTTCCTGTCTCAGGGCCCGGTGTTAGGAGCTCCTTGTCGCCGCATAACGCTAGCGACGGATGCGTCTCTCACCGGTTGGGGTGCAGTCATGAGTGGCCACCCCGCCCGCGGTCTGTGGAGCAGTCGCCATCTCACTTGGCACATCAACTGCCTGGAGATGCTGGCCGTGTTTCGAGCATTGAAACACTTTCTCCCGGACCTAATAGGCCACCATGTGTTGGTTCGCACCGACAACACAGCGGTGGTCTATTACGTCAACCACCAGGGAGGTCTGTGTTCGCGCCCCTTATACAAGCTGGCGCACCAGATCCTTGTGTGGTCCCAGGACAAACTCCTCTTGCTGATGTTATGTTCCTGGGCATCTCAAATTGGGAGCAGACATCCTGTCGAGGCAGGGGCTGAGGCCCGGGGAATGGATGCTTCACCCGGAGGTGGTGAAGCAGATTTGGAGAGTTTTTGGCCAGGCTCAGGTGGACCTCTTCGCGACTCAGGAGAATGTGCAATGTCCCCACTGGTTCTCTCCGACTCATCCAGCTCCACTGGGGCTGGATGCCATGGTACAGACGTGGCAGAAGCTTCGTCTGTATGCTTTTCCCCTGATCGCTCTGCTCCCGGGAGTTCTGGAGAGGGTGTGCCGGGATGGGGACCGTCTTCTTTTAGTAGCCCCATACTGGCCGGCCCGAGCATGGTTCTTGGACCTGATTCCCTCCTCGACGGCTCTCCCTGGGAGATTCCCGTCAGGAGGGATCTCTTCTCGCAAGCGGGACCATCTTTCACTCTCGCCCGGAGTTGTGGAAGTTATGGGTGTGGCCTCTGAGGGGGCACACCTCGTAGCCTCTGTAGCATCCCTGCAGCGCTTGCTTCTCTATTTAGAAGCTGCCGGCTGCATGCACCGCACATGCTTTAAGCTCTCTGGTCTCTACGTCACCCCGCCTGTGACGTCTCGCTTCTCCATTGGACTGTTTGCACACGTGTTTCAGAGCGTGGTCATGCTGGAGGTGTTCCCCTAGCGTTTTCGGACGCAGCGTCTCGTTCCCTCGGGGAACCATGGTTACATGGTTTTACTGCCAAAGCTCCACACTCCATTCCAGTAGGTGGTGGAAATGCACCATAAGCTGGTTTGCTAACCACCATAAAAGGCGAAAGAAAAAACAAGGACAGAGAATTCCTAACTGTACTTTCAAGGAGGCTTGTAATTGTTAGGTATGTTTAAAAGTCAGTTTCTTTTATTAAGTTAGCAAGTTATTTTATTTGCATTTTACGTTACAATGGAAAGTAAACAAGGGCTTTCATTAAAGGGCAAACAGCCCTTTGCTTACGTCTTATCAACAACAAAAACGTACAATGGGAACACAACAACAAATAACAACATATCGTCCCGACAAAGTGTCCCGAACTGCACTGTCTTTCAGAAACTTGTGTGTATCCACAAGTTTCCTATACACCCCATAAGGCCTTGCGTCAAAAGTGACGCATACTAACTTATGTTAACTTAATGTATTTGTGTGTGAAAATATCAGACAAACAACTTTTTGAATAGAAAATGTATTTATAAATTTAAAGCATGAAGGAATAAACATTTTAATTACTAATTAAATGCAACCAAAACATTTAAATGAACAGAAAATAAATGTTACTACATACATACTATATGTAAACAAACTGAGCTAAAAAAATTACTATAAACTACAAACTACTACAAAATGTAAACAGCTACTACATAAATGAACTTATGACTGCAACTAAAATGAACTAAACTAGTAAAGCATTTTCACTAAATTTAAACTAACCTACTAAACTTAATAATTATTTAAAGGGGTCATCAGATGCAAAGTTCATATTTTCATGTTATTTGAACATTAATGTGTGTTGTACAAATCTACCCTATCATGATAAAAAAAATGATGCAGTGGTTTTAATTAATCATTAAAACTAATATTCCCTTTTTCAAATTAAGCCGTTCTCAGATGCCTGTTGTTATGCCGTCACACCCACAGAGGCCGCTCCCACGATAGTTGATTGACATGAGCGTCTTACCTCAGATCAGCTGTAACAGTCAGACCTTCATTGTTTCAATGCTGGAGCAGGGATGTAAGTTACACAAGAATATCTCCAATTGAGCGATTGAGGTGTTGTGCAGCTGGATGTAATAATGAACATAGTGGTCGTCATTTACTCCCGACATCTGAGCTGCTGAAGATGCAGTAGATTACGTTTGTTTGTGAAGGGAATGCGGCTCCCGATCTACATATATCCGTCTATGTTCGGCGAATCATTCATGATCCAGCTTCATTTACAGCAGAAGTTAGTATAAGGGTTTTTATGAATCTTTGCGATCACCTTTCCTAATAACGTGCTACTTAGCAAGTTTAGTAGCTAAACACGGCTAAATGCGGCTAAGAGAGAAGAGAGGGGCGGGGTGAGCAGAGCTCATTTGCATTTAAAGGTGTTTTGCAGAGCTGATTTTGGCAAGGTAAAAAGGGTGTTGTTTTACACTACCATTGAGAATTTTTAACTAAAGAATATTATAGACTTTTCATTAAGACCCTAAAGAATCATATCAACTTGTGGAAAATGGGCATCCAATGACCCCTTTAAGAATGAATTAAGGAAATGTCAATGACACGTTTATGTATGTGTTTTATCTCTAATTTCACAGGCAGATTTTCGATTAGCTCCTCTACACTGCCGCGGTATAGGCTCGCCGACACTGCAAACTCCTCAAAGTTGCCGCTCAGTAGAGTGAGGCTGTCTGTGCCATCGGAGACTCCCACAATCTCCACCACGGCAGTATCTACTTTCCGCTGAGCAATCTGGATTTCAACAAAAATACAATTTACACTCCAGTAGATGTACATTCCTGTAAAAGTACATTGATTGTATGAGCTTATTGATATTTCAGTGGCATGCAAAATCAGTGCAATCAAAAATCAAATATATGAAATTTGAAACAGAATTTTGACAATCAATACATTTACATGGACAACAATGCTCCAATATTAACCCAAATAAACAATACTCTGAGAAACTACCATGTAAACAGTGATTTTTGAGCACCTTAAACCAGCTAAACTCATACTTGAAGTAAACACAAATCCAATTAAGACGTGGACATGGCAGTGATCCCCTGTTTTTCAACAAGCGAGAGCATAGTTCTGCCATCATCTGTTTGACAACTGCACTTAAGGCTTTCATAAAACTAAAATGAAACCTCTAAACTGCATATAGTACCATAACAAAGACAAGCTGTATGTTGATACGTGAAATTCTGGAGAGAACCTCGAACGACATGGCACGTGAACATGTGTGCCATTATTTGATCCAAGGTCTATGGGCCTTTATCACACTTCTGCGTTTGAAAAGCAGAAGTTTCAAATAGTAGCGTAAAAAAAAAAAACTTCCGCTGCTGCCTTTATCAACGTCTGTGCCCATAGCACAAGATAGTTATGATTTATTTATGTAAAATTCAGCACAAATACGTCTTCTAAAAATACCAAACTCAGTGTATAATCATTAATTGAATATTGTGAAAATGGATTTATGATATCCCAATGTATATTTTGTGACTTAAAGGGGAGTGCGCAAGCCATACTAGGTGTATGCACAATACTTCAGAGTCTGACCACATTATGTTATTACAAAACTGCAAGAAATCAACACAAATAGCATTTCACATTAAAGAGCATGTCATTTAGCCAAAGCTTAAAATATTCATTACGACTAAAGACTGTTTTAAATGATTAAATTAAAGGTTCAGTGGGAAACGTATATTCAACAATAATGCTTAGTTTTATGCGCTTTCTTTACGATGCAATCCTCAATAATTACATCAAATTAAAGTTGTTCAGATAAACAAACATTTCCAGCCCATAGATGATTATTCCAAAACAGTGTTGATCATCATAAATTAGTCATATTTATAAGGCTGCAAAATATTTTAAAACCATTTAAAGGATTACTCTACTTCCAGAATAAAAATGACCTGATTTACTTACCCTTGTGTCATCCAAGATATCAATGTCTTTCTTTCTTCAGTCGCAAAAATTATTTTTTATTTATTTATTTATTTTATTTTATTTATTTTTTTATTTTTTTGAGGAAAACATTCCAGGATTTTTTTTTCCATATAGTGGACTTCAATTGTGCTCAATGCATTGAGGGTTAAAAATGCAGTTTCAGTGCAGCTTCAAAGAGCTCTGAACAATTCCAGTTGAGGAATAAGGGTAAAATTTAAAATGTAAAATTTGTACAATTTGTCTAGTTCTGCGATGCGGATGTGTACTCTGTGCACTCCATTTCATTTTCTCCTCCAACTTCAAAATCGTTCTACAAAATGAAGATTTTGTAGGATTGAAGATGGGAATGAAAATGAGATGAGATTTTTTTCCCCAACATAACTGTATTAAACTGAAGTGCACAGAGAACGCATCTGCATTGCAGAGTTAGACAAGATGAGCATTTGAGATTAAAAAGCATATAAATTGTAAAATTTATATAAATAAGACACTTATTCCTCAGCTGGGATCGGTTTAGAGCCCTTTGAAGCTGTGTTGAAGCTGCATTTTCAACATTCAATCTGTTGAGCACCACTAAAGTCCACTACATGGAGAAAAATCAGGGAATGTTTTCCTCAAACTTAATTTCTTTGCAACTGAAGAAAGAAAGATGGTAATATCTTGGATGACATGAGGGTAAGTATATTATCAGGTAATTTTTATTCTGGAAGTGGAGTAATCCTTTAAAACTAAACTATTGCCTCATTGCTATTATATATGTACTTTAAGTCATTTTAAAGGCTATTACTTGATTGAATTGTTAAAATAATTACTGGACTAATTACCAAAATAATTGTTAGTGACAGCCCTAAAGTCCAATATCGTGCATCCCTAGTTCTACAGAAACGGCTAAAGTGTTTTGCATTATTTGCGTACCTTGATGGTTGTATACGTTGAGGAATTTAGTTTCCCCTTTCCATTTTCTTTCAGAAATGCCTTGAGGTGTGTGAGCTCCACCTCGTCTCCAACGTAGAGGTCACTCAGGGCCTCACCGCGCCAAAGTGGAACTTCCAGGACGCTCTGGCCACATCTAAGGCGTAGGTCCAAGATGGGGACATAGCCCTCCTGGACCTTCGTCATTCTCGCTTCTTGTACCTGCAGAATAAGAGGCCAACGGGTAAATTATACTCATTCAGAACGTTACAGTCGCTGTTTTACTAATTTAAAATTCTATTACTCATTGCGCTGGCTTCAGATTCCCCAGTATTTACGCTCTTCACACAAAGACTTGATAATTGTTGTTGAACAAGTTGCATAAATGAAAATAACTGTAATGGAACTGTTGGACTGGGAAGTGCTGGATGGCACACAGCAGAGCAGACTAAATAAAACTGCGTAATGTTAAGCTGTTTTCCAACAAATCTGACTGAAGAACTTGTACAATGATCAGTGAGCTATGTGCTTTTTTTTTTTTTGCTGACACAATGTGTTAAACTGAGTAACAATGTATTGCCATCTTTTGTGTTTCTGCAGAATAAAGTCAGTAATATGGGTTTGCAACTTGTGGGTGAGTAAGTAAAAGTGATTTATTTTCATCTTAATTAAAGCAACAGAGTAATGCAGATTAACAGAATAACAGCATTAAAATAACTCACTTTTTCAACTTGGCCTTGGATGGTCAAGTAATCCCCCCCTGGCAAAGATGTCTGCCTCTTCTCCAGTGATGGGATGGGATGGTGGACAGAGAATGTCTTTTGCAGCCTTTTCGGCTGTATCCGACAAGGCAAGTGGTGCTGCCCTGAATTTGGTTAATGTCAAATCCTGAACATGTTCCCTTACTTGCTGTTGTGTAGATGTTTGTGCCATCAGATAGGGCAGTAACAGTCTTCAAATGAAAGGATTTTTTTTTTTTGTCCCTTTCATAATGAAAAGAGATGGCTTTCTTAGTGGTTCTATTTGCCACACACTTGCAACGAATAGGTGCTGGCCGTGTGTATGGACTTGGTGTTGCCATCCTGAGGGTGAGAGAAAAATGCACAAAATACTTAAGAATACTTACAGTGAAGTATGCATATTTATACAGTACCAGTCACAATTTTAAATATTTCTTGTGAAGCAAAGATTTACCTCAGAAAATGAGTCTTTTTTCTGTCACGGATTTTTTTTATTTTTTTTTTTTTTTAATAGTCTGACAGGATTTCTCTACTTCAAACTTCATTCATGAAAGTCATTAATAACATTTCATGTGAAGTAAAGACTTATTTCATAAAATGAACCTAACGCTAAACCTAGAGACAGCCCTTTTCTCCACTCCCTGACAGAAAAGCTTGTTTTCGGAGGCAAATCTTTACTTCACAATATAATTTATCAATGGCTTTTAATCGATAAGCCAAATGTGTGAACACATTTCTTGTGAATTAAAGATTTTCCTCATAAAATGAAACATTTTCTCAGACCATTTCCTGTAGAAATCCTCCAGAATATGTTTTATTATAATGTCATGTCTTCATAATCTTTAAAAAATCATTAATATAATTTGAAATAAGTGATAAGTAATATTTTCCCAGTCAGAAACACTATTCTTTAACCAAATCCTGACAGAATATGTTTTAGTATAATGTCATCTCTTCATAATAATTAATATCATTTAAAGAAAGTTTACAAATTACTTCAAAAAAACTTTTTCTAGTCAGAAACCCTTTCCTCAGACCAAATCTTATCAGAATAATGATTTTAACAATCATTAATGCAATTTTAAATCAGTTAAATTTACTCCAGAAAATATATTTTTTTTCCACTCAGAAACAATCTTCTCTAACCAAATCATGTCAGAATATGTATCTAATATATATGTAATAATGTCATGTCTTCATAATAATTAATATATTTTTAAGGAAGTTAAAAAATTACTTCAGAAAATACCTTTTCTCATACCAAATCCTGGGGGTTTGGTATCCGCCATGTGAGGTTGAGTAAAACGGCAATGTGTGACTAACTGTCCACGCCTGAGAGTGTGGCGATTATGGCTGCAATTAGCAGGCTTGAAAGTGGAATTTACGCAAAATTTGATGCGCGCACGCTGCTGAAATTCGAAGCGAAATTTCACTGGTACGAGAAAAAATGCACAACACATTTTCATCTCTGAAAGAAGACCTCGAATCCCAGAATGAGCGCTGAGGTAGATTTTCAGCATCATTACTCCAGTCGTCAGTGTCACATGATCCTTGAGAAATTATTCTAATATGCTGATTTGCTGCTCAAGAAACATTTCTGAATATTATTATTATTATTATTATTATTATTATTATTATTATCATTATCATCATCATCAATATTTAAAGCAGCTCATTGCATTTTTTTCAGGATTCTTTGATGAATAGAAAGATACAAAGATCAGTATTTATCTGAAATTAAATGTTTTTGTAACAGTATACACTATACCGTATACACTATACCATTCAAAAGCGTCCTTATTTAGCAAGGATGCTTTAAAATAATCAAAAGTGATGATAAAGATTTATAATGCCACAAAAGATTTCTATTTCAGATGAATGAATTCAAATGCTGTTCTTCTGAACTTCATCAAAGAAACATGAAAACATTTGTACTTGCTGTTATCAACACAATAATAATACAAATGTTTTTTGAACAGCAAATCAGGATATTAGAATGATTTCTGAATGATAATGTGACTGGTGTAATGATGTTAAAAATTCAGCTTTGAAATCACAGGAATAAATAACATTTTAATAGAAATAAAGAAAATAAAATCAAATTAAAAAAAAACAGCCATTTTAAACAGTAAAAATATTGTAACATTTGACTTTTTGCTGTACTCTGGATAAAATAAACACAGGCTTGGTGAACAGAAGAGGATTCTTAAAAAAAAAAAAAAAAAAAAAAAACATTACAAATCTTTCTGTTCAAAAACTTTTGATTGGTGGTGTTTGACAGAATTTATGTTCCAACTCTCATAAAGTGTGAGCAGCTGAATGAACAGTTAAATGATCAGATAAACAGTTCTTGATATGCAGTACATATACAGTATCTCAAAAAAGTGAGTACACCCCTCACATTTCAGCAATCATTTTAGTATATATTCTCAAGGGACAATACTATAGAAATTAAACTTGGATATATTTTAGAGTAGTCAATGTGCAGCTTGTACAGCAGTGTATATTTACTGTCCCCTAAAAAAAAAAACTTGACATACAGCCATTATTGTCAAAACAGCTGGCAACAAAAGTGAATACACCCTAAGTGATAACTACTGAATCATCTGATATCTGTCTATCTAAACTTGTATACATGTATGTATTTGTATACACACACACACACACACACACACAGTGTACTGATTCATACGTTATGACATAAAATGAATGCTGAATGAACGTGCATTTCTTCATCTCACCCCTCTCTCTCTCTCTCTCTCTCACAGACACACACACGCACACACACACACATATATTATATATATATATAGCTAAAACATGCCTTTGTAGTTCAAAACATATGTTACTAAGTGTACCGAACTGTTATTTATGCACACAAACGACGCATATATTGTTAAAGCAAACAACTACTTCTTTTTAGCAGTTTGCAAACAACAGTACTATCTTCTTATCGATGCTTCTTCCTGTTTAAAAATGAATGAAAATGCCATATTTATTCCCAAGTCATTTTTCTCCTGTTTGGGAAAAAAAAAATCTTATCTTTTATCTGGAATAACAAGCCTAGGCGAATAGGTCTAAAGCATTTGGTTAAGCCAAAGGAGGTGGGAGGTTTGGCTTTGCCTCACTTTCAACTTACTACTGGGCAGCCAACTTTAGAAATGTATTATATTGGGTGCAACATGATTTGCAATTGTGTAAGCCTCTCTGGGTACAAATGGAGGCTATATGTTGTTCCCCTTCAGTCGTTTCACTACGACGTTACATATGGGAACTCGCTTGAGAGTCCAATCATCTCTGAGCCTTATTCAAAAGGCCAATGAACATTGGCGAGTGGTATTTGCACTAAGGCTCCCCTTGTCGCCTTCCCGCGGCAAGTCGTTGAGCCGTCAAGGTTTTTCAGCTACCACGGGGGAGGCACTTGGGGGACCGTGCAGAATGCTCCGCCGGCCAGCAAAGCCCCGCGGACTTCTGCACCACCGCACGGGCGACGAAGGTGACGGCACGTTCCCTTGGCCAGGTGATGTCCACAGTTGTGGTCCAGGAGTGACACCTATGGCTGACCCTGGCCCAGATGGCAGATGTCGACAAAGCTTGCTTTCTCGACGCTCCCATCTCCCAGGGCGGCCTATTCTGCGACACCGTCGAGGACTTTGCCCAGCAGTTCTCGGTGGTCCAGAAGCAGAAGGAGGCGATAAAGCATATCCTCCCCCGTTGCGACAGTGCCACCACGTCCGCGGGGCCTCAACCTCCGCCTGCCCATCGCCGAGGGTGCCCCCCTGCGGCCCCTAAAACACCAGCTCCGTCCCCTGCCTAGGCACACAATGCCAGACTGGCAGCCCGACGTTGAGCTGGCCGCGGGAGGGCGGCGCCGCCCGCGCCTCAGGGATCAGCCAGGAACACCCGCAGGAGAGCTGCGAAGCGTCCCTGACGCGGGCAACCCAGAGGTGGAGGAGATTGCTCTTTGGGGGACGACAACATCCCCACTCCCGGTGGAGGGCCGGAAGCTGCTGTGCGCTCAAATGCTGCCGTCGGCCTACGGGTCGACGGTACCCACAATTTCACAGAAAGATTCAATTTCCTCACCTCTGGGTCTCCGACCCCGAGTTCCCTTCTCGAGCGACGCCTTGCCTCCTCGGATCCGGACTCGGAGGTCGATATCGCCAGCGCGGGAACCAGGGAAGAAGGTAAGCGCTGCCCAGTGCAGTCAGACTTTTCTCCAGGACGTTCTTCCTTCCGGGATCAGTCCCCTTCCGGGATCAGTCCCCTTCCCCGTCCCCGTCCCGTCGGTTCTACCTTGACACAGACCCTTTATGCGGTTTGCTTTCAAGGGTCGAGCGTATCAGTACAAAGTGCTTCCATTTGGCCTGTCCCTCTCTCCCTGTGTCTTTACGAAAGTCACGGAAGCTGCCTTATCCCCCCTCTGGCGGATGGGCATTCGCATTCTCAACTATCTCGACGACTGGCTTCTCATAGCTCACTCTCGGGATTTGTTGTGCGAACACAGGGACCTGGTGCTCCGGCACCTCAGCCATCTGGGCCTTCAGGTCAGCCAGGAGAAGAGCAAACTCTCCTCAGTGCAGAGGATCTCTTTTCTCGGTGTGGAGCTCCTCTCATTCAGAACTCATTCAGACACAAGACAGCGGTCCCTCTAAAAACATTTCAGAGGCTCCTGGGACATATGGCAGCTGCAGCCGCGGTGACGCCGCTGGGCTTGCTTCATATGAGACCGCTTCAGCACTGGTTACACGATCGAGTCCCGAGATGGGCATGGCACCGTGGCACACTCCGGATTGGCGTTTCTCTGCAGTGTCACCACCTGTTCAGCCCGTGGTCAGACCCGGCCTTTCTTCAGGCCAGAGTCCCTCTGGGGCAAGTCTCCAGGCATCTTGTGGTTTACACGGATGCCTCTTCCACAGGTTAGGGTGCTGTATGCAACGGGCAAGCAGCCTCGGGCTCCTGGACAGGACCTCGACTGCAATGGCATATCAATTGCCTAGAGTTGTTGGCTGTGCTTCTTGCGTGGCGTCGCTTCCGACCAATGCTGCGCCACAAGCACGTGCTTGTTCGCACCGACAGCACTGCGACCGTAGCCTATATCAACCACCAAGGTGGTCTTTGCTCCCGTCGCATGTCACAAATCGCCCGCCATCTGCTCCTGTGGAGTCAGACGTGGCTGAAATCGCTACGCGCCGTTCACATTCCAGGAGAACTCAACCGTGCAGCCGACCAGCTCTCACGGCAATCCACCCATCCTGGAGAATGGCGACTCCACCCCCAGGTAGTCCAGCTGATTTGAAGCCATTTCGGCAAAGCCCAGATAGATCTGTTTGCCTCCCCCGAATCCTCCCATTGTCAGCTGTTTAACTCCCTCAGCGAGGCTCCCCTCAGCAGGGATGCGCTGGCACACAGCTGGCCTCCGGGGCCCAAGTACGCCTTTCCCCCAGTGAGTTTCCTTGCACAGACTCTGTGCAAGATCAGGGAGAATGAGGAGCAGGTTCTGCTGGTTGCGCCATGCTGGCCCACCCGGACCTGGTTTTCAGACCTCATTTCCCTCGCGGCAGCCCCTCCCTGGAAAATCCCCTTGAGGAGAGACCTTCTTTCTCAGGGGATGGGCACAATTTGGCACCCGCGTCCCGACCTATGGAACCTGCACGTCTGGCTCCTGGACGGGACGCGTCAGACCTCTCCAGCCTTTCACAGGCCGTGATAGAGACTATCACTCAGTCTAGAGCTCCCTCTACAAGGCAGGCCTATGCACTGAGGTGGGGTCTGTTCGTCGACTGGTGCTCCGCTCGCGGAGAGGACCCACAGAGATGTCCGATTGCAGTAGTGCTTTCCTTCCTGCAGGAGAAGTTGGAGCGCAGGCTGTCCCCTTCGAAGTGTACGTTGCTGCCATCGCAGCGTATCACGATGCAGTGGATGGAGCATCCCTTGGTAAGCACTAACTGATCGTGAGGTTCCTTAGAGGTGCGAGAAGGGTTAATCCTCCCAGACCGCACCTCGTACCCTCTTGGGATATCTCCATCGCCCTCCAGGGTTTACGGGAGGTCCCATTCGAGCCACTTGCGTCAGTAGAGCTAAAACATCTGTCACTAAAGACAGCGCTCCTGACTGCACTGGCCTCCATCAAGAGGGTAGGGGACCTACAAGCCTTCTCTGTCGACGAAGCGTGCCTGCAATTCGGGCCCGGCGATTCTCATGTCATCCTGAGACCCCGGCCCTGCTATGTGCCCAAGGTTCCCACCACGCCTTTCCGCGATCAGGTGGTGAACCTGCAAGCTCTGCCCCTGGAGGAGGCAGACCCGGCCTCTGCGCTGCTGTGTCCAGTCCGCGCCCTGCATATATACGTGGATCGCACTCGGCACTTCAGACGCACCGAGCAGCTCTTTGTCTGCTTTGGAGGTCAGTAGAAAGGGAATTTCTATCTCCAAACAGAGGTTGGCCCATTGGGTGGTAGATGCCATCTCCCTGTCGTACCAAAACCAGGGAGAGCCATGCCCCTTAGGTGTTCGGGCCCACTCCACACGGAGTGTTACTTCATCCTATGCGTTGGGTCATGGCGCCTCACTAGCAGATATCTGTAGAGCTGCGGGCTGGGCGACACCTAACACCTTCGCTAGGTTCTACAACCTTCGCGTCGAGGCCGTGTCCTCCCGTGTCTTAACATAGACATCAGGTGAATGGGAGATCGGCTGGTGTCGGCTTGCTGCGCCACTCCTACGGGATCCGTGCGCTATATCCCTCAGTTTTTCCCCCTGGTGAACCTTGGGTCCTCCATGCCTCGCAGTCAGGCCTAGCTACGGAGTAGTGCCTGACTGTGCTCCGTCTGGGTCTCCTTCGCCCAGCAGGTTGTGGCAACATGTCTCAGTATTTCTCCACGGTCAGTCAGAAGGCCGCTGTTTCCCTCATATATCTCTAAGGCTATAGATATATTGAATTACTTTCATTCCACATGTAGAGATCTCATGTGCTCCGCCCCCCCCCCCAACTCCTGCTTCAGTAACAACTGGCATCCTTGTGGGGCCCCTCTATCGGCCCTCAGGGCGTTGGGAAGGTTACGTTCATATCCGTCTGCTGACACGTCCGCCTGTCAACACGTGGGTCTGTGCGTAACGCAACGTCAGGGTCGTGGCCTGTTCCATGGGTCTGTTCCCATATGTAACGTCGTAGTGAAATGATTGAAGGGGAACGTCTAGGTTACGTACGTAACCCTCGTTCCCTGAAGGAGGGAACGGAGACGTTACATCCCCTGCCACGACTCTACGTCGCGCTGACGCTGGGCTGTGTCTCGGCTCCTCAGCGAAAACCTGAATGAGTGGTTGCATGCCGCCATCTTATATACCCGTATGTACGGGGGAGTGGCTCGGCATGCAAATACCACTCGCCAATGTTCATTGGCCTTTTGAATAAGGCTCAGAGATGATTGGACTCTCAAGCGAGTTCCCAAATGTAACGTCTCCGTTCCCTCCTTCAGGGAATGAGGGTTACGTACGTAACCTAGATGTTCCCCAGTCACGCTAACATCTTTGCTCTGTTCTTCTATCTCTTCCACTCACAGTATCTTGACTCTACAGCTTAAGGGTCTTTCTTCAGCTGCACCTATAGCCAGTAACGATTCTCTTTCACCTTCTCTTTTTGATGGGGCTTTCAACATTTGGAAGTCGCAAGGTTTAGTTATGATTGAGCAGCTATTTATAGATAATACCTTTGCTTCCTTTGACCAACTTAAAAAAAAAATTGCCTTGTCTAATTCACATTTATTTTGATATTTTCAAGTTCGGAGCTTTGCCCGTAAACATTTTTTCCCTCTGAGTATTTTATATCAGCATAGATGTATTAGGGGTGCCATATCAAAGATTTATAATATAATTAAATAACAAACAAATCTTTATTATTAAAATCTCTATGGGAGGAGGATTTAAGTAGTACCTTAGAAAATGAAACTTGGGATGCTGTCTTTAAAAGGATAGATTCTTCTTCAGTTAGCTCTAGACATATGCTTATTCAGTTTAAGGTGGTGCATTGCATTCACTCGTCTAAGGTACAACTGAGCAAGATATTTTCTGATTTAGACCCCACTTGTCCACGTTGTGTTGTGCAGCCAGCCTCTCTGTTTCATTCTTTTTGGGCTTGTTCTAAGTTATTAAGGTTTTGGGGGAGAATTTTCAAATGTTTTTCAGAAATATTTAATACTGTAATAGACCCCAACCTCTTGACAGCTTTATTTGGGGTTCTTCCGGAAAACATGAAACTGACAGCTTTAGAGATGGATAATGCTGCATTTTGCACACTGTTGGCTAGACGGCTTATACTAATTCACTGGACGCTGCCATCTCTTCCAACTTATCATCAATGGGTCTTTGACCTGCTTTTTCCCCTCAAACTTAAAAAGATTAAATTTGGAGATTGAATGAAACCCGATCTTCTTATAAAATTTTGGAGCCCATTTTTAGAATAGTTTAAAGGTACAGGTTCTGGATAAAATTTGCTTTTTCTTTTCTTTTTTCTCTTCCTCTTCTTGCTTGTTTAGATGTTGATTTGTATGCTTATATTATTGTGACTGGTGACTATATTATTTATAGGAATGTGGGCATTTAATATGCTCGCTTATTTGTGAATGTTTTATTTATTATTATTATTATTATTATTATACTTTCTCAGTTTTGTAACAATTTGATACTTGTATTGTGTCTTGAGATGCTTGTGCTTTTCTTTAATAAAAAAGGGGGATTTTTTTATTATAATGTCATGTCTTCATAATAATTAATATAATTTAAAGAAAGTTAAAAAAAATTATTTGAGAAAATACTTTTTCCAGTCAGAAACCCTTTTTTCAGAACAAATCCTGTCAGAATGTGTTTTATTATAATGTCTTGTCTTCATAATAATTATTAGAATTTGAACAAAGTTAAAAAATTACTTCAGAAAATACCTTTTCTCAGTCCAAATCCTGTCAGAATATGTTTTATTATAATAGCATCTCTTCATAATCTTTTCAAAATAATGAATGTAATTTTAAATAAGTTAAATTTACTTCAGAAACACACTTCTCAGACCAAATCCTGTCAGAATAGGTTTTATTATATTACAGTTTCTGTCAGCCTGTCCTGTCACTGTCATATAGGCCCCTATCACTTTAATTCATTTTATATAGAGTTGGGGTACTCGGACTCGAGTACGGTCTCGAGCACAATTTTTAGGAGACTCGGACTTGTCACAGACTCGGATGCATTTTTACTCGGACTTGACCATGTCCGAGTCCAGAGACAGTTGACGGAAATGTCACTGACTCGATGCATTATCACGAAAGTCTTGTCCAGTAGGCTACTTGAAAGCCGACGGGTTTATGTGCGCACACACTCAAAGCGCGCTCAGTCAGTGTGTGAATGACGAGTTCTCTTTCGCTTTTAATAGTTCTGTTATTGCTACACACATGCTCGTCCTTGAGATTATTCATGTAAATGAAGTCGGTTTTCTCTTACGTAAACCTAAACAGTTGGGAGAAATGCTGATGAGTCAAAATATTTTAAATGTGAGTCAGATCTTTAAAAAAAGATAGAAAATCACTCACTGTTCTTGACTGAATCACTTATTAACTGTAATAAGAATAATCTTTAATGTATACAGTGAAGATTTTGCAGTGTTTTATTTTAACATTTATTACTTGAAATGTCTGTAGTCTATTTCTGTAATAGCCTTTATATAGACCTAACTAAAAAAACAACAACAAAAAAACCCTAAAATTCTATTTTTAAAAAGATTCTATTTTTAAAAAATATTATTTCATTTGTATTTTTGATTAATATATTTATTAATACTTTTGCTTGTAAGTAATACTTGGAGTGTTTATTTGCCTTGAGCTTGGGAATGTTTTACTTACATTAGTTGATTAGTTTTTTTCTGTATTGAAATTATTATTTAAACATGGTGGCAGTTTCTAGCTTGAAAGAAAAATAATTTTTCTAACATCTTTGCAGCAAGAGTTTTTATGGGTCCAAAACCACCTTGGGTGTGCATGATTTTCTAATCATTAAATGGCCCATCATCAGTTATTACTTATATAATGTAATGTATTGTAATTAATGTAACTATAAATGCATTCGAAAATAAAACAGGTGTGAGTTTGCTGTGACTTATGGGAAGTATATGTAGGGCTCTATACACAGTGTGTGTCATTGTAAAGACTAGGTTTATCCCTCACAACCTCATTTTCATTCAAGAAAAAAAAGTCATATAAAACCCATAACACACACAGCCACAATCAGAAATAAAAGAGGTGCATTTTCTGCTCACCAAGATACCTGCTCCTTTACCCCCACCCTTGAATTTATACATTTACTATATCAATGAATAAAGTCAAGTGTCACCCTTTAATTTTTCACATTCTAAAACCTGTTTCACTCTAAAATATGTCACATTACATAGATCAGCCATAACTTCTGTTGCATGACTTTAAGTTTGCTAAGCAGAGCATGGACACTAATTAAAAGATGTTGTGAAATCAAAAATCAAAATGGCAAGATCCACTAGAGGTTTGCTTTTCTTACATTTCAACTGACATTGTGTTTTTCTAGTTGTAAAGGTTAAAAACTAGGGGTGCCAAACTTGGTCCTGGTCCTTGGTTTAGGTCCAACTTGCCTCAAAACCTGCCAGGGGGTTTCAAGTATGCCTAGTAAGAGCTTGATTAGCTGGTTCAAGTGTGTTTAATTGGGGCTGGAGCTAAGATCTGTAGGACACCTCCCTCCAGGACACCCCTGGGTTAAAACAATGTTAAGATACTGACAAACAGTAGTGTTTCCTTGGACTCGGACTCGACTTAGGTGGACTCGAACCCAACACTAATTTTATAAGAATTTATTTTGTACTTGTAAAGTTATAACTTCACAACATTGTTTGTAGAGAAGTAAAAAGTGAACTCACCCCATAAAATAAGTGGTTGTTCTTGCAAAGCTGTCAGTGGGTCAAGTGATGTGGGTTCAGTCGGACAGCAGTCTTAAACTTTGCAGCAGGTGACGTCACCATGACAAGGTGGTGCGTTTGTGTGCACCTGGTATTTATCACGTTATGGGGACCAAATGTGAGGACATTTGTGAGGTCCCCATGGGGAAACAGGCTTATAAATCATGCAGAATGAGTTTTTTTGAGAAAGCAAAAGTGTGCAGTCTCCTGTGAGGGCTAGGTTTAGGTATAGGGTATGTGTAGAGTGATAGAAAATACGGTTTGTACAGTATAAAAACCATTATTCCTGTGGAATGTCCCCTAAAAAACATGGAAACACAATGTGTGTGTGTGGGTGGGAAAAAATCAATGACTCTGAGCATCACTATTCTTACCCCTCCCCCGCCAGGCCGCTTAAGCAGTGTTTGCGCGTGCACTGACAGCATCCGGTATTTTATGAGAGATGTCTTTGCAACATAATTTGTTAATATATCATTAATTTCAAATAGCAGCGTAAATTTCTTTTGTTCATGCCAATGTTCTAGAATGCCACCATTCTTCTGGAAAGCTGCTGCTCTTCAAAGAACAGTCATCAATCAGGTAATTTGCACACTGAAATATTTTTGGAATACCATGCATTTACCCAGGTTGTCTTATGTTTTAACTTTGATTTTTTCGTATTCTTAATGAAGTTTATTTTACCAAAGGTTAAGAGAAACATTTTCAGATCATCCAACCAGTTAGCATCAAAGTCTATATGTTGCCACTTTTCTTGCCTCCATTCCCAGAGGACAGCAGGCCAAATATGCTTATTCTTTACCCCTTCCTATGTACATATGTACAGTGACCAGATGGGGACATCTTCAGTTCACTAAGTTTTGATGTGGCTACGTCATATTAACTCGTGGGAATGTTTTGCAGGGTGCAGACAGCATTCAAAAGAAGTTTATCATGAATAAATGTTACATAAAGCACATAAAATAAAATAGGCCTACAAGAAAACATTTTTATCTATCCCACAGTCTTCTAAGTCCATAAACTCCTCATCTTTTTTCTATAATATCTGTATACTATTATTATTATTATTGATTATATTTTTATATTCGTTGTTATGTATGTGATTTTTTTTTCCCCTTTATTTCGATCTCTTTACTTAATGTTCTAAATAGTTTTTGTAAATAACAGCCTACTGTAAATGCTCGACATGCCAATAAAGCTTTGATTATGCTATATGATTTATGGGAATTTTTACTGGAAGTGCAGTTTAAAGGTTGAATTGAACATATTTTGGCTAATTAATAGACTATAATTATAAATACTATAATGTTTCGTTGGTGAATGAATCATTTGTGTTGTTTCATTTGTAAATTAAAACACAGCATGCTAATTTATCACCACATACCAGTGTAAATACAATCATAAAGTCAAAACTTTATTGGCATAATTGTCAGGCGTATACAGTTTTTGCAATACTGGCATAATTATACTGAACGTTAATTGCGTAAAGCAATACACGAATTGAGAGGGGAAATAAGCATATATAACAATACATATAAACAATAGCCCTAAAAAGTTAGTATAATAATATTGTTATATTGCAGTTTAATAATAATAATATGCATTAATAATAATACCATATAATTACATAAGAAGACTCAGTCATTTAATGAATTTGCAAGACTGTGGGATTGATAAAAATGTTTTATCCATCTCTGATAACCCCAGGTTGCTATGATCATGCAGGTGTGTTTACATATAAGAGAAATCAATGTTGTTTCCTCAACATAGGATCTCGAGGCCACAACTTCATATTGCGTGGCCACGACATAAAGATGTCATTACCTCGACAAAACTAAGTGAACTGAACATGTCCCCTCCTGGTCCCCGTAAATATGAGAACTCGTGAATTGCTATACAATTCAGCTAACAAAATAGCTGCCTGTTTTCATTGCATTTGTATTATCATGTTATGTTTCATTCTGGCTTGTGCTTAAGCAATTAAAACTGTACAGTGTATTTAGAAAAAATGTGTTGTATCGTATTTTATTTTTTCACAGGATCCTCTGTTCCCAGACCGAACCATTCATCTGAAGGACTGTGAAAATGTGACAGAACCACCAGCGACAGTTTCCACAAAATAAATTGAAAGGACGTGGCAGAGGAAGATAGGGCTATTGATATTTCACTGAACTTAGCCTGCTGTACTAACTGTTTCACAGTTTACATCACATTGCAGAATATGCATAATGTTATTAAACAAAATAATATGTTTTTATTATTATTATTATTATTATTATTATTATTATTATTTAGCAGTTCAACTGCCTGCTTTTCTTCAGAAAAATCCTCACGGTCCTGCACAATCTTTGAACCCTTTCCAGGTGTGACTGTGTGATTTCAGATCCATCTTTTCACCCTGAGGACAACTGATGGACTCATACATAACTATTACAAAAGGTAAACACATTTACTGATGCTCAAGAAGGCAACAAAGTGCATTAAGACAGGGGTCACCAAACTTGTTCCTGGAGGGCCGGTGTCCTGCAGAGTTTACCTCCAACTTTCCTCAACACACCTGCCTGAAAGTTTCAAGTATACCTAGTAAAACCTTGATTAGCTGGTTCAGGTGATTAGGGTTGGAGCTAAACTCTCCAGGACTGGATCTTGTGACCCCTGCATTAAAGCCATGTCCACACTAATACGTTTTCATTTAAAAACGCATCTTTTTCTCTCCGTTTTGGCCTTCCGTCCACACTGAGACGGCGTTTTTGGTCAAGGAAAACGGAGCTTTTTGAAAACACTCTCCAAAGTGGATAAATTTGAAAACGCCGTTTTTGCGTTGCAGTGTGGACTGTGAAAAAGGAGGCTTTTGAAAACGATGACGCATGTTTAGTCATGTGACGCATACCGTACCAATACATATCCATGTTTATACCGGTAATTGTGGCTGTTACGTGTTATTCACTTTTTTACACTGCTGCTAAAGATATATTTGTACACTCTTCATATTTACAGTCCTAAAAAGATGACAGAAAATGTACTCACAGTTGCTGTCCTGACTCCTCCAGCTAAACGTGAGGGCAGCTGCTTTTTAGATCAAACATGAGAGTACGCGAAATGGACGCGTTAATGAATGATGAGATATTTCCGTAAATAAAATGATCCTGCCAAGAATTGCGTGAAAATGTATTATGTCTCTTCCATCTGTATCATCTCAGTGAGTTTTTATGCCTGCGCAGTATGGAGAATTTAACGTTTTCCTACGTTTCAGTGTGGATGAAAAACCCTTGAAAACACTAGTGTGGACGGAGAGCGTTTTAAAACAAAAACTCCGTTTTCAAATGTATCCGGATTAATGTAGACGTGGCCTAAGAGATGCAGGGTGTAAGTTATTTGAATTGGATAATCAGAGTAAACTACTTATTTTGTCTGAAAAGTAAAAAAAAGAAAAAAAAGAAAGTGTTTTATTTAGCTTCTGAAGGGCAGTACTAAAAGAACAAATATAATTTACCCCCCCAGCTCTTAATGTATTGTTTCGTTCTAGAGCGTCAGTGAATGTTTTCACCTTTTATAATAGTTGTGTATGAGTTCTTCAGTTTTCCTCAGAGTAAAACAATGGGTCTCAAAATCATAAATCATTGTTGGACAGGGCCCAAATATGCAGAAAATGCTGGAAAACCAAAGAATTTGCATGACTTGGAGAATTTTTCTGAAGAACAGCAAGCAAAACACTGTAAGCATAAGAAGATTGTAGAACCTGCAGCCTAGGACAATCATGGGACTCATGAAAAACATAACAAAACATCACAAAACACCACAAAACATAAAAACAACTGTGGGTCATCCAGGTAATCACACAGTATTAAGAATCAAGTGTATGTACACTTTTGAACATTTTTATAAATAATACATTTTCATTTTTATAAAATCAGTATATG
This sequence comes from Labeo rohita, assembly GCF_022985175.1. Lineage (NCBI taxonomy): Eukaryota > Metazoa > Chordata > Actinopteri > Cypriniformes > Cyprinidae > Labeo > Labeo rohita. Next base: position 31,764,684 of record NC_066882.1, on the reverse strand, counting down.
TAAATATCTTTTATATGTGTAAAAATTGCTTATTGAGCACAGTAGTAAATAAAAAAATAGTATGCAATGTTCATGATTTGGTTAAAATGATTGCATGTTCTGCTAGGGGTATGTCAATTTATGAGCATAACAGTATCTTTTGTAGCTTCTGAAGGACAGAATTAAATGGAAAAAAATATGGCATGGTCCTGATGGTGTAGAATATGTGACTCCTAAGTCACTAAAACCAAATTTACAAATGGTGTCAGAACACCAGCAATCTGCCTCAGAATGTAAGCATTTTAGAAACATTCTGCATTTATTCTTGCATTAATTGTATTTATATGTTTTCCCACGCATCTTTTTGTTTTTTTCTTTGATTATATCCTTGTTTTCATTAACAAGTTGGGCTAGAAGTAACAACTATTCTTGTGTCCAGTCTGGTTTTCTTTTATGTTTGCATATCTTACTATCAGCCATGATTTTTCTACTCTGTTAATTAAAAGGTTGTTTATATTGGCTTATATTTAAAATCTTTATTTGAATATGGCAACATAATATCTGCTCTGCAGTATTTCTATGAGTAAATCGCTGACAGGGACCCCACCCCTATCAGTCAATCACTGTGTGCATATAGTTAGTAAGCACACTGACGTCATCCACTGCAACGAGGTCAACCCCTACCCGTTACTCCTAGCTTAAGACTTCTCTCTGTTCCTTAGTAAAAGTTTGTCTCAGCATCTTTGTGAATAGCTTTTAAGAGAAAAATCTTAACTAAGAACGTTTACTGCTATTTAGGAAAACTCTTAGTGGTACGATAAAATGTTTTGTGACTACGGGCACAGACCTAAATTGTATAAAAGTCACCTTAATTTGTTGCTGTTTTGCACCTTCATGGTGAATCAGTATAAACACTATATCTATATATTCAGATTTTATATTTTCATAAGATTCTGATTAATCAATTTCAGTTTAATGACTGTTCATCATTATTCTATACGTTTATCCATACATACTAGGGGTGTGCAAAGCAGCCGGTATTTGTATCTGTATTTGTATTTGTTGAGGGGAGAAAAGTATTTGTATTTGTATTTGTATTCGAGTAAAATTCAAAATAGGCGTAAAAATCCAGTTTTTTTGCGTTACACTTCTACACACTTTTTTTGGCTGGTGGAGGACCAAGAGATCTCAGCAGCAGCCACACTCTTTTCTGTTTGGTTGCCCAAATCCATGTGAGGAGTTCCAACTAAGTTAATGGGTGACGGGAAGCTATGCTAAGGTGAACTGGGGAGTCGCTCTCTAAACGTGTGGTATTAAAATTGCTTTTGAATGCGCGCGCGCGTGTTTTACTTTCGGTTTAGTTTTAACGATGGCGCGAAACTCTCTGCGGTGCTGAGCGTGCATTCCACAATACAAGACATTAATTTAACAAAACTATTCAAGTGGTGGGACACAAACGGGATTTTGAAAAGTGTGTCCCCAGTGGAAATTACGCCCCTGCGTGAGTGGAGTTATCATTTGATGTGAATGTATGCCAGAACGTGCGCTGTAGCACAAAATATAGTATATTTCTTCAAAAGCAGATTGTGGAGACATTTTAATTGTCCACAATCAAAAATCGTCATATCACACACCCCTAATTGCAATGTAGTTTGTACAAATCTGGAACAGAGGTTGGTTAAGAGAGAGAGAAAAAAACGGCCGGTTCCGAGTTTCAGCGGAGCAGTGTCAGTGACAGGGAGTGATTGACGGCTAATATCTAAAATCTGTTAAGAATGTAAAGATCAAGTTTAGTTAGTTATGTAATGTTGGAGAAAACGGCGAAACTGTCACTGTATCAGCTCACAGCAGTCTGGGCAGTAGTTAGGCTAGCGAAAGTTTTGTAAAGAAATAAAAACAAGTCGCACCGCAACGATTTCTCGCACTCGCACAAATGCTTCCAAATATATTTTGCGGTCGCGCAGATTAAATTTTGGGAGCATATGCCCTGCCCCCAACCCCTCCGACTCCTGAATGTCACTCACTCACTCGCTCATGCGGGCCTGCACTGCGGTCTCATGAGGAAACGCAGCTTTTTGATATAAAGTTTTTCTTGTTCCCGAATACAAATATTTTTTTAAGTATTTGTTCGAAATAAGTATTTGTAAAAAACACGCTATTTGTGCCTTTCCGAATACCGTATTCGGGTTCGGCTCCACCCCTAATACATACCTATGTAATGTCTAACTTTTACATTAGTGAATCATGTAAGTGATTTCTTATTTTTCTCCTGTTTGCTTATTTGTAAATCTGTTATGTTAGTATGATCTTTATTCATACTAAAAGCCAAAAAAATTTATTTTGATTTCACGGGGACTTTAATGTTAGAATAACATTTGTGTGTGGTAGATCTTAATAATTTTGTATTTATTTATTTATTTAGATTGTGTTGTCCTCCTCTCTACTGCCAAGTGGTCATTGGCACCTTCTTTTAAAGGTAATTCACATATTCATATTCACATCATTAATACACCTCATTGTTACAAATATACAATGATATATATATATATATATATATATATATATATATATATATATATATATATATATATATATATATATACATACAGTTGTGGCTGATTTGGCTGTCTATGCAAGTAACATACACACAAGATGTTAATCAGACACATTAGACACTGTTGCATTTAAAGTTCATGTAAATGTGTTGCGTAAAATCAAGGTTTTATTGCTTAAATGAACTGCCTGATTTGTGTGAGATGCAAACAAATGTGCTGTGTTTGTTTTTTTTTTTTTTTTTTTCTACAGTCGATTGGACATCTTTATTTCCATCAATGTAGGATTTTTTTTTTTTTTTTTTTTATTGGGATAGCATCATCAACCAAAAATGCATTTCATTTCATACAAGTGTAATTCATCCATATCCATTTTGTATTTATTACGTTGTCCCGCTCTGTACAGTAAGTAACCATTTTAGAAATTATTATATTAGAATTGTTTCATTATTATTTTAATTTACTGCTTACTCAGGTTTTGTTTTTTTGTTTTTGTTTTGTTTTTTGAAAAATGCAATTTTTTATTCCTGTTTAAAAGAATGTTACTAACTTGTTCTTATCTGTGTGTGTGTTCTTTACTGTCCTTTCCTGTCCTGTCCTATCCATACCTTTATATCCATTTTTCACTCAAATGGTTATCTTGCTTCAATCTCTACCTCTCGCCCATTCTATTCTTTCTCTTCCAAACCAAAAACAAACAGGCTGCTAACCCCCAAACGCTGCTGCACTGCTTGCTGCTTCGCTTGCTTGCGACCCAAACGCAATCTTACCCAAAACACAAAACCCAAAACGCATGAACCCAAACACAAATGCAAGCTCAAAGATTTCCTTAACTCTTTGAAAAACCTGACAGTGAAAAACTTCCGAGGTGAGAATAGTGAAATACACAATTAGAAAGAGTAAAAGAGAAATTTCCAGATTTCACAATGTTGAAAAATCAACTCTTTTAAAGTACACGCTTATTTTTTAACTTCACATTAGTTTATTTACTGTTGTCTTGTTATATCTCAAATATTTTTATTTTCTGTGTGAACATCAATATATTTATCCATTACTCAGACATATTTGCTTGACTTCCAGTATTAAAATATCACCATGCCAAGAAAAGGAAAGAGGAGTAAATCTCAGAAACGGCTCAGAAAGCTACAATCCTCATTGGGTACCAGTAAGAGTACCAACTCTGTATCAGGTATGAGTGACGAACGTGCTATCTGTCAGTCCCATGTGAGGTACAGTGTGTATTCCAGAGGCCGTCAGTGTACTTGTAATTCCTTAATGTTCCTAGCAGTCCATAATGAACAAAATGGGCTACAGAGCTTCGACTGATGGCTTCGATTTAGATGGTATTTTACAGAAAGGTGATGCAGTTTACACTAGTTTCAAACGAGGGCTGCAGAGCAAAGGAAAATCTGTGGGTAATTTTTAATATTGTGATGAGCTAAGATAATTGAGACAAACTCTCGCTGCTATAACATTCTGAAACATCCCCAGAGGTTTGGATTTCTAAAAGATACACCTGTACCTGTCTGGCTCAGCTGATTCTGCACATATACATCTGGATGGATACACGTGTACAAACACAACAGACATGCATCCTACACAAACTATGTCTATTTGGCAAACAAAAATGTTGGTGGAGTGGCCATTAAAGAACAGCTTTCAAGTTTGTCCTCTATGTACATACAGAGTGTCACTGACCTGGAATATTTGGTTTTGAAGATAGAACCCCCCAAACAAGCACTTCTTCCAGTAATCTACAGACCACCCAGTAATAATTTAGCAGAGGTTTTGGCAAACCTGAACACCCTCTTGACATCTCTGGTGATCATAGATTTCAAGCCTGTTATAGTGTGTAGAGGCTTTAATGAAGATCAGCTGTCTCGTTTGAAGATAAAGGATACACACAGCTATTTAGCACCGGGACAACAGAAAACAACACTGTTCTGGATCCTGTGTTCATAAGCGGCACACACTCAAATGTCAGAGCAGGAGTTCTACAGACAACTATTATGATCCTGTGTACTGTGTTTTAGAATAGATACATCACATACACAGAAACGGCATAGATCTCTTATTTAGCCCTTACGTAAAATAACGTCATGATTTAAAGAAATAAATAAAATCAGTGTATTTACTAAACTTCACAGCTTGTGTCTTTTTCTTGCGTGCATGTGAGTGTGAATGTGTAAAATAGGGAAGGTATGTTTTGAGTGTGTTAGATAAAGAATGAATGGAGAGTGAATGTCCTTTCCAAGGATCATCACCTGGACATAGTGGTGGGGCTTGTGTGTTCCACTGATGCCAAAAGCAAGTAATTCTGGAGCTTTTTACTCCAGTTCGGCATGCTTATGGGTGAGGTTCCAGACTAAGTGCGATCCGAATGGGTGTTAACTGAATAAAATTATATTTTAAGCATAATAACTTGATTTGGTCTTTTCTTGAGCATGTTATAACAATACAATATTGTGTGGTCATCACATGCAAAATGATGCATTCAATGAATAAAACCTGTCAGACATGTATATTCCATCAATATCTAGCCTATGACATGGAATGTTTGTGATTACCTGCCACAGTAATGAGATAGGAATCACAATCATATTTCTACAAAAAAAATACATGTACTGAACACACAAATGTGCATATTATTTTTCTGTGCACTTAAGTATATATTTTCTTGCATAATATAGTAACCAGTCAGTCTTCACACACACACAAAAAAAACAATGAAATAGTAAGGTGTTGCTATGTGGTTGCTAGGGTACTTGGGGTGGTTGCTACGGTGTTGCCATGCGGTTGCTGGGGCACCTGGGGTGGTTGCTAAGGTACCTGGTGTGGTTGACAGGGTGTTGCTATGCAGTTGCTAGGGTACCCGGGGTGGTTGCTGTGGTGTTGCTATGCGGTTGCTAGGGTACTTGTGGTGGTTGCTAAGGTGTTGCTATGCAGTTGGTAGGGTACCCAGGGTGGTTGTTAAGGTGTTGGTATGTGGTTGCTAGGGTACCCAGGGTGGTTGCTAGGGTGTTGCTATGTGGTTGCTAGGGTACCTGGGGCGGTTGCTATGATGTTGCTATGTGATTGTTATGGTACTTGGGGTGGTTGCTAAGGTGTTGGTATGCGGTTGCTAAGGTACCCAGGGTTGGTTGCTAGGGTGTTCCTATGCAGTTGCTAGGGTGCCCAGGGTGGTTGCTATGGTGTTGCTATGCGGTTGCTAGGGTACTCAAGGGTGGTTGCTGGATGCGAAATAAGTCATGTCTTTTATTGTTTTCCCTGTTTGCTATTTTAAAGTCTCTTCACTGAAGCATTGTGGGCAACGATACAGAAGGTAACTAAAATGATGCGGTTCAACTCAAGGCGATCACACAAAGGCTTCTGTAGATGATCTAGCTATTCAATGGACATGTCTATTTTCCAGGAAACTATAAGTCCTTATGTGAGTACTCTTATATGCACAACATGAAAATAGATAACTAATATAGTGTCTCTTCTTCACTTGGATGTACATTCAGTTACATCTGACAACTTGAGACATATATAGTCAATACCATTTAAATTAAGTTTAAACCTTCATCTTTGAACCACATTAAAATTAAATGGCCAAATTTTTTGAATTAAAAAAAAAAATAGTATAACAGAGCAGGTTTTAGATTTGTAGGTGTGTAGATGCAGAAATGGAAGAAACCTAAAATAACATAGTTTTCATTAAATATTAATTCTTGTTAGAGCAATACATACATACATACATACAAGAAGCCAAGACAAACAAATGATTTTTTTTTTTTTTTTTTTATGGATTAACACTGAAGACAGAAACCAGCTGGTGAATGCGGTCGCTTTAATGTTCAAATAATGATCATAATGCTGCACCTCCGAATTATTTTTCAACAGTTTATGTTCACGAGACATAAACGGCTGTTTTCGACGATATTCGCCAAGACATCATATATTTTCAAATATTCTCGCCTGTGTTTGTCCTAGAGAAGTATTTCATATTGATAGAAGCGAGAATGAATGCGTTCCAGAGCACGACTACCAAACTCATTCTCATACACGCTATCAAACTCTCTCATCCAACTGGACCTCACCGGAAAATTGGACCTTTTTAGTTACATACAGCATCACTACCCCCTCCTACCCTGCGAATTTCAAGAACCGGGACGGCCCTGTTGCTTAAAACAAAGTGATACAGTAAAACCTTTCCCCTGCGCTTCACTAGGACGGCTCACAGGAGAGCACGTGGGCGATTCCCGTTTATATCATTAACCACTGGCCCTGCTCTGATTGAGCATATTTATTTGTATAGCATAGTTTATTTTATTTAAGATCAATTACAAACAATGTTTAATTTATAAAGTTTAGTTTTGAAATGTAAGTCAATAACAATAGGCTGAAGCCAGAGCCAATGCGTAAGTCTTTTGGAGCTTTTGCCCACTTTTGGAGTTCCCGCCCCATTTTGGAGATCTCCAGTCTGCAGTTATATATACTTTTTTCTTTTTTTTATTTCTTGAAAGAATAAATAAACCAGATACAGATCAATACAACAATGGATGACAATATAATAAAATAAAACAGGAAGACAAGCAGTGATATATACTTGAACGGAACAGAGGAACAGCTGATGGCATCACTGGGACTGCCCACTTGTGGAAAACAAATTTTGTTGTTTATCCATTTTCTACCCATGAAAAATCTAGCCAAAATTTCTTTTCTTTTTTTTTCTTTTTTTTTTTTTTTTTTTTTTTCTGAACAAAAGGGAAAAAAAAATGTGTAAAGTCGTTTTCTTGTTTCTTCTTATTTAATTTCACACACTGAAAAACAAACGATCAAAACGTACTGTGCAAGAGAGTTTGATAGTATGTGAGAGAGAGGTGAGAGAGGTTGATTGCGTGTATGTGAATGAGTTTAGTAGTTTGCAAGAGAGAGTTTGATAGTGTGAGAGAGAGTGTTTGATAGCGCATGTAAGAATGAGTTTGGTAGTTTGCGTGAGAGAGCTTGATAGTGTTATAACACTGATTAACAATTAATAATAATAATAATATATTTTTTAATAATTATTAATATAATAATTTAGCTAATTAATATATTTTATTTTTTTATTTATTTTTTTATTTATTTCTTGAAAGAATAAATAAACCAGATACAGATCAATACAACAAAGGATGACACAATGGTGTGCGCGAGAGAGTTTGATAGTGTGTGTGAAAGCTTTGCTAGTGCTTTTGCTATATGTGAAAAGCACATATAATCACTCATTTTACCTGTTTAATATGTTCTATGTGATTTTTAATAATTAGTTATAGAAAAACTGTACGTCTGGTCAGTCTGAAAAGATATAGCACACTTCTCGACATCAGGGCCCATGTCTCTGCCAAATTTGGGGCTTGTGGCATTAAAGCCCTGGGACAAGTTTGAGTTGGAAATTTTGGTCTCAGAAAAATAACAATAACAATATGCCAATACTATGTTGTTATGTTGCCAAGCCAACATAATGATACGTTTAAATAGAATAACAATATGTTGGCTTTGTTATTCTGTTATAACAACATATTGTTATTCTATTTAAACTTATTATTAATATTATTATTATTATAGATTTTGTCATGGTAATGGATATGACAATGTTAATGTATTTGGTCTTGGCAGAATAGATCTGCTACGCTGCTGAATTGCTGCTGCTGTTGGTTATTGCTTGTAGATTATTGCTGCTGCTGCTGCTGCCGCTGCAAGCAAGTACAGGAACTTGCTACTGCCAAAGCATATGGCGATACAGTGCTGTGAGTATTTAAGACATACTGCTGCTGCACAAAAGCATACAAAATAACCCGTAGCAGATCTATACAGGTGGAGCTGGGGAAGGTGGAGGGTTTCAGAGGAACTCAAAGCGCTCTGCTGCGAAAGGCTCATGGGAATGCCAATCAGCTTGTGCCAAGTGGTAAAAGGCTGTGAATATCATCAGATACGTTAACACCCGTCAGCCTGCGCCATCTAGAGTTTCATGAAAGAGCTATGCATTTAACTGTAAGAATGTGAATACATCATAAAATGGAAACTATGCAGGAAATGACTTACTGGGTGCCTTCATTGTTACTAAATAAAACCAAGTGGATTTGAATGAAATGACGGTCTATAAGAGGAAACAAATGCTAATTTATGTTTATTGTTTACTGTCAGTTTATTTTTGTTTATGATACTCCCAAATACTAATGAGCTGATGAGTTGAATCAGGTGTGTTTGATGAGAGAGACGAACAAAATGTCCAGTGCTGGGCTTTAAGAAACACTGCATTAGCTAATGTTCATTCATACAACCTTTGTTAACATGTATTGGGAAACGTTTTATTCCAAACACAGACTCTCTGAAATATGAAAAAGACAGAAGAAGAAGTAAAACAAAGTAATAAAAAAGAAGAAGAAGAATCTTTGTTTCATGAATGATAATGTTGACAATAATAATTTATATTAATTGCATTGCCACTTACCAAACTGGCACCTTTATTTCAAGCTAAACATGAAGCTACTTAAATTCCTGGACAAAACATTGTTATAAACCTGGTTTGCGTGATATTTCAACCATGTCTCAATCAATTTACTCTGGCTTTATTTAGACTGTATTTCTGGAAGGAAATATTTTTCATTTACTGTCATGGATTTCTGATTGTTGCTTTCAAGATTCTCAAACAACTTAGGGAAAACAAGGAAGAAACAGTGTTAGTAATATCGGGCTTATAGGTAAACCCAGCCTCCAGCGTTCATTCAGTCCTTCCCAACATTAGGTCAGATCATGTTTATATGAAGCTTATCAGGATTTCTTAGTAAACGCTGATTGTTGTAGATTGTTGATATGACTAATTATTTTCCTGTAACGCACCAAATGTTTTAATGCCAAATACTTCAGGAAGTGAGGCTGTAGGTTGGTGACACTTTGGCATGTTATGATAAGTAACCGAAAAACCGCCACAAGAGTTATTTAAATTTTATTTAAATTATCTTTTGTTTCTGTTAAGAGTGAGATTAAAAGTGGTTGACAGATTCACATACAGCTCTAGATCACATTAAGAGACCACTGTGAAATGCTCTGGTTTTACTATTTATAGGTACATTGTTTTATTCTATAAACTACTGACAACATTTCTCCCAAATTCCAAATGAGCATATTGTCATTTAGAGCATTTATTTGCAGAAAATAACAAAAAGATGCAGTGTTTTCAGATGTCAAAAAATGCAAATAAAACAAGTTCATATTTATTTTTAAACAACACTAATGTTATAACTTGAGTTTAGAAAAAAAAGGCATAATTTATTTAAAATATATTTATTTCCTAGTAAGTCTATTTCAGATCAATTAACATATTCATTGACACACATTTTACACTGATACACTTAAAGAACACTCCACTTTTTTTGAAAATAAAAATAAAAAACATTTTCCAACCCCCCTAGAGTTAAACAGTTGAGTTTTACCATTTTCGAATCCATTCAGCCGATCTCCGGGTCTGGCGTTAGCACTTTTAGCATAGCTTAGTATAGCTCACTGAATCTGATTAGACCGCATCTCGCTCAAAAATGACCAAAGAGTTTCAATATATTTCCTATTTAAAACTTGACTCTTCTGTAGTTACATTGTGTACTAAGATACTAATACCGTGGTACACCCATGGTACGGCAGCAAAGTTCCTCGATTATTACGCCGGAATGAGAGTATAGTTCCTAGCCAAAGCGACCTAGAAAATCATAAATTTTTATTTTCCGTCAGTCTTAGTAGCATAGTACACAACATAACTACAGAAGAGTCAAAGATTGGGTGAATGGATTCGAAACCGTAAAACTCAACTGTTTAACTCTAGGGGAGTTGGAAAATGAGCCTTTTTTTTTTTTTTTTTTTTTTGTTTTGTTTTAATATTATGCCTAAAATGTGTTTTAATATCACTATTAATAAGGATTGTATGATCTCTGTATACCACCAGTATTTAAATGAAAGATATTTAAAGTGTACCTGAAGGATACTTGGGTAACACTTTAGAATACAGATCCGTCATTAATGAATAACTACACAGGAACAAATGACTAATGCATTATGAACATTCTAGTAACTACTATTAACTAACAAGAAATTCTGATTAACGAATCAATAAGTAATAGCGCTCAGTTGATCGTGGTAGTTCACTATTAGCTAATCAGTAACTACATATTTTTTTCATATCTCCCAGAACTACTAAGAACTACTATATACATGTTCATAATTAATGTAAATAGTGCAAAACGTATAATTAATTCTAAAGTGAAGATCATGGTAACCCACTAGTAATGACTCGGGTATTACCAAATACTTCAGAAGGAAATACTAATTATTTGGATCCGTATTCTAAAGTGAAGATCATGATAACTCCTTAGTAATGACTAAAATCATGGTAAGCTATTGAGGTATATGTAAGGATTTGGATAGTAATGACTCAAGTGTTACTACATCCTTCAAAAGGAGTTAGTAATTATTTGGATCCGTATTCTAAAGTGAAGATCATGGTAACCCACTAGTAACGACTCAAGTGCTACCAAATCCATCAGAAGTATAACTATCCAGAACCTTACAAAAACCTCAATAGTTTTTAATGACTTCAGTCATTACTAAGGAGTTATCATGATCTTCACTTTAGAATACGGATCCAAATAAAATGGTAATTCCTTCTGAAGTATTTGGTATTACCTGAGTCATTACTAGTGGGTTAGCATGATCTTTACTATACATTTTGCATCATTCACGTTAATTATGAACATGTATATAGTAGTTCTTAGTAGTTCTCTGGGAGATATGAAAAAATAGTAGTTACTGATTAGCTAATAGTGAACTACCATGATCAGCTGAGCACTATTACTTACTGATTCGTTAATCAGAGTTTCTTGTTAGTCAGTAGTAGTTACTAGAATGTTAATAGTGCATTAGTCATTTGTTCCTGTGTAGTTATTCACTAATAACGGATCTGTATTCTAAAGTGGTACCGATACTTGCAATAGTGCCACATTAGCACAATCAAATATACCTCAGCATATCTTGAATTTGACTTAAGTATACCAGTTACTAAAAGGCACTAAAAGTAAAATTGCAGGGTATTTTTATTAAGCACATAAATATGTAAATGTATATTTGTAGTATACTACATTAGAGTTTGTTCTTATGAACCACTGTCTTTAAGATTTTAGGGATGGAAACAACAGACACTGGAATGGAAAGGCTGCCATATGTGTAGAGATGCTGATTTAACTCTTTAGCTGTCCCCGTCCCCTCTGTGGGACGCCTAAGTTTACTTCATCATTTTACAAATATATCCTAATCATGACAAACTATATATCGTTGAGAAGGTCTAAGACTCTAAGACTTTAAATAAATATTTTTGTGTTACAAATTATGTAAGAAAAGTAATAGATTAATTTATGACAAGAGTGCACCTCAAAAATCTACATCATAACATATTCATTTCTTCGTTGTCTTATCACGCAATATAACTCTTAAGAAATTATATATCAACTGAAAACTTAAATCTCAAAATACATCCTTTGAAAATCATTTTAAAATCAGACATTTCATTACCATGGAAATTGTACATCAAAATCATATTACAAAATGTTTTCATTCATGAATTATAAAAATGTAACTTTGGATAGTGCATTATGTCTATGTTTAAGTTAGAGAGGGACAGTTAAAGGGTTAAGAACAATTTGGCATGGTCTCTGATTTTTTTCATTAGCTCTGTAATAAACAACCAGTTATCATCTGTGCTTTGACCTGCTTTCACAGCAAGCAGGTCTTGTTTTATTTTGGGACTATAGGATTTCTTCCTTCTGTTTAATTACTTCCTTTACTGATTTCTCAGCACTGAAGCACTGACGTCGCATAATAATAAACTGATCAGAGATCATAGAATTACAGTTAACTGTAAGAATGTGAATATGTCATAAAATGGAAACTATGCAGGAACTAACCTACTCAGTGACTTGAGGATTGGCTTTGTTACTAAACAAAACCAAGTAGATTCCTAGGAAATGATAGTCTATTAGAGGAAGCAACATGCAAATGAAACGAATTATTTAACATTATCTGATTATGATAAACAGTCTATGTTAATGCATTTTTTTTATTGCTTATTTTTAATTTAATTTTTAATTTTGTTCATAATACTGAACATTAACTCTCAAATACTAATGAGCTGAGTTGAATCACGTGTGTTTGATGAGGGACATGAACAAAATGAACATTAACTAATGTTCATTCAGAATTGTTTTATTTCAAAGACGGACTCCCTGAAATAAGTAAGTAAGTAAATGAATGAATGAAAAAGAGAAGTAAAAAAAAAAATGTACAACTGCATTGCTATTTACTGAAGCTATATGAATTCTTTGACAAAACATTATTTAAACCAGTTTGCATGTTATTTTAGCCATTCAAGAATTTGTCACACTTCAGTTGAGGGCTAATTCTCACTATTAACTAACACTTTTGCAACTGTAAACTACTAATTTACTGCTTATTAGTTAGTAAGGTAGTTGTTTTTGGTAGGATTAGGGATCTAAAATATGGTCATGCAGACTAAGGCATTAATATGTGCTAAAATACTAATAAAAAGCCAGTGTGCTAGTAGTAAGCATGCTAATAAGCAACTAGTTAATTGAGATAATTGGTCCTACAATAATGTGTTAGCTAAGAATTTAATCTGGCTTTATTTAGGCTATATTACCAGAAGGAATTATTTTTCTTTTTCATTTACTCTCATGGATTTTTTTCGCTCTCAAACAGCTTAGAGAAGACAAGGAAGTAACAGTGAAGTTAATTATAGATGAATATAAGTTAATTATAGACGAATGGTAGCAACAACTAGGCTTCTTGTGGGCTAATAGATTTTGGTATTTGTTTTGTTCTCATTAACAGGTTTACTGACAGGAACAAAAGGAAGTACAAAGGAGGGACTTTTCAAGTAAATCATTAAATGGACACATTGAGCAATCAAAGACCTGCTGTTTCATAATGGGCAAACATGTGAACATATTTGTCAAATGACAGCCACAGTAGGTGTAGCTTTCAACAGTTTCTGTTCCAAGAGAGGGTTTCTTTCCAGGAAATCGCAACAAAGATAAAACATTGGTGTGTCAGGATGTATGAGTGTGTTTCTGTGTGTTTATTTGAGTAGGTGAACCAATGACCCTGCCCGTCTGTGATGGACACAGGCTGCTCTTTGAATTCTCAGACTGTGTCATGTCTCACGCAGTTGGCAGGATGTCCCAGAGCATCCTGTTTACAGTCGCATGAATCTGAGAGGGTATCCGTGATGCAGTTTGGGATACACTTCTTTTATTCTCATTTTCCACCCCACAAGATATCAGTGACTCAGCCTATATTATGTGCTATGACTGATGAGCAATTTCTTAGTTGACAACCTCCCTTCAGGTTGCTTAGGTTTCAGTGTTTTTGTAAAGGTTAAAAGGAGCAGCGTCACATGCCTTCTGTAACCCATACTGGACTGTCTGGAGCACGGGATATGTTTATAGTAAAAGAAAGCATCACACTATTGTAATAGCATACTTTGCTTTTATTTAGTCTAAATGGCTTGAGCAGTTAACAAAAGCATATTTGGCTGGAAAGCCCATGAATGGGACTTTCTGACAGTGGCAGAAGATGTAGTTCTAATGCTAAGCTCTAAAAAGCTATTAAGCCTCTGGGGTCTGAGGTGATTTTGTTCAAGATTAAAAAAGAAACATTACTTCAGACTGATCTCTTCTGCGCGTCGCGTTCTGTTCTTCATCTGAGGTGAATTCTGTGTTATTCCTCTCAGCGAGTCTTATTTTTTCTGAACGTAAATTCTGTTATCCCTCTCAGCGCGTCTTCTTCCAGAAAGTAACAGTAGCCGAGATGAACTTGATGAATCGTCGAGCTTTGTTTACGTTGATGTGGAGGTTTACATGCAGCACCACGCATGTGGCTATTTATAATATCAAAAGCTAAAGTAGCTTGTGGCCATGATCACACTAAAAATAATTAGCTCTGAGTTGGTTTCAAATAGATTTCTTTAGCACAGAATATTTGTTTTCGATAGACTTACTTTATTTATAAGTAGAGATCAAGCTTTCTATAGCTACATCTTTCCTGTCGCTGTGCCGAGTATTCACTGAGTTTAGGTTCATTTTAGTGACGCATTTCTAAAAGCAGCCTGTTTATTTTCTTTATTTTAAAGAAGCACACAGTTCAGTTGTTATTGTGATTGTACGCAAATAAAAGTATACCCTTAATGGTTTCGAATGATCGTGTGACCAAAATCGACAGAGTATTTTTAGTGTCTTTCACACTGATCTTAAAAAAAGTGAGCTGGTATCGCCGGTGTGACCGTCGACCCCAGGGAGTTAATAGCAATCAATTATAAAGTTATGATACATCGAATCTGACTCAAATTCAAATTAAATGCTTAATGAGTGAAGTCTTATGAATGAAATAGAATGAAGCATGCATGATTAGTTAGTACACTTGGACATTGTACCGTAGTATTACCATAATGCCGTCCTGTAAAGATATTGTCATGACATAATCATTATTGTACTAATTTCGACATTTAGGCAATTTAGAAAATATAGTTTTGTTAAATCTATAGTATTTAAGCCATTTTAAAATAAAACAACAACACCTGGTCATAATGTGATACTTTAAATTGAACTTAAAATTGTTACTGCAAACAGAATACAATGAGGTGGTTGTTTTGCAACTAGGTGGAGACAGTTCTGCTCATAACAGGAAATGGCTGATGGGAAAAGTGACAGCTACAAGAAAATTAGTGAGCAAACACGCACAAAGTGAGGGGCAGAGCAATATCATGGAAAATGAAGAGACTAAAAAGGAAAATGAAAGTTAAGAGGAGCTGCATCACATGCCTTCTGTAACCCATACTGGACTGTCTGGAGGCTGAGCGATATCATGGAAAATGTAGAGACTAAAAAGGAAAATGAAAGTTCAAGAGAGAGCCTTTTTCTTATTTTGCACGGCCCCAGCCTAAGATTTTAAACATTTTTTTAAATATGATGGCCATACAAAAAATAGGGTTGTCCATGGTTTCAGTATTTGTTGTGGGTGTATGGAATGGCCTGGATGAGTGTGAGATTTCCCACCCAAAATTTTGTCCCAGTCCAGCCCTGTTCTACATGGTTGTTTAGCCTTGATACATTCACTGGATAACAAATTTTAAATACAAGTTATTTTGTATGAATGTGTCCATACGATGTGAGGTCCAGTTACCAGTGTGACACTAAAACAGGTAGTAGTCATGGGTACTTTTTACTTAAGTACATGTCTGAGCCCATACTTTTTACTTTAACTTAAGTAAAAAAGTGTAGTCAGTACTTCCACTTTTACCAGAGTATTTTTAAAAGTGAAGTGAAGGATGTGTGTACTTTTGCCATCTCTGGTTAAAAGATTTCTGGCGAAGACCTTGTCTGCCATTGGCACAAAACCACAAGAACCAGACGAGACCTCTGGTCAGTCTGACTTGAGATGCAGCCTGGATTGAGTCGCACACCATGCTTTTTTTGTCTGACCAGAGGAGAACTGTTCGCCGACTGAGCCATTTTTCTCCATTTCTGTCACAGATGGAGTTTTGGTTCCTTGTCACTGTCACCATTGGCTTGCTTAGTTGGGGACACAATTTTGTCAGCTTGATTGCACAGACACTATTTGAAAAGAACTGAACTGAGCTGAACCATTATATCACTTAGTCAATGATAAAACTGATTTTACTGGAAAATGGACAGTGTTTCCTCATACATTTTTCACTGCAAAGTTGCTTTGACGCAATCTGTATTTTTTAAAGTGCTATATAAAGAAAGGTGACGACGACTTGATAATATCACGAATCACGCTTCACTGTGGAAAAACGTATGACATTCCAGAAAAATTGAGAGGAAGAAGGAAATATACTAGAAAAGATAGTGAAACAAAGCTATTGTGATGTGATCTTATTACTCAAAGGTGTGTGTGTGTGTGTGTGTGTGAAATAGAATTTTAGAACATGTAATTTGGGTGGATACACTGCAAAACTGTTCAGCTGTTGTCTTAATAATAGTACTAAGTAACCATCAAGACAACAGATTGCTCAAAAAAAAAAAAATTGTGGAGGAACAATCATTCTATAAAACAAAAGACATCCAGGTTATAGTTTTAATGTGTTGACCGTACTGTAGGCCTCAAAACCTGACACACAAACCTGTGACAAACAAATATAAAAAGATGAACTCTTTTCACCACATAACAAAATAATAACAAAAATGTAAATAAAGTCACCTTCAACACTAATAATACATTTGCAAAAGACACTACAATGAAAAAAGTTAAAGTGCTCAAAAGCATCACGTATAATTTTGTTATGATGCACAACAATACAGTTCCATCTTGTAAATCAATTTAGTACATATAATAGATTTAGATTTTGTTCATAATGATTTTTAGATCACAATGTTGATTTAAATGAGACTTATTATGTTTGGGGGGAAAAAATGAAGAGGTAAATAAGGGGGAAAAAATGTCTGAACATGTACTGTACCATGGTAATATAATGGGTTTCTTACACTTCACTATGGAAAAAAAATCTGACACTTCATTATGAAAAAAACACCTGACATTTCACAAAACTGACACAGCAGATCTTCAGATTACAGGAGGTATTGTTTTGTTTGAGCTTTGAAATCACTACATTCTTACTGAGTAAATAGACTGGATAACCCAGTCATTTCAACATCATCTCTTATGGAACATACCAGTAGCGTAGCCAAAAAAGAGACTCTGGGTGTGCCACATTTATTGTCTAATTAATGTGCACAAAAAATCTGACACGTATTACTAACATTACAGATAGTTACATATTAAAATGACCAAAGATGCAGTTGTACACTGTAAAAAATATTCCGTAAAATTTATGGTAAAAAACAGCAGCTGTGTTTGCCAGAGTTTTACCGTAAAAAATACAATAGCAACATTTCATGTTTGGTGGTTTTCACTTAAATTTACAGGTAAATACCATAATTTCATTAACTGATATAAATGTTAATGTACCAACCTATTGAAGTACTGAAATCTGTTTTGTACCTTTGTAATACATTGATAACCACCAAAAGCAGGTGGTGAAAAGAAAGTCAAATGATGGACCAAAGCTCACCACAAACAGCTCTTAAACATTAACATAAAGAAGGTGCACAGTTTCATTCATACAAACACTAAACACCATCATGGTAACACACATGAAACTGAAATAATGCATAAACATTAATTTAACAACATTAGATGTAACGTAGAACCCTAATGTACAAAACAGCTAAGAAAAAACTAAGAAGAAAGTTAAAATTTAAAATTAAAAAAAAAAAAAAATGTAACACAGGGAATTCTGGAAATGTCAGTTCACGGTAAATTTCACTGTTCACTGTAAATTTTACGGTCTTTTACCATTAACCATTCAACAGGTTTTTACGCTAGCATTTTTACAGTATTTTTACTGTTAAATTCATGGTAATTTTTCTTGCGCGGCGTGAGTCCCTACAATTCCCTCCTCACCGACAATTTTCATGTGTAAATCAAAAAAAAAAAAAAAAAAATAGATACTTGACTTCTCATTTAATTTTCACTTTATTCGCGACACACGCTGCAATTTTTTTCCCCTGCGGAAAGAACTTTTCTGATTTATGTACTCTCACGATAACACCAAAAGGTTGTGCTTTCTGCCGTCTCTGTGAAATGGAGTGCGTCACAGCAACGAACCAGCTATTTGCCTCACAAAGAAATCCACAGAACGCTTAAAATGTAGCCTATATTAACCGAACCATTTTTTTTTTTGAAAAAAAAAAACTTCTAATTACGCGGACGGAATGAAACGGTACCTCACTATTAAATATGTTCATGTGGAGATGGCGAGTGCAGCGTCGGCATTCGGCAGCTTCATCTTTTTAGCCGACACTGACTGAGGAGAAAGCACTAGTTTATTGACAAATAATAAAATGCTTTCTTTTCCCCCAACACATTCATAATCATTACTTTGGCCGGTGAAAGCTTTATTGTTTTTAAAATAAAATGCTGTGACATTTCGAAAAGCGCACCTGCTAATCACGTCACATTATATTGCAGTGCAGGAGTTATGCTTTTGTAATGAGTCAAATGTTTTTGTTTTATTTCATTTTTACGTGTGTGGGTGCTATGGGTGTGCTGAAGCAGCTGCTAGCCCCTCTTTAGCTCCGCCTATGTTTATACGATTATAAAAAAAAAACCTCTGCATCTATTTTTAGGTGTGCCAGCTGCCACATGTCGGTGGCACCAGCACACCCTGGCACACCTGTGGCTACGCCCCTGGAACATATAATTGTAGCACATAAATTTCTGATTAGAAACTCCCACGTTTCAGTCACTGAATTGAAAAATACCTTAATTACTTACAGGATCAAGACAGGATCAATTTTCCCTGCTTATAATTCTACATATGTAATAATCATAATAAAATATTCATAATAATACACTGGCAATGGAAAAGGGTGTTAATAACAACTGTTTATGATGTGCAACAATACCGTTCAGTCTAGTAATTCTAGTAGACCTGCATATCACAACATTTTCATTGCTAAACTCTTACTTAATTTCAGATGTTTTAATCAGTGAGTGTACATGATTAATATCACGTTACGTGTAAGGGAGGCGCGAATGAAGACGAAGGTCAAATATAAAGTCTTTATTACTATCCACAGGGAATTCCAAAACAGGTAGATCCACAACAGGAGGGTAGAAACAGTCACGTACGCATTGACAAAACCGGACGACAAACACTGAACTGAAACCAACTTATAAAGACAGGTGATTACAATGAACTTAACTAAGACACAGGTGATACCAGGTTAAGTAATAAATGACATAACGAGGGCAGGAACAGAAAAAACATATATGGGCACAAGAGGGAAAAACCAATACAAAGTGTTTAGGGGTGTGACAATTAAAGTGAACATGTACAAGTGTACATGATTAGAAAAGAACATGCTGAAAGGTAAATGAAGGACTGTATAGAAAACTCAGTTTGAGTTTTCTATTTGTGTAATTATTCTTATATAAAATAATAATAATTCACAGTGGTCCTCTGCAATGTTTTGTCAGTGGTATTAAAATGGTTTATAGTGAAATAAGGACCAGAGATGAGAAATGAGAACCAGTTAATCAAACACACATTTACATGTGAAGCCTAAACTACCTTTACAAAAAAAAGAAGTTAAAGTGTGCTATTAATGTACTTTTTTTTTAAACTAACAATTTAAAGTATACTTTCAGTTTTAGTACACAACAGAACACTTATGTATACTTAAGTATACCACTAGTACATAAAAATCCTTGAACTTTACATTAGTATACTTAATAAAATGAACTTGAAGGCCCGGTTTCACAGAAAGGGCTATAATTCAAATAAGGACATTCAAGTATTTTTTTTTTAAACATGTTTAGAAAAAAAAAAAGAAAGAAAGAAAGCTTGAGACAAAACAAAGGTACCGATATATTTTAAGATCAGCGCACGTTTCTTTCAGTTGAAACAGCTCATTCATGCATTTTAGTTTAGGACTAGGCTTAAGAAATCGTCTGTGAAACCAGGGGGAATTATGCTTCTTTTTTTGCAAGGGTCATTTTCCTGTTTTTAATCTCACATTAATGAAAACAGGTAAAACGTCTAAACATCTCACAGACGCCACACATTAGCAGGTATTTTTGTTTTATGACTAAGAGTTTTGGAATGACTTTGTCTTTATTTAGTAAGAGAAAAGGAAATAGATTCTTATTCATAATGCTTACAGGGAAACAGAAAAGGTTCATGTGATCTAATCAGTGTTCACAGGTGTTTACATGAAGATAAATTCTATTGCAAACATATTTGCAAAGGAACTCATACGGAACATTGTCCTACAGTCCCCTGTAATGGCAAATAATCTTTTCTAAGAATGCTTTGTAAACTCATATGAATTATGTATATGATCAAAACTGCTCAGCCCCCAGAGACTTCAGTTATTCAAATGTAAGCCTACCCTTACCAAAAAGAAGTATACTTCAAGTTTATTTTATTAAGTATACTTAAGTAAAGTTCAAGTATATTTTTAAGTATACTTTATGTAGTAAGTATACAAATATCAGTATGCTAGTAGTATACTTTTCAGTGTACTACTTTAATACTCCTTGGGACTAAATTGGCCCACTTTCTAGTATATAAAAGTATACTTTTAAGTATACTTTAAGTATAACAGTAGTAAACTTTGAGTACACAACTAGTTTACATCTATGTTTTCAGTTTGTACTGCAAGTATACTAAAAGTGAACCAATAGGTATACTGATAGTTTACTAATTAAATACATTTTAATCCATTCTTAGTACACCTTGAAGTATAGTCTCAGTAAAATACTAGATTAGTAGTTTTATACTGTAAGTATGCTCATAAGCTTTAAGTGAACTTTATATCATACTTTAAGTATACTACTATGTCCCTATTTAGATATTAATTTGAATATATTTTACTATATGAATATCTGAACATACAAAACATTATGAACAGCTTAGTCTAATATATAAACAACATTGTCTTTGTTTGTAAAACATTTTACAAGATTAAGATATCCAGAGAATGGATATAAGTAGTTAAAAGTATCTAGGCCTCAAAACTAGATACACGAACCTCAAGAACGGTGACAATCAGCAAATATTAAAATGACTAGATCTTTACGTCGCAGTACAACAAATAACTAACAATAATAACAAAACAACAACAAAAAAAGTTGAAATGAAGTCAGCAAACAGCAAAACAATAATCCTATAACAGTAACTGGATCATTTATTCAATGCATGCTGGGAACTTACAAAGCCTTAAAATTTCAACAATATGAAATTCTTTGCTCAGACACATGTGTTTGACTGGTTGGGACAACATTTGTGTAATTTTGTTGGTCTGACAAAGGCTTTTAGTTTAAAAAAAATAACATTTTTAGTATTTGAGACAAAATGTTTCGTAAAATGGAAAATATGTATTTGCATTTTTTACAGTGTGGAAGCACCTGTTTTGATTTCTTCTTCACTTGTGTTTTGGAATGTGTAATAGCATCTCTCATGTATAACAATGAAAACACGGATTCTCAGAGCACAAGTATAGCTCAAATACATTTTCTAAGTATAAATCAAGTATACTTAAATGTCATTTTAAGTATATTTCTGAGAAGTACATAAAAAACAGACTGAAAGTATACTTTCCTATTTTTAGTTTAAAAGAAGTATACTAATAGCACACTTGAATAAACTTCTTTTTCATAAGGGTAACTAAAGATCTAAAGTGTTATTTAAAGAGTTTTGTTGGTGTTGTTGTTTAATTTGCAACTATAGCAGTTTAGTAGCATATTAATGTGATAATGTCAATATATTATGTCATATTTTTTTTAGTTGCAGGGATTTTTAACACATCTGTCATGATTATTCAACCCCTATTCAACAAAAAAAAAAAAAAATGTGTTAAAACACAGTTAAGCCTTTGTAAACTAGCTCGAACTGTCACACATACAGTCATGGCCAAAAATATCAGCACCCTTGCAGTTGTGTCAGAAAATGCAACACTTCTCACAAATGCAAATGTTTTGGTATTCATGTGCTTATTGTTTTTGTTTGCACTGCAACAACACAAAAAACAGAGAAAAAAAGTCAAACATGATCAAATTTCACACAGAACCCAAAACTGGACTGGACAAAACTATTGGCATCTTGTCAAAATTGTAAGAAATAATTGCTTTTCAAGCATGTGATGCTCCTGTAATTCGTATTTAGACACACCTGTGGCAAGTAACACTACAATATAGTAATCACACGTGCAACCAGTTAACATGGAGAAAAGTTGACTCAACCTTTGTGTTGTGTGTCACACTGAGCATGGAGGAAAGTAAGAATTGTATAGAGTTGTCTGTGGATTTGAGAGAAAAAAATGTAAAAAAAAACATGGACAATCTCAAGGCTACAAGTCCATCTCCAGAAATATTAATGTTCCTGTGTCCACTGTGTGCAATATCATCAAGAGGTTTACAGCCCATGGCACTGTAGCTAACCTCCCTGGACGTGGTTGGAAGAGCAAAATTAATAAAAAATTACAACAAAGGATGGTGATTGTTTGAATGGTAGATAAAGAACCCTTATTAACTTCCAAACAAATTCAAGCTGATCTGCAGACACAGGGTACAACAGTGTCAGCTCACACTATCTGTCGATTTTGTTCATAATGATATTTAGATCACAATGTTGATTTAAATGAGACTTATTATGTTTGAAAATATGTTTGGGGAAAAAAAATAAAGAGAGGTAAATAAGGCAGAAAAAAATGTCTGAACATGTACTGTACCATGGTAATATAATGGATTTCTTACACTTCACTATGGAAAAAAATCTGTCACTTCATTATGAAAAAAACACCTGACATTTCACAAAACTGACACAGCAGATTTTCAGGTTGCAGGAGGTATTGTCTTGTTTGATGACTAAGAGCTTTGAAATCACTACATTCTTACTGAGGAAATAGATTGGATAACACAGTCATTTCAACACCATCTCTTATGAAACACAATTGTAGCACACAAATTTCTGATTAGAAACTCCCGCACACCTACACCCACATGTTTCAGTCACTGAATTGAAAATTTCCTTAGTTACTTACAGGATCAAGACAGAACTTTCATTTTTCACTACTTATAATTCTACATATGTAATAATCATGTAAGGTCCACGCAACTGGCCCAAGGAAGGTATCCAATGGTGGCCGAAGGTTTTCTTGCGTGTTGGGTCTTTCCAGTGCGCAGTTATTTAATTGAAGTTAAATTCAATCTGACTCCATTTTATCGTTTAATCGGACTCCATTTTATTATGACCTCGAATTTAGGTTGTCATACGAATTGATTGTTTCTCCATTTGTAATTGTTATTATTCTAACATTTGCTTATTCTGTTTAACTCTTTACTTTATATTTACTCTTTCATTAGGAATCTATGTCGCTCAGGGTGCCTCATGTCGGCCGATTTACATGGGCCCCACGATCACAAACCCTCCAGTCTGATCATTAGTCAGAGGTTATGGCCAACTATTTAATAGACCACCTCATGCTTGTCATGTTTTAAATAGTGGTTCTGTTTAGCCCCCTACAGTCACCTATGTAACAACTTAGTTAAAGCTCAAACAAAATCAGAGGTTACGGCTAGCACTCTGAAGTATGCTAACACTTCAATCGTGTTTTATCTAGCCCCCTATAGTTAGTCTAACTATATAACATCTTGAATAAAGCTGAGACTATAACCAGAGGTTATGGCTAGTACTATGAAATATGCCCGAACCATGCTAAACCTCCAATAGTAATTTGTCTAGCCCCCCATAGTTAATGCAACTGCATAACAACTTAACTAAAGTCAAGCAGTTAGTCAGAAATCTAGAATCTCACCTGATGTGCTCCATGCTCCATCTAACCTGAGATCTAGTATGTACTTAACCCTGGACACGTATTTGTGGTAACATACGCCTTCACTTAATCTACTTGAGAAAATCATTTCAGAGTAAGTCAGAATAAAATCAAATGTAACAATTTATTAGAAATCAGGTAAATATGTATTACACCAATTATACAGCCAATTCAAAGATATCAAATCATTACAAAAAATCTCCAAGATGAATCTAGGAGTAAGATGCATACCTGACTTGAGAAAAATACATAGTACGAAGTGTGTCAACACACTTCATACCATGGGCTCATTCTGGCTACAGAAAGCGCCCTGATCTTCTTGCTACACTTCTTTAAGTACTTCAGACCCAGACAGACATCCCCCGAAATGGAGACAGGAACTAACAATTTGAATTTGCATTGATCGAATCCTAGACTTGATCGTTTGCACCTTTTGGGGACAGATGGTAATTTGCATGGAAGACACTGGGAAATAGTACAACCTTAACAGTGAGCAATATATCTCTGAACTCTTAGGATCTGTTTACTTTTAGTTTACTCCTTGTGAGAATGAGACCATTGTACCAGACACACAGTGACAGTTCAAATGATAGCAAACATGACTATAGATATCACTTGTATTCATGTAGAACATTATATTATGCTATTGACCAGTCTAAGTGAGCTGAGTGAGAGGAGATGGGTGAGGGGAAGTGGATGGAAGGAATAGGTGGATAGGGACTTTTCTCACATCTTCTCTCAATGAGATGTGGAAACAAATGTCTATATCTTAATACACTGTGTGTGTATTGTCCGCCTCAGAAGATCAAAGTGTCTGAGGTTCTGTAAACCTTACAATCATAATAAAATATTCATAATAATACATTGGCAATGGAAAAGGGTGTTAATAACAATCGGTTATGATGTGCAACAATACCGTTCAGTCTAGTAATTCTAGTAGACCTGCATATCACAACATTTTCATTGCTAAACTCTCACTCAATTTCAGATTTTTTAATCAGTGAGTGTACATGATTAATATCAAGTTACGTGTGAGGGAGGGGACGAATGAAGACGAAGGTCAAAGATAAAGTCTTATCATCAAGAGGTTTACAGTCCATGGCACTGTAGCCTACCTCCCTGGATGTGGACGGAAGAGCAAAATTAATGAAAAATTACAACGAAGGATGGTGATTGTTCTAATGGTAGATAAAGAACCCTGATTAACTTCCAAACAAATTCAAGCTGATCTGCAGACACAGGGTACAACAGTGTCAGCTCACACTATCCGTCGAAAAGAGACGCTATGGTAGGAGACCACTGCTGACACAAAGGCATAAAAAAGCAAGACTAGAGTTTGCCAAAAACTTATGTGACAAAACCACAATCCTTCTGGCAGAACGTACTGTGGACAGATGAGACAAAAAAGAGCTTTTTGATAAAGATCATCATGGCACTGTTTACAGAAAAAGAAATGAGGCCTTCAAAGAAAAGAACACAGTCTCTATAGTCAAACATGGTGGAGGTTCAAAGATGTTTTGGGCTTGCTTTGCTGCTTCTGGCACTGGATGCCTTGACTGTGTGAACGATATCCTGAAACCTTATGATTACCAAAGAATTTTGGGGCGTGACGTAGTGGCCAATGTCAGAAAGCTGCGTTTCCACCAGAGGTCATGGGTTTTCCAGCAGGACAATGACCCGAAACACTTCAAAAAGCACTCAGAAATGGTTTCAAACAAAGCGCTGGAGAGTTCTGAAATGGCCAGCAATGAGTCCAGATCTGAATCACATAGAACACCTGTGGAGGCATCCTTCAAATCTGAATGACCTGGAGCAGTTTGCAAAAGAAGAGTGGTCCACAATTCCAGTAGAGAGGTGTAAGAAACTCATTCATGATTACAGGAAGTGATTGATTTCAGTTCTTTTTTTCCAAAGGGGGTGCTACCAAATATATTAAGTTAAGGGTGCCAATAATTTTGTCCAGTGCATTTTTGGGTTCTTTTTGTTGTTGTTGTTGTTGTTGTTGTTGTTTTTGTTGTTTTTGTTTGTTTGTGTTGTGTCCAATCCAAACAAAAAAAATAAACGTGATTACCAAAACATTTCCAACTGCAACAATTTTCTGAGAGCAGGGTTGCATTTTCTGACAGAATTGCAAGGGTGCTGATATACATGACTGTACATACATTTAGCCCATCAGTGTGCTGAAGGTGAATGGCAAATATGGGCAAGCCAAAAGAGCTCTCACAAAACTACAGAGAAGAAATTATTTTAGTACAGTAGAAATTCTGAGGCTGCAAAAAGACACTGCAAGTTCCTAGACACCGCTGGCACCCTAATGCATACAGTTAGTTTAAAATGTGGTGAACTAGAAAAGCTTTGAATGTGTTAAAGAAATATATATATATGTATATATATATATATCAAGAAAATGTTTGATCAGAGCAACTGAGAGAAAACGTTCCAAGGACTTGCAGGATGACTTGATGAAAGGAGAAAAAAAACAGTTCAGTGCAGAGTACAAAAAGAGCACTAAACAAGCATTTGAACTGTATTTATACAACTATCATCTGCAGACTTTTAAATTTAGTTTTCTTCTTTTGTTTGTATGTGGTCTGCACATATTGCTGTATATTTACTGTGTGTAGTACACTGCAAATTTTTATTCATTCTTAAATATGTGTCTTTGTGTTTATTTTGTATGATGTTCTTTATGTGTTGTGTGTTATGCATTTATTGTCTTCACTGTCCTTGGTTCCTCAAAAAGCATGAAAGCTCGCTTGGAATATAAGCTCAATAAGCTTTGATTTTCATGACAAAACAAATTTTCATGTCAGCATTTTATTAGAGAGTTATAAAGTACATTTGAAAAACAAAATCTAATGCATAGTTTCTCAGTTCACAATATACAAATACAAGCATACTTTGTAAAGGTAATATTTAAATACATTTTCATTCACTCTGGTTGAATTGATTTCTTAGCGCTTCTTTTCAGTGTATTTACTCTTGATCAACAAAGGCATGATCCACTGAAAGAGTATAAATAGCAATAAATTAATAAAAATGACAGTTTGATATTAGAACACATTTCAACCTTCAAAAGCGTTGGCAAACAACCAATACATTTACACAGCTGTACAGTAACAGGTTTATGTAGCTAAATGTGCACTTCATATGAGCTTCACCAATGCTCACTTTAACTAGTTTTTATGGTGATACTTCTTGCTCAGAATAACTGATAAAGCAGTAAAGTGATATCAAAATCTACTTATACATGTAAAGTTATTTCAAAGCATTCCCTTCATAAACAAACTGAAACATCCTTCAAATTAAACGAAGCAATAAAAGTGCTGTCGAAGCTGATGTTGGTAGTAATCCTACAACATGTTGCTTTTCACTCGTTCAAAAATCTGCCTCACTTTCAATGCAGGCACGCAACCTTCACGAAGAATGCTGATAGTTCCTGAAAACGAACAACATGCATGTTGTTATTATTAATAATGTAATACATATATTATAATAACAAGACATCAGCTCTTTGGCATATCAGCTTACCTTCATCAATTTTGAGGCAGTTCACTACGGTTGATGCCACCACCTCATTAGATTCACCATCACACAGGACTCCATCAATCTTGTGACCAAGGCGGCTGTTTCAGGACGAAAGAAAACAATGCTTCGATTATGCACACTGCCAAAGCCAAGATGTTTTTCCATTGTAGGTTAGTTCTTGTTTTAATATAAAATGTCAAGACGAGCAGAGAGCACATCCTTCCTAATAATAAAGTTGGCTTCAAAAGAGGTGTACTTTAATATAAAAGGTAAACCTTTAATCAGAGAACACTCTGATTAAACACTCCGGTTTTATTAAGTGAATGAAAGCCTAAGAGCAGAGTGTTGTGGTTTGTTCTTGTTTTTTGAAGGTAACATAACAGCCTAGATTATGTAAAATCTCAACCTTTAAAACCCTCAGTAAGTCCCTGTTTAGGCTAATTAATATAATTTCATATATAGTGTATTTGTTTTCCAGAGTTTTTCATCCTCTAGCTTGCTTTTATAAACTTACTTGATGACCATATCGTGGTGGGTACTGTCAGCTTCTCCACTAGGATTGGCTGACGTAATGGCCAATGGGCCGGTGAATTCACACAGGTGAGCAGTAGCAGAGTGGTCAGGTACTCTAATCATAATGCTTTCTCTGGTCCCCACACGGTCATATGCAGGACCCACACCTGCGAACAATATGACCAGAGAAAATGACTTCTCTCAGTTTTCATTTGGCTGCTTGATTGTCCCAAGTTTGATATAAGAATTAGGGTTATGTTAAGTGTCTTTGAAGTAACCTTACCGAGTTTGAGGAGCCAATCGCCCTTCGGGACAATGCAACTGATGCCTCCTGGGTAGACATTTCTCATGAACTCCCATAGCAGAGGACTGAAGGGAGGTTTGGTGGCCACAAGCTGCTCCACATTTGAGATACAGATGCAAATTGGCTTCTCTGCAGGACGGTCCTATTGGAGAGAAAAGATTGTGGGTTGGCAAGATTACAGGAATTTGATAATTTGACAAAGAGCGCTATGTTTCATAGCTTGCTGGCATGTACCTTGATAGAGTAGATCTTCTCAATTGCACTTGGGTTCTTGCATGAAGCAGCCAAAGCATAGACAGTATCTGTAGGGATGCCACACACGCCATTGTTTTCTAACAACTTGGCAATCTTGAGGAGCCCGCTGGTTTCCCGAGAGTTAGTGACGAAACATGGATATGTGGTCTCAGATTCCTTCTTTTTCTTGTCCTTGGATAAAGATCAATTAGTCAGTAGGAAGTTCTTGTGTAACCATGAACATATAACTAATTATTTTGTCATCATTGATAAAACTAATACCTTGATGAGGGATGGTCCAACTGGTATCAATGTCTTTGAGAAGATACCGTTCACAAGGGAGGCTAGCATGCCATACAAACATATGATGGCGAAAATTGCTAGCATGGCAACTAAAGAAAGAGTTTCCAGAACAAGGTAACTAACACATTATTTCATGTAGTTTCATCTTTATTTTAAAACAAAATCTACTTCTGTACAGTACCTTCTAGCTGATAGGGCAGTCTTCCAAGAGTAGAGAGGAGAAAACAAACTATGATGACCTCCATGATAGTGGTCAATGCCAAGAGAACAAGATTGCTGTAGGCGGCTGTGAAGAAAGAAAGAAAGAATGAAAAAAGGGTCCAATATGCAATTCTTTGAAATGCAGGAGTCATTTGTGAGAGTCTATGTGTAAGGCATTCATAAACAAACCCACCAACTAGAATCAAGAAAGCGTTAATGACCAGGAATGCTATTGCCCCAGCTGCAAATCCATTAGCTGATTCTGTGGATGTTTGCAAACGATGTCCTGCAGGAAAAAAATACATCTTAGACTTCTACCCAAAATTCAAAATTTTTAAAAAAAATATCAATGTCAGGGTTTCATACCTGCAAACCTAAACCAGGTCCAAGTAGCCCATATAGCCACGTAAAAGGATGGTACAACAGAGCCAAATCTCTTGCCACCTTGTACTTGTAGTCGACTGACATAGGCCTGGATGATGGCTCCTGGGATGAGCACCCAGGGAACAGTTAGGTCGAAAAACACCAGGCCGGGCTGACTGTTGTGAATGGCTGAGAGTGCAGCTACTCCATTAGAAAGATAGAATAAAGCTTCGGGGAGCTGTGCACCTTTATCCTCAGGCTCATCCATTTTGGATCTCTTGAGGTAACTGAGATATTTCTGCATGGATTCGGTGGAGACAGGCTGGGGTCCAACTGGGATCAAGGACTTCTCGGCAATGGTGTTGATGAGGCGTGCAAAGGTGCCATAGTAGGACAGGAGAGTAAAAAGGGAGCAGGTCACTCCAAAAAAGATGTAGTACCTATCAATGGGAATCTGGGAGATGGTCGATATGGTCACCAGGACAAAAAATGAGTTGTGAATTAGTTCAAGAGTGTCTTTGTTTAGACTTGCGATGCAGAACACCAAGGCAGCGGACACGAAGAACCAGTTGCCAACCATGGCGTGCCTTACTTCACCGGCTTCATCCCGGCTGAAATTTACAGACAACACATGCTCTTCCCAGGTCTTCACCAACCAAAACACGCAGTGCAGGCCAAACTTGGTTGCATGGTAGCAGTCTTGACGCATGTACGCGTAATAACTTGACAGAAGCTGAGCGGCAGAATTTATGGTTATCCAGATGGCAGCTACCGACACCGACGGGAAGTAGTTGAAGGCATAGAAGGCGAAGATAAATGGTGAGACTGTGTCGCAGAAGAACCCCAAGGCCATAGGTTCAGCATATTTTGTGTTCTTCTTCTTCTCCTGGCCCAAGCTTTGGGAGCTACTGGCATTGGTGGTTCCTAGGAGCAGCACGTTGAAGAGAGGGTTTCCAAAACCCTTTAGCACATAGCGTTGGGCAAGTCCCTTGATTAGCAATGCCGACGAGCCGTATATAGCAAAGAGCAGGATTAGGAGCTCTAGAACCCCAGAGACCACCAAACCCCACGCTGCTACCAGACCCACAGCCTCAAATATCAGTGTGAGGGTGATGGCCCCAAACACAAAGGGCATGATGTAGTTTACGGTTGCTGAACAGAAGGCCAGTAGAAAGGAAAGCAGGATGTAAGGCACCAGCCCAGCTATGGCAGACTCTTTGATGAATATGTCAGTTTTATTGATGCTCGTGTCTGTTAACAGATCTTGCAAAGTGCTATTTATCGTTGTGGATTCGTTGACTAGGTTTGGACTTGGTTGGTTGGCACCTAGAAAAATTCTCGTGGCCCCATAGCTCGCCCACAGTGCTGCATATCCTACAAATGACGTCCCACTCAGATGGTCATATTTTCGGAAAGACAGCAAGCCTGCTACAAGCTGACACACTCCACCAATGAGAATGAGGTGAACGCCTGTATAAATTAATGCAAGATGCAAAGAAAGGATGCATGATGTAGGTGTTCTGCACTAAATGCATAATGCAAATAGGTTCTTATTATTTTCTGATATCAGTATGTAAATATATGATTCATGCAAGTTTGTTTGTTCAGTTAAAATGACAAAAACAATGCACACTGAGACCTGCTAATATGTTTTCCACTCCCTCTGCAGGAATGCCAGTCCTGGCACCATGGAAGTTCTGCAGCAGAACAAGGAAAGCACTGATGCCGTTGGCCAGGAGCCCAAGCACACCCGGCTCTCCATAAAAACTTGCCGGAAAGCCACCCGCTGATGCCATGAATATAACTCTGCTTTCTGCTGATAAGATTAACCTGGGTAGACAGGAAGTGAAGATGCAAAAGACTCAAACATTTGTGGCTATACAATACTTTAATCATATATGTTTGAATATGTTTATCTGGTTTAATCAGGCCAAATTAGTTAATCTAAAAGTAACTTATAACTGATGGTTGTCAGGGTAACACTTTAGTTTAGGGTCCAATTCTCACTATTAACTAGCTGCTTATTGGCTTGCATATTACTAGCACATAAGGTATTTGCAAGCAGATATTAATGTCTTATTCTGCATGACCATATTCTAGAAAATTATGCAGAAAGTCAGAAGTGTACTGAGGTCAATTTTGTTTTATAAAGGACCATTAAACACCTTACTAAAAATGAAACTAGTTTTGTCAAAGGCGCTTGCCAAAATACTTTTCATATCGTGAGTGTGAACGGCCTTTTCATGGGTGTGTTTAGTTTCATATTCCCCTCCCCTCCATAGGAGACAGGTGTCTGGTTCAGCAAACAGCTGAGCATGAGTCAAACGCTTTTCACAGAGTGGATGTTTTAGCCTTTAGGCACTAAAATTCATTCTGCCTTTCTAACACCGATGTCTAAGAACATTTAGCTGAAAAATGATACTATTACAGTCTAAGTGGCAGCACAATGACAACTATGGAGATTAAAATCTGTTTTATCTCAAACAACTGGCAGACAGGAGTCAACAGAGACAGGCTTGAGGATAAACTTACAGTAAGTTTGAGCAGACTTTTATGTCAGCTTGCCAACATTTTTTAACATATGATAAATTATGTTCACCCACTGAACATAATCAAAACTTAATGGGCAGTAACATTTTAATGTTGTATAGTGTTGTATATTTATGTTTCTTAAATGTGTTGTGTGTATTTATAATATACATATATAGAGAATTTTATATAGATATAACATATATAAAGATTAAACTCAAACTCACAGTTGTTTTTATTAGTTGTTTTATTGTCATTAGTGTTGTTTTGTATATTTATGTTGCTTAAATTTCTTGTATATATTTAGAAAATGAGAAAAAGATTACAGAAATAAGAAACTTACCTAGTGAAGATCCTTGTTCTGTAATGAAGTATTGAGATGCTTGTGAAGAATGCTTTAAGTTTATAGAAACGTGCTGAATGGAGCTGGGAGGAGTTACAGTGATGTCAACCAACCCATGTCTTCATCAATGATGACATCACTGACCCTTCCAATAAGACCTTTTGTTTCCTGCTGAAAAATCCCACCTATTAATCTAAAAATAACAATATTTGGGAAATCCAGCCCCGGTTCTTCTGTGGGTTCCGTGGGTGTATCTTTGTCTTTTGTGGTCCAGCACTATATAAATGTGGACACACCTGACTGTAGCACATCAGCATCCCCTACCTACAATCATTTCATCTCTACACTGAGATAGGGAGAAGACAACAACATTTCAACTTCACATCAACGACGAAAGATATCTTCATATCCAGATTCTGACCAAAAATAGGCAACATGCTTTCAACTTTACAGGTAAATTGCTATTATGTTTTAACATAGTTAAACAATTTTTAGGTTTCTGTATGTTTGCCTGATGTTTATATATATATATATAAATACATTTTGATCCACTTCAAATGTTGACTACTATATATATATATATATATATATATATGACTATATATAGTAGAAGGAAGAACTAGAATTGGATGATTTTTAACTGTGCTTTTAGGGTTTTTAAACTGGTATGCACAAAAGAGACAAAAGAGAACAAAACATATACTCTGTAATAACTTTATATACTGTATGTCCAACTGAGTCTCTCAAACGTAAATGTTTGTACACAGAGATCCACCAGATACCTGTCTGCTGTTTCTGCTGCTCGAGGACTCCATAAGTCTGCACTAGATGGTGAGCAAGCTCTACTGTCACGGCACACAGCCTTATTGTCAATAAACTGCTGTTTTGTTAACTTGTGATGGAAAAGAAGTGAAACTCTAAGCTTTTGTTAGAGCCTGGAGTTTAGTTAAACATTTATACAGAACGTCTAACTGACTAATCTAGAATAGTCACTGGCACTGGGTGCTATCCAGTAATGTCAAGTGTTTCAGTGTTCATGTGCACTGTCTCTTGTCTGTTTTTAGTGGTGGAACGTCCTGCCCCTGAGGAAACAGTGACCAGCAGTTTTGGCAGGTTCATTCAGAGTGTCCAGCCAAGGCATCTGTCACCGACCGTGCTGCAGCGCAGCAAACGCATGGTTTTGGACAGCATCGGCGTTGGGCTTTTGGGAAGCACCACCGATGTGTTTGAACTTGCCCTTCAGCACTGCCAGGTAGGGCAGGATGCCTATTAGTAAACAGTAAACCGTAGAAAAAACAACCTGTGTTTTTCCATTATTAACAGACAACATTTTTTAGTAGAAATGAGTGAAGTCATGATTTTACAGAGTGCAATTCTTCCCTGGACATAGTTCAGCATGTCTGTGTAAACAGTAGCAATGGTGTGCAAAAAGGTTCATTTTTAAGCAGTAATGTATGCTGGTATGCTGACATGTGGATGATTCATGTATCCTCTTCCCCAAGCACATGTATGCTCCTGATGACGTCAGCTTTGTCTACGGGCGCCAAGGCGTGAAGCTGTCTCCAACCCTCGCTGCTTTTGTCAATGGAGTAGCAGTACGTATTATGACATGCATTGAGTTGTAAATGATAAATATTTCCTTGTTCAGCTTACGCTAAATGTGTGATTTAGCATCTTGGTCACATACTTCCTCCACAACAAAGTGAAATTAGCATCCAGCCAAGACGGTCAATGAAGCAATAAATTATGAACCTGTTTTGTAACATTCAGCACCATTTTTGGCAGCCAAATGTGACAAACAACTCAAGCCATGAAATCTCAGCACTGTGGAACTTTCACTGAGTATGACACATCCATGGTGTCATAGGACAATTTGGTGCAATCCCTCTAAATTGAGCGTGTTTAACCAATTACACTTTAGGAAGTGTTTCAAATAGAAACTAGACAGACTGTGTTATTTGGTCTTGCTCATACTACCGGCACCCATGCACAGGATTTTCCTATTCCCCTCTAGTGTTTATGCAGTGACATGGCAACAAGACATGAATGCCAATATTTAGAAACACAAACCATCATTCCAGAACTGTCTCAATGGAAAGACACTCCAGACCTTGATTTACATGTTGGTTTTCCACAGGCTCATTCTATGGACTTCGACGACACTTGGCATCCCGCGACCCACCCTTCTGGAGCAGTACTGCCTGCCCTCCTGGCTATAAGCGACATGTTGCACAACAACAGCAAACCGAGTGGGCTCGACTTACTAACCGCCTTCAGTGTGGGCATCGAAATCCAAGGCCGACTGATGAGATTCTCCAATGAGGCTCACAATATCCCTAAGAGGTTAGAGCCCATTTCTTTGTCTCAACTAAAGCGAGCGAGAGCAATATTTGCACATCTAAGTACGGCACAGCCTGTATAACAGCTTTAGTATTCTATGACACACACACAGCTGGGTGGGTCGGAACATCGCAGATTCCATATGAACGTTGTCAAAGCTCCTT
The DNA here is from genome assembly GCF_022985175.1 of Labeo rohita. Classification (NCBI taxonomy): domain Eukaryota; kingdom Metazoa; phylum Chordata; class Actinopteri; order Cypriniformes; family Cyprinidae; genus Labeo; species Labeo rohita. The sequence goes on along the minus strand of NC_066882.1, from coordinate 31,729,828 downwards.
CAGACAGCTGTTTATGCAAAGCAGTTCTGTTTGTGGTCCAGGAATATAGTTAAACACTTATAATTTGTTATTTCCTGAGTGCTGTGAAAACAAAATCCACCTGGGTTCTGGAATAATGTCAGAAGCTGGTTGAATTTAATTGGGTTTGCTATTACTATTCCAGACTTTTACGGGCTTTTCACACTGCAAACAATAAAAAAAAGAGTGTAAATATTAGAAACACTCATTTTGAAGGAGCAACAGAGCCATATTTAGAGACCTGGGCTTCATTTATAAAATGTTTACGCTCCTGATCTGTGCATACACTAAAATCTGCACCAATATTCATATGTATAATAACAACAGAAATCCATATTGACCAGCACTTGGTGTCAGGATTAAGAGTAGCTCACAATTTACACATTTTTTGGGCACTGGACATATTTGAAACTTCTAATGTCAAATGGAGTATGCTTTGTTTTCGGCTGTCCCCAAAACTGAAGAACAATTAAGGCTTTAGGAAAGACCACCCTAGCGCAGCTGTGGAAAGCTGATTTCTTCCAAGCTGGTGAAATAATTGCTCTTTCTCTGTTTTCCCCATCAGGTTTCATCCTCCCAGCGTGGTGGGCACTCTGGGCAGCGCAGCGGCCTGCGCTCGCCTCCTCTCTCTGGATCGCAATCAGTGCAGTAATGCCTTGGCCATCGCTGCATCTTTGGCAGGTGCACCAATGGCTAATGCAGCAACCCAATCCAAACCTCTTCACATCGGTAACGCCTCCCGCCTCGGTCTCGAAGCGGCCCTGCTGGCATCACGTGGGTTGGAAGCGAGTCCTCTAGTCCTGGATGCAGTACCCGGTGTAGCCGGCTTCAGTGCATTCTACGAAGACTACGCCCCACACCCCATCGCTTCCCTAGAGGAGGATGAGCACAGCTTCCTCATAGAAACGCAAGACATCGCTTTCAAGCGTTTTCCCGCACACCTCGGAATGCACTGGATCGCTGACGCTGCCGCCGTCGTTCACAAGTCCTTGGTTGGCCTGAAAGGAGGCAGCGTTTCTCCAAACCTGGTGCAGGATATCCTGCTTCGAGTGCCGCTTTCCAAGTACATCAACCGTCCGTTCCCAGAGACGGAGCACCAGGCGCGCCACTCCTTCCAGTTCAACGCCTGCACCGCCTTGCTGGACGGAGAAGTCACGGTGCAGTCCTTCCACCCAGAGGCCCTGCAGCGGCCCGAGCTCCACGCGCTCCTCTCCCGAGTCCGTGTGGAGCACCCCCACGACAACCCGGCCAATTTCAACATCATGTACGGTGAGGTGGAGGTCACCTTGGTGAGTGGAGACGTCCTCCGAGGGCGCTGTGACACCTTCTACGGTCACTGGAGGAACCCGCTTAGCCAAGAAAGCCTTCAGAAGAAGTTCCGTAGCAATGCAGGTGCAGTCCTGTCAGATGAGAGGGTGGAGAGGCTGATTGAAGCTGTTGAAGACCTGGACCGTTTAGATGACTGTAAACCACTGCTGGCTCAACTGCAGTAAACTGCATGGTTCCTTTTTATGACATGACAACTATAATGTAAAATGAAGCTTGATTTTTTTGTAGGGTTTATTTAATTAGAAGCACTACTTAGATGTGTTACACCCTCTTTCTCTCAATGTATATACTGTAGAGTGACAGTACTGAACTGTCTCATTTCCTGCTGTGTATGTTTTCAAATGAGATTTTACAATATTTATTTACAATATTTCTCAAAATGCCTAAAAGTATATTTGTAAATATAAATGTTTTTCTCTAGCAAGCTCTTTTTAAATATTGTTTAATGGAATCTTTGTGATGACTTCTGTTCTGCTTAAATTATGTAATATCTTGTTCAACTGAAAATTAATAAATTTTTAATTTTAATAAAAATGTTGCTGTCTTATTCATTTTTATTTCACTGAGAATATATAGAATGGAAAAGTAACTTTAGGCCATTTTCATCTTCTTAAAAGTAGTTATATATAGTTATATTAGTTAAATAGAATTATGTAACATCTTGTTATATTTAAACTCAATGCATTTAAATTTTAATTTCAATTACAGTCAAACCAAAAATTATTCAGACACCAGATATTATAGACACTATAGTTCATTTATGCAAGTGAGAATAGCGAAATAAAGTAAACTGTGACACATTATACCCTAAAATTTGTCATACAGTTGACTACCAGTAAAAATCTGGGACCAAAAATTATTCAGACACTATGACCTGACCATGTTTTGCTTAAGTTTTTTTTTTTTCTTTAATTGCTAATGCAACCTTTTTTACACAACAGACTGAACAAAATTAAGCATTGATTGGTAACTGATCAACAAAATATTGATAATTGTGTTAATATTGTCATACTAAGAGTTCTCTGAATCATTTTTGGTTGATTGTAATTCACTACATATCGTTCTATCAAAGCTATCTGGCATTATCAAGATGAATTTGTTCTGAAACATTTTTATTTTTTTATTTCATTTTTATATCACTGAGAATATATAGAAAGCACAAGTATAACAGTTACGCCATTTTCATCATTGTCCATAGCAGGAGTTATATTAGTTAACTAGTCTGGGATCCTGTATTACTGTACGTTAACATTATATGCAACATAGTGGAACATTTTAACTGCAAAGATTAAACTTTAATGGGGTGAATCAAACAGCAATCAAACATGTATTGCTACAAACTAAAAGTAGGCGTTAACACAACTTCAGGTGTTTGTTATTTTTGGCAAGTCCAAATCAGGTTTGACTGCTACTTGGAGAGTGCATCCTGTGTGCCTGCTCAGCAGGTTAAACCATTGCTAGATTTACACCGCTTGCTTCTTCATTAAGAAATTATTTAGGGCTGAATGGTACAGGGTTTAAGGTCAAAAAGACATTGACGATGGCAAATATGGTGTCTGGATGCTTCAGCATAATAGGACTGAATAGAAAGCGTGGGGCAATTTTTTTTTTTTTTTTTTTCACCAGAAGATTTGAGAGATGAGATTTTAATCTCAATAAAAGTACAAATTTAGGTTTATGAAGCCCATCAAGATGTAATGATGCTGAAAGGGGACTTGGCATGAGCTTGTATACCAATGAAACACTAACATTTAAAAATAAAATGAACCTACATCACACATTTAGTAGAGTTAAATGTACTTAAATATCAGACTAAGTAACAGGATTTATCTTGTTTAGTCATGGGGACTAAAAGTGTGCCTTTTTTATTGAACCATAGATCCATAATAAGCATCTCCAAATGATGGTATTAGATATATTGGTACTTTAATTTGGAAAATAAAGTGTTGACATTCTGATCACTCTAGCTGCCATATTTTCAGGAACTCAGTGGAATATTATTAATATATTTTAAAATTAAACATCTGCGCAATGGTTAATACATAAAATTGTACTACAAAGACAATTTGGGAGACAGTCTATTGTGTAAGTTCAAGACCATGAAAAACAGTGTTGGCGAAAGCATTTCCTATTACCCTCAGAAAGTATTTGAAATATAATATGTGGGTAAAACAAGTCCATCTCAGTGTGGAAGACATAAAGACCAGCAAAGGTGAAGTATTTGGACATGTTTTCCCATATACAGTCATGTGAAAAAGTTAGGACACCCTATTGAATTTCATGGTTTTCTGTATCGGGACATAATAAAAAATTATCTGGTCCTTGGCAGGTCTTAAAATTTAGAAAATAAATCCTCAGGTAAACATCATCACATGTCATATCACACTGTGTCATTATTTATTTAACAATAATAAAGCCAATATGGAAAGGCAATGTGTGACAGTGTTAGGACACCCTATGAGTCAGTTGCCTGTAGATCCACTTTTAGCAGCACTAACTTGAAGCATTCATTTTCTGTGTGACTTTATCAGTCTCTCACATCGTTCTGGAGGAATTTGGACCACTCTTCTTTTCAGCTTTGCTCCAGTTTATTGAGGTTTGTGGGCATTTGCTTATGCACAGCTCTCACCACAGCATTTGAGCCAGGATGAGCTCTAGACATGGACTGGGCTGTCGCAACACCTTGATTCTTTTCTTTTCATCCATTCTGTTGTAGATTTGCTGGTTTGCTAGGATCATTGTCCTGTTGCATGACCCAATTTTGGCCCAACTTTAGATGTCGGACAGATGCCCTCGCATTTGACTGTAGAATACTTTGATATACAGAGGAGTTCATGGATAACTCAATGACTGTGAGGTGCCCAGGTCCTGTGGCTACAAATCAAGCCCAAAATGATCAGCTCTCCTCCAGCATGTTTGTCTTTTGGTATGAGGTGTTTGTGCTGATATGCTTTTTAAGTTTTCACCAAACTTGGTGCTGTGCGTTATGGCCAAACATCTCCACTTCGGTCTCGTCTGTTCAAAGGACATTATTCTAGAAGACTTGTGTTTTGTTTAGATGCAACTTTGCAGACCTAAACTGTGCTGCAATGCTACAATGAAGCTTTCTTCTGCCAAGCCTTCCAAACATGACATTTTTGTCCCATATTTTTCTAATGGTATTGTCATGAACTTTATCATTTAACATGTTAACTGAGGCCTGTAGAGTCTGAGGTGTAGTTCTTGGGTCGTCTGCCATTTCTCTGAGCTTTACACGGTCTGATCTTAGGGTGAATTTTCTGGGACGTCCACTCCTGGAAGGAGAGGTGTCTGTTTTAAATGTCTTCCACTTGTGAATAAACTTCAAATTGTTTGGAAATGGCTGTATTACTCTTCTCAGATTGATGGCAGCAACAATTGCTTCTCTAAGATGATTGCTGATGTCTTACTTCCTTGGCAATTTGTTAACGCACACCTGAAGGCTCCAGACAGCAAACTGCCAAAGCTTATGCTTTTATAGAGGCGCTCAGACTTGCTGATGATCAGTTAATCAAAGGTATTTAATTAGCAGTGCTTGACTGTTATTTACCCTCTTAATTCCAATGTTAACAGTAACGATGTCCTAACTTTGTCACACATGGCTTTTCTATTTTGGCTTTATTTTTGTTCAGTGAATAATGACACGGTACAATTTGCCATGTGTTGTTGTTCATCTGAGGTTTTATTTTCAAAATAAGACCAGCCAAGCACCTTTTTTTTTTTTAAATGATGTCCTGATACAGAAAACAATGGAATTTAATAGGGTGTCCTAACTTTTTCACATGACTGTATTCCCCTTCAGTGTTGAAACAGCTGAACTGACGGAAATCTTCTGTTTTATATTAATCCAGCATATAACGAGGTTGAAGTTCAAGGCTGTTGTTAAATACTTAAAAGAAATCATGCGGCACTCAATTAAATGGATATTGTTCCTGTAATATGTGTACTTTGAATATAAATGTCTGCTACATGACTACTTACTAGAAAAGTGTTTGAGGAAATGGGTTAGCCGAACAAAAGCTGTCTTTATGGGCAGTTAGCAGGCTCTGTTTCTCAAAAGCATTTTATGTCGTGAGGACAATAACAGCTAAAAATGTATTCGTTTGCAGAATTTCCACCATTGTTCCAGGTGACAGATGCATTGTACTTTGTTGAACACTCAATAGTGTGCTCCCTAGGGGTACTCGGCAGTTTCGGTTTACATGACGACGTCTGTGATAAACTTGTCTTTTTGTTGGGCTTCATTCAGAAAGCGAAGTTCACAGTTCTCATCTTACAGTATTTCCCACCAAATGGTATTTGTCGGTTTAGACACAGCAGCTGCATCATGCGTTATCTATCGTCAGGAGTGTCGTCAGTTTTCCATCTTTGAATTTTGTAACTTCCTTGGAAAGAAACCAGAAACAGTAGAAAGACGCATATAGGGGATTTTGGTTTCACAACAGTGCCAGATGCAATTATATTTTTGTCTACACTCTTAAAAATAAAGATGCTTCATGATGTCATAGAAGAACCTTTTTTGTTTAAATGGTTCCATAAATGAAAGTCTGAAGAACCTTTCTGTTTCACAAAAAGTTATTTGTGGTTCTTCTATGGCATTGCTGTGAAGAACCTTTTAAAGCACCTTAATTTTTAAGAGTGTATTATTTAATTATGAGGAGTCTAAGACGAAAAAAATCTAATATAGACATTGTTTTGGTCATATACAGAATTGCGATTTCTTTATGCTGTTAAAAGTGTGTTAATGGTTTACATTTTACTAGGATATTTGGTAACACTTTAGTATAGGGAACAATTCTCACTATTAACTAGTTACTTATTATCATGCTTATTATTAACATATTGGCTGTTTATTAGTACTTATAAAGCCCCTATTCTTCATGACCATATTTTACATCCCTGATCCTACCCAATACCTAAACTTAACAACTATGTTACTAACTATTAATAAGCAGCAAAATAGGAGTTTATTGAGGCAAAAGCAGTATTGGTTTGTTAATAGCGAGAACTGGAGCTTAAAATGAAGCGTGACCAGGTATTTTTACTACAGTAAAATGTCAGTAGGCAGTTATGATGATGTTACGTCAAAGACACCTTTACAAATAAGGAAGCCGGAAGAACATTATATATCATCTTGAAAGAATGTGGATCAAAACGTTGATCCATTATAAACAGAGAGTTGTTTAAGAGTGTAACATAACCAAATAAATAACCTTTGGCAAATACTACCTTGACAAATACACTGAACAAACAAAAAACAAGGAAGCTCACTGATTTGAGGGAAGGGAGTCCAATAAATCAGAGTTTTACAATTTCTCCAAATCCTTTTGATGTAGGGCAGAATTTGCTTTTAAGTTTTATTATCAAGATTAAGCAAATACTGAAAGAACATTAATGTGTGCTGCCAGACATGAACAAAATCTGATTAGATATCAGAAGTCTTAAGTTATCACAAATCATCTTAAGATGTCATAACTCCAATGCATTGTGTTACCAACAGGAAACTGTATTTTTCCCCATAAATGAAAGTAAAAGTTTCAGCATTGAGTCCATTGTGCGCTAACATGAAATAAAATGATAGTTCATCAAAAACTGAAAATTCTGTCATTAAATACTCATCCTGATGTCGTTCCACACCGGTAAGACCTTCGTTCATCTTGAGAACACAAATTAAGATATTTCATGAAATCCAAGAGCTTTCTGACCCTGCACACTGTAAAAAACAATTTGTTGAGTCAACTTAAAATAATTTGTAACCTGGCTGCCTTAAAAATGTTAAGATCAGTCAACTCAAAAAAAAGTTTATTCAACTTGAAATGTTAAATTAAGTGACAACTTAGATATTTGAGTTGAATCAACTTAAAATTTGAAGGCAGCTGGGTTACTTACCCATCTGTTAAGTTTAGCAAACACAAATATCTAAGTTGTTACTTAGTACAACTTAACATTTCAAGTTGAATAAATGTATTTTAGTTGAATGAACTTAAAATTTTAAGGCAGCAGGGTAACAAATAATTTTAAGCTGACGCAACAAATTGTGTTTTTTTATTTTTTACAGTGCATAGACAGCAATGGAACTACCACATTCAAGGCCCAGAAAGGCAGCAAGGACATCATTACAATAGTCCATGTGACATCAGTGGTTCAACCATAATGTTATGAAGCTACAAGAATACTTGTGTGCGAAGAAAACAAAAATAACGACAACAATTACCTATCTTCCACGTCAGTCTCCATCACCCGTTCATGTCAGTGGATCTGGGTTCAATGTCAGAACGCCGGTTCCTGCGTCAGCAGCATCACACACGTGTCATGGTACTCTTGTGAATGTGCGACAGAGACTGACATGGAAAAGAGAAATTGTTGAATGAAGTCGTTATTTTTGTTTTCTGTTTTTCTGGGCCTTGAATGTGTCAGTTGCATTGCTGTCTATAAAGGGTCAAAAAGCTCTTGGATTTCATCAAAAATATTTTAATTTGTCTTCTGAAGATGAATGAAAGGTCTTACGAGTTTGGAACAACATGAGGGTGAATCACTAATGACAGAATTTTAATTTTGGGGAGAACAATCCCTTTAATTGATGTTAGAGCGTGATGGATACCATGTGCTGAAACAATTGCTTTAATTTATGGGAAAACACAGGGGAGTTTCCTTCTGGTATAACAATTCATTGGAGTTATGATATCTTGAGATGATTTATGATAACTTAGTAGCATGTTTCTAGTAGCATGCATTCACACTCTTTCGGTATTGGCTTCTATCCCTTTAAAGATGATTTTGGGAAATACAAAAAGCAACATTAAACTTTGTAGTAGTAGCATATGCTTCACAGACAAAGGGCCTCATTTCCAAATCCTAAATTTGGTCTTACGATCATCTCTCAAATACGTGTACATGTGATTCATACAGCAAACGCACGTATATGTCTCTTTCAGATGTGAAATCTGAATTGGTTTCAGCTCTCTGCATTGTAAATGACTTCTAATTAATGTCATGAGCATATAAAAGATCATCACCCTGACTTGATGCTAAGCACTTTTCCATGTCAAAGACAGTATTTACAAATGAGCGCTGACACGGATTTAAGCGTACGTACACTCTTAAGATCAAATCTGAGCGTATACATGCTTCATAAATGAGGCCCAGAGTGTCTATAGTTGAGCAAAGGCCTTAAAGTCAAATGATGAGGAGAAAATGAAACAAATGATCTCTGCAGTAAATGCTACAAAATGAAGACAATGACTCTCCTCTATTTAAGATCAGAATTATATGATAAAACAACCAGATAAGCAGATAAGAGTTACTTAATCTGAAATAAAACTCTTACAGAGCTGACAGAATTATTGAGTCATTAAACTGGCGTGTAAAACCGTAAATTCCCGTACGAGCAGTCATTTATATAGTATCGTGAAATTTCAATAAACCACTTGTTTTTTCAAACAAAAACCTTTGCCAAATGTATGTATTTGTACGGGAAATGAGAAGGAAAAAAATCAGCTATAAAGCAGCTCTAAAAAAAGAAACTCTTGTAATTCAGTGCAATGTTGATTTAATTTATTTGCATTTGCATTTACATTTAATCATTTTGCAAATGCTTTTATCCAAAGTGACTTACAAATGAGGACAATAGAAGCAAAAGATGACATTGATGACATTTTTAAAATAATAAATGAAATAAAGAAAAGTAGAGCCTAGTGTTATTATTTTTTATAATAAAAATATATATATTTAGATTAATAATTGCTGTACTAACTGTGTGTGTGAATATAATTGTAACTTTTTTTTTTTTTTTAATTTACATGAAATTCAAGTTCAAATTACTTTAACCAAGTTGATTGTACTTGAAAATTTAAGGCATTACATTTTCAAGTTGAAATAGGTTTGAAATTGTGTAAAGTTTAAGTAAAAGAAAACTGAAGTCAGCAAATTTGTTTAAGATGTTAGAATTTACAATGTGGGAATCAATCCGTTCGTGGTATTTCCTGGTGCGATACCGACGGCCTTGTTTGTGCTGATGAAGAAGGATGACACCGGTACTGCACCAGGAAATACCATAAATGGATTGATTACCACATTAAGGGTGTTAGGGGCAAAACAACAACAAACAAAAACACTTTCTGCTAAAATAGATTAATTGTTCCTGTGAGGGGAATGAGGAAACCGTTTCCTGTGAGGTTTCTTGTTAATAGTTTCCTGCATACATTGCGGAGTATAGAGGAAACAATAGTGTCACATTTCACCAGGACCGCATCACTGCTCAGAGAATGTGACGATAGGAAAAACAGTAACCGATTAATGTGATACTAAACACACGATTTTATCATAAATTACTGGAACGGAAGAAGGAAAAGAGTAATGACCGTTCAGTGTTTTAGGCTGGGCTTTACAGGGCAGTTAAGTTAATGGTTGGGGTATTATTATAAATCACATCACCAGATGAGTCAGGATGTATTTATTTGTTTCTGTGACGTGTTAAGGCTGAAGCACCAGAACTAGTATTGTTTCTGTAAATGTGATGAGTCTGTACTCTTTTTGATCGACGAACCTTTGCAGCGTGACTAAATCTACAAACCTGTAGAAACCTGATAACTGGCCTCTTTAGGACAATGCTTTTCTTTCAAGTCACAGTAGAAACTACAGAGGGGATTTACCTATAAGGACTTCCCAGAAGTGACTGAGCTTTGCCAAATAAAAGCAAAGGGTTAAAGTCTTCCTTCAGGTGTGGTTCACTGAGTTGTGTAAAGGTTTTGACATTCAAGGTTTTATTGTCATTTCATTGCCGAAAAACTCCCATCTCATGTTCTCCCTCAGCTTTAAAATCGTCATATATCGCTGTTTTACCTTTTTTTGTTGAGGGTGTTTGATCTTCTTTGCGTGTTCACTTTGCAAACACTGGGTACTTCTGCAGCGATGTAGGATGATTTTGAAATGAGTTTTTCGACATACCCTAACTGTCTTGATTGTTTAAAACCACATTTGGGATCAAGAAAGCAGATTCTGATCAGATGAAGTTGGTTATGTACTATGGACAATCTTGTTATCATATAGTAGCTTGATTCATTAATCTCATTAGATATCTAGTACCTGAACACATTAATTAAAATTCATAATCTCATTTTGGTTGTAGTTTTACAAACATAAAGCATGAAACCCAATCCCACTTCACTATTTCAAAAGCTTGTATGTCATTTAAAACTAATTTTTGAAACAAGAATGTGTAGAGTCACAGACATCAAGAATCTGCATATGAATCTCAACAGTGGTGACAAAACATTCATACACGCTTTTGTCACCATTGTTGAGATTCATGTGCTGATTCTTGATGTTTGTGTGCATCAAAAAACCTCCACTTAAAATTATATGATTAAAAAAAAAACACCTCTCTGATTGTCATAACATCACAAGACTGCTGTAAAAAAAATGCAAAACTAAAAGTTAACACAATCAGCAGTAAAACTCATGATATGCTCAGTCAATCACGCTACTATATGATTATACCACTACCAGCGAAAAACCAGATTTATCTGACAAGTTTCTCTTTCAGTTTTTGCAGATATAAACGTGTTCTAGAATCACATAGTTACAGTAAACATTAAAACTGGAATTATAAAGTCAAGGGTCAAGAGCCCAACTAAAGCAAATGCTTATCTCCACAATGGTGACATCAAACTTTATGTTCAATAAAACATGAACATCTAAACATCTGTTAATTCTCAATAAGACTTTGGTATGAAAGAAATAAAGTCAGACTGGTTGGTAATAAGTGAAAATGCTGAGATCTAGAGAGTTAGTGTCTCATGTTCTGTTTCTGTCAGTCATGAGATGTTTAATTAATTAATTAATTAGTTAATGAGTTAATTTTACAGTGAAGGTGTTTGATTGTAATAATTTAGGAAATGCCTGTAAATTAACAGTGTTGTTAGCTTGTTTATATAAAGAGATTTGACTTTAATTTTAAGGGTTTTGTTTGGCACCCTGTGCTGCCAATCATTTGACATTTTTTTTTTTTTGTATCTGTTTTGCAGTCAAGCTGCTTACGCATTAAATTCAGGAAATACCTGTAAAATAACGGTGTTTGTCATCTTATTTAAATAAGGAGATTTTACTTTACTGCCAGTCATTTTTTCACAGATTTTTTAAAATAATTTTACATACATTTGTTTGTAATACTACAAACTACATAAAATTACAGTAATTTTTCTGTATAAAAAATGTGAATTAGTGTAATTTGTCATTAATGTCATGATACTTAAAATAACAGCCAGGCAGTTAATTTAGAGATAATTCATTAATTATAGATTACAGAGTTTTGACTGCAATTCAACATAAAAGAAAACAACCTGAAAAAAACACAGTTATTTTCCATAAAATTACTTTTTTTTTTTTTTTTAAGTGGACTTCCCCTTTAAGTGAATCTGGCCAGAATCTTCCAGATCTTAATGGCTTCAAATGAATTTACCCCACGGCATAATTACAATTAAAAATCATGCACGGTGTTTTAGTATGGAGGATTTGGGCTTAGACCAAAATGTTTTGATATTGAGGCAGCCACATAACAAAGTTATAAAAAATAATCAATGTTAGCTCAGCTGAAAACAAGTAAAAAGTAAAAGCAATTAAAACCTTGGTAGTTGATTTTTTTATTATTATTGTTACATTTAAAAACATCTTTGGGAAGGCATCTGAGTACATATTCATCTTAAGGCAATGATACAGCGCCCCTTGCTATCTATGGCTGGTAATTGGAGACTTCAATCAAGTTGTCATCAGGGTCACGAAAATAGAGGGAGCGGATGGGACCCACAGCCCCCGTCCTGTCAACGGGACCCTCCTCTATTGTCACTCCACACGCCTGGAAGTACAACATCGGCATATGACAGAATACATAATACTCCAAGAAAATGATATGTTATGCTTTAGTGATTTCTCCTCTAGACCAAGGGACGTGAACCATTCAGAACTGAAATGAGAACATTTTTTAAATGTCAGTTCTTTAGTTTAAATCAAATAGGGATCAGGATGAGCTATAATTTAAATTTAAATGAAAGGAAATTAATCGAAATTCTAAACACTGCTGTACTGTATGTGTAGTTTTTATTACACATTTTATTTTTCAGCATAAACTAACAGCAAGGTATTTTAGGAACTTTAATAATGTTTGAAATGTCATCTAAATATGTATTTAAGTGTAATTTATTATATTTAACTTTTACTTTATTTAACAATCTGTTTTGACACTTTATTTTGATTAGCTGAGTTCAAGACCAGGGGCTTCATTTATAAAGCGTGTGTACGCACAAATTTGATCTCAGTCTGTGATACGTTGAAAGCCACAGGAATGCAGTCTGAGATCAAATCTGTGCGTATGCATGCTTTATAAATGAGGCCCCAGGTCTTAAACTCAGCTAATTTTCCGTGGAAAAAAGCTTAAAGCCACGTCAGGTCTGAGCAGACGTATGCACTTTTCCTTGTGTCAAATTGGAGTACTGCAGGTATGTGGAAATATAAGCAGCAGCCATGATGATGATGGTGATAATAATAATAATAATAATCGTATTAGAGAGGTGCATTTCGGTTAATTTTTTTGCCTGAGAGATGTCATACGCTGGAAAACTGTTACAGGCAAGATTAGAATGTTAAATAAAAAAAACTAGTTTTGAAAAAAAAAATACATACATGAATGTCTAAGACCTGTTAATACTGCCATAAATGTGCAAATATCACCATAAACAGAACATGAGTTTTGACATGTCACCGTGCACCTGTCGCACTTTTGTGAATGGAGAAACAAAATAAAATGGTATATAATTAAATAAATAAGCTTACACAAAAAATGTAGCTTATTTATATTTATTTAGTTTCATTTTTACTTACATAAACGAATGAAAATGCTATGTTGTCTCTCCTTTTTTGACAAACGTTTTAATAACAGTTTTATAAGAAATTCCTTTAATGTTGGATCCAGTCCTCCATGTAAATCAAAATGGCTTAAACCTCATTGTATATCTTAGCACAGCATTTGGATGTTACCATATCAATATGTCTAATAATGTTCTAATAAAGTGAAAGTTCCTTACAAAATTATTCGCAGACGCTATCCTGTAAATGTAGCTGTTAGCAGGAGCCTTTCGTAGCATATCTGTTGAAGATACTGAACATTTCTTTTTCTATTGCCCTTTTTCTTTCATTTTGGGTTGACTTTAAAATAAAAAAAATTCTTTTCTACTTCATTTAAAACCTCATCATATTTTTGTTTTCAAACCCCATCTTTTTATGATGAACAGATTTACATTAATCTGTTAATTATCTTAGCACAGTTTTATATTCGTAAGTCAAAAATAATTCAAAAGAAACCGTCATATATTACCTTTTGTAAAACTGATCTTAAAATACACTTTGAAACCCTTTCAGATCCCTTACACAGATCACAAAATGAAAAGCTTATAAAAACAATACAAATTCTAAAGCATATTTTTATTTTTTTATTCATTTATTCATTTATTTTGGTTGTTGTTGTGTTTTGCATGCTTTGAGATGTGCAACATTGTCCTATGTTTGCATTGTGCTTTTGTGTGATCATGGAACTGAAAAAAGTAAGCTGCGCTGAGTTTTGGTTTGTTTGTGTGATTCGCTCCATAAATTAAAAAAACAACAAGACCACTAAAAAGACATCTCGTTTTTCTTGATGCTACAAATTAAACAAGTACAAATTAAAAGTATTTTATTTTATTTTATTTTATTTTATTGTGAGTGTACACAAATAAAAGTAAACTGTTTACAGTTTTGGGGGGTTTTTAATGTGTAAATTATTTTTCAACTTTGACCTCACTAAAATTCTTTTTCTTGCCACTCGCCATTCTCAAACAACATGTTTCGGTGTTGACTGATGCTCTTTTATATGCTAATGATATTAATTAGGGTGTGTTTACAAGGCGGAGATCTGACAGCAGTCAGCTGCGCACAATTTCACGATCATTTGTGATTTATAAATGTCACATCTGGAAGAGAGGCACGTTTTTTTGTGCGCACGTTCGTTTTCTCTGAATCGCACTTATGCACTTTGGATCTTAGAACAAATTTAGGACGATTTATACGCAACTGTTTATAAACGAGGCACCAGGAAAATAAACTTGCAATATTGTGTCTCAAATATAAGTCGGTCTTCCTACATTTGCAAACTGTTTGTATACATATACATAATGTCTGCTAACTGAATAAACGTAGATGTAAATGTATATATATATTTTTCTTTTACTTGAACCACATTGTTTCTATACATACAATGAATGACAAAATCAGCAAGTTTATGTTCTTTATAAATACAGATTTTTTAATTTTATGAAATTGTTCTCAGTGTTTATGAGGCAGTGTATTCCTTCATTAAACTTGTTAAATACGCAGTCTTGTACTTTTGTTTTATTGATTGATTTATTTATTTTGCTTTAAACACAAGTCTTGAATGTTTTTATTTAAATCTGGCTGGTTTGGTTCATGGCTTTAAGTAACTAGCAATATTGCATCTCAAATCTAGGTTACTAAACATGAACTTCCTGTTAATAGAACTGATAGAACTGCTATTCTAGAACTGCATGTGATTTGACTGAATTTAAACATGCCTGTAATTAGCCTTTAAAAAAACAGCACTCTTGCTTGCGTGATATTGCTTTAATTACGAAGCATTTAGGAAAAACTTTCGAAAAAATAAACCTGAATTATGTGGTGGACATTCTGTGGTACTGTATGGCAAAATTAATAAATAAGCATAAATAGCCAAAAATTAATAGTCATTATTTTATTTATTTCTTTGTGTTGGACTAATTGCTTTTCTTTGAATTGCAACTGAATTCCGATTCAGCGTCCTGTAGCAATTCAAATCAAATTCCATTTCATGAACTGAAAGGTTCACGCCAATTCTGTCAAAAGTCAACCGTGCAAAAACAATGTCAAAAACAAGTCACCTTGAGGTGGGCAGCGACGGTTGTCAGAGGGGTCTTGGTAATGAGGCACAGGTCAGCAGATCCTGGCATGGGGCTTTTGGCTTTGGGCTCAAACTCCTTCCCTGCCTGATGCAGGTTGAGTTTTTGCTCTCCAAAACTCAGAGCCTTACGGTCGCCCTGAAAAGCAGAGACAGGAGAGAATACTTATACTCTGCTGCCACCATGTGGTATTGCTTTGTACGGAGTGACATTCTACCTTAAAAGTGACGACCTCCATCCCCAAAACCTTGGAGTAAAAGTTTGTGGTTTTGTTCAGGTCTCGGACAGTGAGCACCAGGTGGTCCAGATGACTGATGTGAACCGGACTGGAACTTTTGAAGCGGACTGATGAGAGTCCACCGAGAACGGACTGGAAGTGAAACGCACGTAAGACATCATTTACACAAACACGGAGTTAGAGTATAAAAATAATGCAAGCAAATATGTATTTGTAATGAAAATACAAACAAACAAATAAAGTAGCCACGAATTACATAATTTAGTCGGCCTTCCTATTTGAATTTACTTGAACCACACTGTTTCTATACGTATAACTAACAACTTAAAATCAACAGATTTATGTTCTTCATAGTTTTTTAAGTTTTATTGCACTGCTCACAATGGTTAATGGGATTGCGGTCTTGCATCTTTGTCTTTTTGTCCAATTTTTTCCTTTAAACAGAAGTTGCCACAGAGCTGGCTGCTTCAGTTCATGGCTTTAGAGTCTCCATAAAATCAAAATTATTTTGTTTTTAGGGAATATTGCAGTGTTTATTATAAATTAAGTATTCATGTGCATCATTAATGTTACATAAGATTACAACAATTCAATGATCCTTCCAGTCTAGTGTTGCCAGCTTATTTTCTGAGAAAGTTGCTAAAGGCAGGACAATTTGTTGCTAAATGACGTCGTGATGTCATTGCGCCATGACATCATTATGCAATCACAACGCAAAACTGCACAGAATACACAACAGATCACTCAAATCTCAGCAAAAATATTAATTTAGATTTGTTAATAGAAATAATATTAAAATATAAATAATATCATATATTTATTTTTAATATAATATTGAATTTTTGAACATTTACACATTTTTTAACAATTATATTTTATGTATTTTCAGTTACATTATACAATAAGACTCATTCGTTAACATGAGTTAACTTTTATCACAAACCAAGAATGAACAATACTTCTAAAGCATTTATTAATCGTAGTTAATGTTAATTTCAACATTTACTAATGTTTTACTAAAAACAAAAGTTGTGCTGTGAACTAACATGAACTAACAATGAATGACTGTTTTTTTAATTAACTAACATTAAAGACTAACAAATACTGTAATAAATGTATTGTTCATTGTTTGTACATGTTAATTAATACATTAGTTAACATTAATTAATGGAACATTATTGTAAAGTGTTACCCTATTTTCTTATTAACTAGTAAAACTACACATTCTGAACAATTATATTTTTAAGCAGTGCAGTGGTAGTTAGTTAATATGCTACACTTTAGGAAAAGTCTGTAAAATAGGGCACTACGTACTGTGTTAATTTGCAGGAATTTTCTGTACTGATTTTTCACAGGCTCATGTATTTTGTGTTTTCAGGTCACAATTTAACAGACAACATCCTGGTGGAAAATTACCAGTAGCTTTTCTATTTTCCACATATTTTTAAATGATCAACAAGCGCAGGTACAAACTAATAACACGGTGTTATCATAAATGAACAGTTCTTATTAAACTATTGCAACGAGCCACTTAATTCACATGATATGTGTACTGTTAGACACCTTTGAAAATGTGTGCCTTGCTATCATTTGAGTCACAGCTGCAAAAAGTTGCTAAATAAATTTTAAAATTAGCTCAATTTGTGTTAAACTATCTGTATTAAAGAAGTTTCTTAATCTGTCAAGATATATGTGGAAAGTTGTGTGCACCCCTGTGCCAATCAAATTTTCCAGGAACTGAAATTACTTTCTGGTTTATCTCATGAAGATTAATAAAATATTCACTAACGTCTCTTAGTAACTTTCACAAAACATCCAATCACATTTAACATTCATGAGACATGTGTTCCACACAGTCCCCTCTGGTTGTATTTAAAGCATGCATTTTAAAGCTGTAAAGCTGTTCTGAAACTGCTGTGAACAGCGTGAACTGAATTGAAATAGTAAAGACCAGGGGCCAGTTGCATAA
This sequence comes from Labeo rohita, assembly GCF_022985175.1. Lineage (NCBI taxonomy): Eukaryota > Metazoa > Chordata > Actinopteri > Cypriniformes > Cyprinidae > Labeo > Labeo rohita. Next base: position 31,712,280 of record NC_066882.1, on the reverse strand, counting down.
ACTTAGCCTCTATGTTAAGACAGTGTCTTAAGAACTAGTTTGACCAACTAGCAGTTAACTAAGGGGTAATCAGTCATATATTTTGGATTCAACTTAGACTAATCTAAGTTTTTATGTAACCGAATTTTACAAATTTTGACCAGACTTATAGAAAGAAATTAGATGACTAATTTTTAAGACTAGTCTAAACCTTTTATGCAACTGGCCCCAGGTAAGGTGAAACAGACGTCTGACTTTGAGCCAATCAGAGGCTGAACGTCACATTCCCTAATTAATATTTATGAGCCAAGCCTTCGTCATAGTACGATTCATAAATTCGTTACCAGGAAATATCTCTCACATTTTTAAAGTAATGAAACACTGTTAACCTGCAAGTAAGTAGTAACTTCATACAATAATTTTCTGTAATATTATTGTTATTTTGCCATGCGCTACTTTGCAGCTTTCTATTTGAAACTAAGGTTTAATTATTAAACTAGAGAGAGAGAGAGAGAGAGAGAGAGAGACTTTGTCACCTTGCCATGGGTCGAGTAAGACCGAAGAAAAGCACCGCAAACGCGTAGAGCCATGCTGTCACCAAGAAAGTCGAATATCACCGACAATATCACCTGCGATAACCTGTCTGGACTCTCACTAAATCACAGAAGCAAGTCTAACTGGAGGATGACAAGCGCTAGTTAGTCACCCTGCCGTAATCACTCTATTACACCCACCATCAATAGTAACACGTACAACACATCACAGAAACACAATAAACTACTAGAAAGAATCCACTGAAATGGGCGGTGCTTGGCGGCCCGGAAGACGTCAAATGTGATTGTCTAAATACTAATTATCTTATTTAAAATCGATGTCTTTTTAATCCGCCGTCTGTTAAAGTTTCTTATTGCCGTCAGGCTGCTGTAAATGATCATGCTGCTACTGAGTAGCACGTCGAAGGCGTTGTCCTGTGGAACCCGTTACTTTTCTCAGCGCTGCTCAGGATTAACCAATCGCTGCCTTTCGTGTGGTTACAGGTAAGGAATGTTTGCTACAATACAGTAAAACTCGCCTAGCTGTAGAAATAAATAAATAAATGAATAAAAATGAAAAAGATAAATAGATTAACGTCAGGTCTGGAAAAGCACAACTGAAGCGCAATTTTTAGGACAATTAAAACGGTGCCTGATGAAGAATGATGAAATATCACATCCACAGATATTGGTTCATGAACTTGACTTGCTTCTGTGATTTAGTGAGTCCAGACAGGTTATCACAGGTGATATTGTCGGTGATATTCGGCTTTCTTGGTGACAGCATGCCTCTACGCGTTTGCGGTGCTTTTCTCCGGTGTTTTAACAAATAACGCTACCTGTCAGATTGTGCTACCAACACTGTGTTTTTCATACTGTAATGTTATGTTTAGGGTTGGGGTAGGTGTACACGTTAATAAAGCCTCACACAATATTAATATCATGCTGGAAGCAAAATCTGATAGGTAGCATTTTTCGCTGTCGAATTATGCTACCATCTGTTTTAATGGGAGGTAGCAAAATCTGACAGGGTAGCACAAATTGTCAGAACACCGGTCTTACATTTGGTTCATGTTCCACAGTGTCTGTCTGGTGTCAATGGATCTTATTAAGTTTTATGATCTAAACATGTAATATGATAATCAGTTTTCATAAAACTATGCATTATGAGTAATGCAAGTTACTTGTTTTGAGCAGTTGTTTCAGTTAATAGTAATAAATTATTGCTCTTTTGTTGGTTTGGATTGCTTTGTCCTAATTTGTAAATCGCTTTGCATAAAAGCATCTGCTAAATGACAATGTAAAAAGCTAGATCAGTGTGATGATATAAGGCAATTTCAAATGGTGATACTTTGATGTTGTCAATGTTCAGAGATGATTTAGCTCAATGAACAAATCTTCTTACATTTATGTCTACCATATCCAAACAACTGAGAAAGAAAGTGTTTTAAAGTTTTAAAATGTAATCAAGGAAAAATTGCATCAAGGTACTGATACTGATACAAGTGTTTGCGCAAACAGTGCTACTCACGAGAAAAATAAATAAAACATTAAAAATAATTTGACAGTTACGTAAAAATGCAGACTTTTCTTCAAAACAAACCATTGCAGTCTTGTTGCTGTACATGGTTTTTTTATTGTAATATACAAATAACATTACGGCTTGATGAAGCCAGAACAGATTGATTAATATTTTGTAGTTGTCTCTCAACCAAGCAGAAAGTGTGCAATGTCTGTGTGCAGTAAGCACTGGTGTGATACAAGCAAATGTCACCTAATGAATCCAAATATAATTCAAAACGATACTGAACATTTGTGGAAAATTAATATTATTGGTAAATGCAAACCTTGAACCCGAATGTGCAGAACCAATAAACTTTTCACAGCATATTAATGCAGTACGTATTGCTAAATTAGATTGGTCGATAGCAGGGTCATGTGATTCACGGTAAGCTCCTTTATTCCACAGCAGCACTAAACATGATGGCGAGGCCACAGAGAAACGGTCAAGTGAGGAAATCATTTTATTCATTTTAAACACAGCAAACTGGAAGCTAGTCAAAAGATGACTCAAAATATAACCTATAAATATGATGCAGACAAATTAAGAAATTCTATCAAGTAACTCGCTCTTATAATACATGACCTCTGAACATAGGAATATGCATTTTAACAATGGTTGGCTTCGCTTGCAATACATGAAATGTTGATGTAACTCGTGGTGGAGAACATTATGCTTAGGGTTAGTATCCCAAGTCAACACAGAAACAATGAAAACTGATATTTCATCTATTGTTTCTAAATAACACTGCATTTGTTTGTCTAGCATGGGACTAAAGAACCTCAACTCCCATATGAACCAACCATGACATAATGAGAAAAATAATTTCCTCCTCAGAGTAAGATAAATGATGCTATTCTCAATGTACAGAACGGTTAGAAAAACTTCCATTTAAGTCTTCATTTTAAATGTTAATATTTACAGACTACAACATACAAGTCAATTTGTCAAAACATCCTTTACATTTTCCTTATTAGCATTGCACAACATCGCCTATATGTAGCCAAGTTTATTTCTTAAGATATATGAAGTGTGTTTGAGTCAGCCAACTGATGCATCATCGCCGTTTGGGAAGACAAATCGAAAATACAACCTGATGTGTCCACGGAGCATATTTACAGCCTTTTTTGTTTGTTTTTCTTGTTTGTGGGGGAAAAATTAAAAAAAAAAAAAAAAAAAAAAAAAAAAAAAAGTGTCTGGCCATATGGTTGTCAAAACCAGCATTACTGAACACTTTGAAATGCCAAATCAAAATCTATGCTATACAGGATGACAAATTCACTCAGAACTACTGTGTGAAGTTTACTACAGTTTATCTGCATTTAGTCATAATGGTGCAACTGGTACAACACACACTACGCTTTCATACCAACACGCAACCACTGTACGAAGCCAAAATCATTGCAGATGCAACACAGTGTGACACTGTTTCAATGCAGTTTCCAATCAAAATTACACTTTTCTTGATCTTTAATGCCATTCTTGATGCCCAAATTATTAACTTGTATTAAAACACTTCGTTATAATCTGATATGGAATACTAGCTTGAAAGTACAACTCAAAGTTATGAAAGTGTATGTACCGCCCAAAGGTATCTCTACATTGCCCCTTATCCTATAATTTTGTTGAATGTTGACATTCAGTACAAGTAAATGATCAGAGCTTTCAGCATGGTCTTCATCGGCTGTATCTCGCACCAATATTTATTCCATTTTAAGATGGGACAAAATACACTGACGTGTAGTTTGGGAAAATAAATGTTGGCACCAGCAAATCTGATAAAACTTAATGATGGCTTCATATAGGATGTATGGAAAAATCTCTGTAAGAGTTCTCACATGACTAGGTAATAAATGTAAAGGGAAGAGAGGAAGTGATGTCGAAGTGCCACAAAACCGACTCTGGCTAGACGACACTCTCTCGGTTGGTGGAAACCAGAACCGCCCTGCGGCAAATAGGGCAGGTTGAGTTCTCTGAAAGCCAGCGGTCGATACAGTGCACGTGGTACTCGTGAGAGCAGGGCAGCTTCCGTAATTTGTTGCCTTCGGCGTACTCTGTGATGCAGACGCTGCAGGTTTTGAGCGCATCGCTCTCGCCAAAGTTTCGCATGGACAGGTTGTCGATCTGCTCTTTGGTGAGACCTCTGGGCTGGTCGTCGTCTTCCTCGTTGAGCAAGAAGAAGTGCGCGAGCCGCAGAAAGGGAAGAGACCCGGTTTCGTCCAGGCTAATGGGAGCCCGCTGCCTGCCCCGGTTCTCCCGAGGACCGGCAGCACCAGGACTTCCACCATCCGCTTCCCTCTCCTCTGTCCGTGCCTCTAAACCAACTGGGTTAGAGCCTCCATTCCCAGGAAGGTAGGAATCCGCTTCACTCGCTGCGGTTCCGGCAGAGGCAGCATCAGGGGTACCCAGTCCATCGGCAAGATCTGCAGCCGGGCTGTCTTCACGGTTCGATTCCGGATAGTCCGAGTCCATAAAGTAGCTAAGCTCCCCGAAGCCAGTCATGATCTGTCGAATCATAGACTGCAGAGCCAAAGAAGTTGCTTCCCCGAGTCCAGTGTCCGAGATCCTGCGAATGGGAATGCGGATAGTGCTGACGTACGTTCTCACTCCTGCCCGCTCCGAACGGGAGAAGGTCCGGCGGAAACCTCCACGCTCTGTCTCGAACAATAAAGTGTTATTGGAGGTCTGCGAACGAGACCTTGTACGGTTAGCGATGCTGTCTCTCTGGCGGTACTCTCCGGGACGCACCCTGCGTACCTGCAAATCCAGCATTATGGTTGGAGGACGGCGACCCGAGGCTCCTGCTTCTCCAGCGGCCGCCTCTCTCTCCTGTGGAGCTCCGGGTACCTCGGGGGCTGCTCCCGATTCTTGAGGTTCCGTTTCCACTGTGCTCTGCCTAGATAAAAACAACTGCCGAGTCCTTGAGCTTCCCTCGACCTGGGGCTCAGGAAGGATCTCAGGATTGCGAGAGGGCAGGCCGTGCTGAGTAGGCGGAAGTCCATCTAATCTTTCGAGGTTGAGTGGTGAGCGACCCCTTGCGGTGCGAGCCCTTGTCCGTCGCTGCTCTGGGCTTCTACTTCGAGCCCTAATTTGACCCCGACGTGGTTGCTCTACTGGGGGCAAGGTTGGGGGAGCTGGAGCTGGAGCTGGAGCTGGCGGATTTGGTGCATCAACTTCCCTGTTTAGAGACAGGGTACTGGGAACTGGTAGCTCTGGCTCTACTATAACCGCCAACTCATCCACCACTGGTTCCTCAACCACCTCTGCAGTTTCCATAAGACTCTCCGGCTCAGACACAGGGCCATCTGGTCTTTCCTGGCCCCCTTCCAGCCGTTCCGTCTGCGTTTGCTGCTCAGCTATGTTGCGATTGACATTGATCTCCAAGCTGAAACGGAAATCACCACTGTTGGGATTGGTTTGGCTCACGGCCCGCCATGACTGGTTACCCCGGTATCCACTCCTTGTTGTATTCCCCGTCTGTCGTACTGTGTTGAGCCAGTCAAGAAGGGTCTCCCCACTGGGGTTTTCCTCAGTGCCCTCCATCTCTGTTGCTGAGGATAACAAAGAAATCATTTTCAAAAAATGCTTAAAATGGCAGAATCACAGGGAAAGTCACCTGGACGATATGGATTCTGTACAAACAGAAAAATGTACTTACCGCCAGGTCCTTCCCTTCTCTCCTCAGCGGAGCCATTGCTGGGCGACTCAGGGCCATCCTTGACCTGCCGAAGGCGGCTTAACAGTTCATCTGCCGTAATTTCACCTGACCAAGAAAGGAACGAGTTAGAATTGTGATGCCAAAAACAAGAGTGGAGATTTTGCAAGAACAAGTAACCAATCCAATGCACTGGCCACTGTGGTCAAATCCAGACAATTACACTTTCATCATTTTTAATGATTCTCCAGTTGCACCTTGACCCCATGAAATTAGAATTCTACAGCTTTTAGTTTGAGGTCATCTATAATACAGTTCACTCCTAGAACTTAAGAAAATTCATTCAAATGTACACTCTTGTTTTTTCAGCAAAACAGGTCCAAGAACTGACGCACTGAGGGGAAACTCCAAATGCTCATCCACTAAATGCTCATTTCCCTTTAATAGCACCTGCCTTTGACTAGCAACATCAAGCTGAAAATTCAAAGTTCTCTGGTACAACAAAGTTGCAACCAGTCTTCCTGTTTCAAGAGGAAATATGTCAACACAGAAAAGAAAAGTGAGTTTATTAATCAGTGGTGGCTGACAGGGTGAAATGTGAATGAAAGCAACAAGACTCAAATTCTTTTATTGATAATTGCGCGGCTTGCACAACAAAAATCCTTATTAATGAGATATGGTTATAAATATTTAACATTTTTACACATAAAACACTGCATATCCAACTGCAGTAAGCTGCTGACACTATGAATGTCCATGTTGATACACAATGAAACATGTTGGAAATAGCAGATATGTATAATAACAAAATATTTACTATAGTAATTTAAAAAAAAAAAATAAATAAATCAAAAGCAGTGTTATGAAGAACGTTATCAACATTATCTAACAAAATCGACACAAAAAGCTTAACTATGCATACTGTAAGAACACATTTAAATAAATATGAGCTGTCTAAAGCTCCACTTTGAATGACAATGAATGATTCTGAATATTCATAGGCTGACGTTTCACACTGTAGATTCCTAAACCCTGGGTTTAAACATGCTTATTTGCATATTTTAGGTGTCAGTGACTGGATGAAGGCACGCGTTTCTTCTCATGAACAGTGTACAGTGTAGGAGTGAAGAAAAGGGGAGAATTTTTTTTTTTTTGGGAAGAAACATTAAAAAACAAGATCCAGATATATTCTAGTTATATGGTAAATAATTAAATACTGTTGTTTTCACATTGTGAGCGCAGAATAAAAAGAAAACGCCAAGAACCCACAAAATGAAGCTTTATTGACTCAAAGGCAACATGATTACCTGCAGCAATATTATGTGGCTTCAGTGATCTGATCACAATCTGTTCATAATGTGTTTGGATGCATTTACACTGGCCACTGAAAAAGTGGTCACTTGAGATCTGATGTTGCCAATTGTAAATGTAAAACGCAGCAAAGACTTTAACAGTTTAAAAGATCAAGATGTTTCATATGACATGACACTTGCATTTTTTGATACAACACATCCAAGGTGCTTTCCAATAGTCTCATTTCTTCTGACGAAGTAGGATATGCAGAATTTTGCCATCAAATGAGAGTTTACACACTAAATGCTTTCTAGTCTTTATGCAATAGCTGCCCAGAAAGACTCATTAAACAGCAACAGAACAGGACTGTACTGAAAACCACCGGACTTACCAGGACAAGAAATGTCCATTCAGTGCCATCTCCTGGCAGGGTGCATGGCTAAAGGATGCTCCAAAATAACATTGCTTTCCACTCTCCTGGGACATAAAAGGATTGGGTGTCTTCATAAGTTTGTGTTACATTTGTTTAACTGTTCTGAGCACAAAAACAAAAGGCTAACCATTAAAATAAAATGCAAAGACCTGGGAAAGACTCGGGAAAGACCAGTCGTTTCACAATTTCTAAACCAAAACAATGAGATTAACTTGTTTGGGCACTTAAAATATACATACATTTCCATTATTTCTTAAATATTTTTGTGTTTTGCATTTAGTTCAAAACTTTAATGTGTTATGCTATGATGATAATGATGCACCAAAATCATGCCAAATATTTGGCTTAACCCCAAAATATTTATACACACATACATACCCTGTGTGTGTATATATGTATATGTATACGTGTGTATATATATATATATATATATATATATATATATATATATATATATATATATATTCAGTAATTAAATCAGTGACTTGCTGCCACCTACTGGCAGTTTTAATTTAATTCTTAAAGTATCTTTTCAGTTATTTAAATTATTTAATATTTCTGTATTCAAATTTCTATATTTAAAACATTAATCTCAACATGAATTTATGAATTTGATTGCGCTCATGCAACCTCTGAGCCTCATTAAACAAATGAAAATACACCTACAAGCCACTTTTGTGTTCTTCAATGTTCAATGCCACCTCTGTAGTACAAAAAAAATCAATACCAATATAATTCTGAATTCATTTGATTGGTAACTTATTATTATTCTACTAATTAGAAATTGTAAAAAGCTTTAATATATATATATATATAATTAAAAAATTGACATGAAAAATTTCTTTTGTCTGGTAGAATTTGTCTCCGTATCAGAGTCCTGTACGGGTCCTGCTTGATAAACCCTCACCCCTTGGATTATTATTAACAACCAAAAGAACTGAGCTCATGTCGGAGTGTTGAAAACATATTCAAGATCATCTAAAATATAATGGAATTCCCAAAGTTGTATGTAATTTTAAAAATCCGGAGTATGCGTGTATAAGAGTTGGTTTTCCAGGTAAAAATACAATTATGTGTAAAATGTCATAATTAACTGTGTCTGACATTACGCTAGCCATTGTCTCATAAAATGATAAATAGCAAATAACACATATACTATTTTCGTTATGTTTTGTTTATTTCGTTTTTAGTAAAATCAAACAGTCTTCAGACAGAGCGTGAACACAAGCACGGGCCCGTTTGAGAGCAGCTGAGTATCAGTACCGGACTGAGTCCAAAGAGCAAATACCCGTGCCTGTCACCCATCCGATCCGCACCCGACACACAAATATTATTCCACCTGTTATGTCAATTTTAGTGGGTCACTCGTCGGGTACCCGCCCGCATGCAAGATACTGCTCTGTATAATACATTTCGTTAATTTAATCGACTTTTCAACATTGTTTTTGACACATTTTCATGTAGTAACTGTTGTTTTAAGTCTCGCCAGATGTGGCCTCACAATATGGCGGCGCCCCATTGTTTACGTCCCAGAATGCACTACGTAGCCCTATTAAGACAGTGGCTTGTAAGACAGTGGCCATGTACTGTTAGGCCTAATTTTAGTTTCATATTTAAAAGTGTAATTCTATTTTTCTCGAGCGTTTGAAAGCCACGTGTGTCAGCGGATCCCTAATGCATCTGCATATAGACGGATCTGCTGACAGACATGGCTTTCAAATGCTCCCATCGTGCTTATGTGTGAGCACTCAGTGCGGCGTGTGAAGCACTTATCACTGTAACCAATCACAGTCATGTCTGTTGAGTGCGTGAACACTATGGCCAATCAGCGATGTTTAAAATTCGGCTCAACAGCACTCAAATGTGAGCGGGAAATGGACTTTTTTAAAATTTCAGTACCCAAAGTACTGAACCCGGTACCTTTTGACAACCCTAATATACATGTACACACACACACACACACACATACATATCTATATATCTAAATCTATATATATATATATATATATATATATATATATATGCTTTTGAATGTGGCTGTACCACTGTAACGCCATCTCTTCCAGTTTACTAGTAGTTATAACACTAAATTAATGAATATCAGAAGGTGCTAAAAGAAACAGTTCAACTCACTGAAATCAGATCTCATGTAATCGCCATTTAATGTCCATAGCTCATAGATTTAAAAAAAAAAAAAAAAAAACACACACATATGAAGAGATGCAAAAGCCTCTAAGTACGTCTGACGTTTTTCTTTGAAATGAGCATTTCTTTCTGGCTACTATGTATAGGTTCCTATGCAAGTACTGGTACTTCTGAATGGGTTGAGGCTAGGTTTTACACTATATACTTGCATGCTATATACATCAATTGCACATTCATTCTTATTAAAGCAACTGTATTAAAGTTCTTCAACAGCAGTGAGTGATTTTTCTCTGTCATTTTTTATTTTTATTTTTTTATTAACATAGAAGAATAGTTCACCCAAAAATGAAAATTCTGACATCTGTCTATCAATTCTGTCATAGTGTTTTATTTTTTAACCTTCATTTACTCACTCTCAGGTTGTTTTAAACCTGAATGAGTTTCTTTTTTCTGTTAAGCGTTATATATTTGATCATTTCTATTATTAAATTCAATGGGGACCAGCTACTGTTTGGTTAACCACATTCTTTAAAATATCTTATTTTGCATTTAGCACAAGAAAGAAATTAATACAGGTTTGGGACAACATGTTAGTGAGTAAAAAGTGACAAAACAAATTTTTGGGTGAACCATCCCTTTGACAAGCAGCAGCATGTTTAGTACACTTAGTCTGCTGTCCCTTTAAGAGCTGCACGCATCCGTATTTCTCTCAATTGTTTACTTTCACTTTAGACATAAGCTACTGTTTTTATATGTAAACATTTGTGTTTTGACAGTAACTTAGTTCAGTAATTAGGTGCTATTTGAGAGGATTTTTGTGTGCGTGCACTTCAGGTGTACATGCAATAGAACAGCACACATGTGAAATGTGTAACCGGCAAAGCTTTAAAGCAAATAATGTACTTTTGTGATTGTGAATAAGTGCAGTGTCCTGTGAGTGTAACTCTACCACTGAATTAACACTGATGTGAATGTATGTCGCGTTGTACAGTATATTGAGACGGAGGCGCCAGAACTGCAACTGATAGAATAGCACGATACTACTAAATTTCTCCGAAAGCAGATCATGGAGACATTTTTTATCGTCCACGATCAAAAATAGTCATATCGCACACCCCTATATACACATATAATTCAAGAGAGAAGCATTTTGCTAAATATAATGAATATGTAATACAGTGCATATACCAGTTAGTGATATCTCAATTAATAAATGTTTGAATAAATCTGTCATGATAACATGTTTATATCACTGTTTTTTTGTTTTTGTTTTTTTTTAAAAAGCTTTAGTTCTGTTTGTTTGGCTAAATGAAAGGTTTTGGCATTTCTGTAAACAATTCATTTTGGTGCATCATAGCCATGACTGGTCATGAATCAGGTGTAACATCATTGATTGTCATCGCCGTAACCAAACCTGGTCTGATGCATTTGGTACATGTTTACATGTGAATATGATGACAGTGGAAGGGGAGAATTTTTGTGTATAACTCCTTTTGTACAATAAACTTGGGTTTGCTCTTCACGCCTAGTTAGCACGTGGCTTTTGAAGATTTGTAATGGCACACACTATGGACTACTTCTGTTCTTTTATCATCATGTTAGGAGTCACAGTGTTTTTCACTGAATGCAAAAGAGCAGCACAGAAATTCTGTGAAACATCTCTTATCTTCCACAACAAAGAGAGAGCGGAATAAAGATAACTTTGATTTATTAAACCTTTGTAAATGAAATGGTTTGTCTGTCAGTACCACTTAAGGAACATTTAGAGCTACCGAAAGAAAGAAACTTTGCACGGCTGAAATCCGAAACATTGAAAATAAGTCTGTGATACTTTTGTTAGCATCACATGTAGCCTGTATATTTGTAATGATAAGCTCCTCATATCAAGCGCTATCAAGCTGCTTTTTCATTTAGGTTTAAAACAACAAAGTTTACTAGTAAAAATCTTAATTCAACTTAAAATCCAGTACCATTAACCCTTTAACTGTCACCGTCCCACCTGTGGGACGCTTGGCGCTCTTTTTTCCTTGTCCTTTTTCTCTATCAATTTTTAGTAATCATCATAAATTATATATCATTTGAAAGAATGAAGCCCAAGAATCATTCTATGAAAACCATTTTGAAATCGGACATTGTGTTACCATGGAAATGGAACCCCAAAATCTTTTGGCCGTCTCCTCCCCCTTAGCAGCGGTGTCAAGTGTCATATTACAAAATGCATTATGGTCTTTTAGAATCCAAACTTTTTATAATCTTGACAAACAACATGTCATTGGAAAGGTCTGAGTCTCAGGATTTGATATTTGGTGGTTATTTTGTGACAGAAGTAAAATTGACAGAGAAATTTAGACGTTTGTGACAGAAAAATGCATTTTAAAAAATTCTATAGCGTTTGTATGGCACCCGGTGGCTGTTTGTGTTATAACGCCCCAAACAAACTTTTACAGGAACCTCAATTTTTTTCATATCAACTTCAAATTTGGAACATAACTTATTTAGACACACTGATACCAAATTTAGGGTAAAACCTGGTATGTAAAATATGTATTTTATATAAAATGAAATAAAAATGGTACAGTACATTTTCTTTTTAGTAAATTTAAACTTCTATAACTTATTAATATTTTTTTTTTTTTTTTTGAAAAAATACACTTCTGGCATAATCTGCTGTCTATCTTCTTTGAAAAGAGACCAACCTTAGATCTGTATTCCAAAGTGTTCAGGAATTACAACAATTTAAGTTCAGATATTGCACTTTCATGCCTATTTAAAAAAAATGGGGGGTGACAGTTAAAGGGTTAAAATCTAAATATAAATAAAACCCTGCTCTGTTAGACTACATGCTATGACCGAAATGCCTATTTCACTATCAAGCCGTATAGCCTTGCAGCCTGTGAAAACCATAAAAAACAAAGGATTTACCAGGAGTGCCGAGCAGATTGTTGTCTCTCATGAGCCGATAGTCTTCCTCGCTGAGATTGTTGACAAACTGGTAGAAGGCCTCTTCTCTGTCCAGACGGTCCAGCTGTCTTCTGCGTTGTATTTCAGATTGATCACTGCTGCCCTGATCTGCATTATCCTGACCCTCCATCACTGCGACCAGCTGTCAGATCCAACTACACACAAAAGCAGATACAACACGTTAGTGTCAGTCAGTCCTCATACACTCAGAGATACTAAGCACCATTGTGTTCAACTGTAAATGACTATAAAATGTGACAATAATAAATAAACACAGCAATCATCCATTAACATACAGTAACACCACTATCAAATGATAATACCGGCCACACAGTTCCTTTACGTGTACATATGCGTTTTTTTAAGGTTACCTGAAACTAATTAAAACCGGTTAAACGTGAAAGCACCCGCTCACTAGATTAATCTTCTTAAACTATTAAAGAGTAACGTAATATTGTGAGTTGGACTGCGATTTCTCGAGTCTGTTCAAATATAATTAGCTGACTACAACCAGAGACTGAAAACAAAATGGCATCAGCGAGCTAAACAGGCTAAAGGCTAAAGCTCAAGAATTTCAAGGAAAACAACCTTTACGTGTGTCCTTGATGCCAAACGAAATTAACACGGTAAATGAATTAGCAATGTACGTCCGATCATAAATGTGTAAAACAAAAAATCAATGTCAGTAATATTACATCAACGATGTATTTCGCAATGGGTGACGACAAACCTCTCGCAACCATGGACCGAGGAAAAGGGTGAAAGCTAATGTTAGCTGTAGCATGAGCACAAACCGGGATTAAGCTTATTGAGAAACAGCTTTCTTGTTCATGCTAAGCTACGACGAAGCTAACGCTAGCACGGCTGTGAGATAAACACAGGCAGCAGTCAGCGAGCTCTCCGTCGTATCGACGATCCTAACAACTGACTCGCGACATGAAAAAAACATAGAAGAATACCTTAATAAATGTGTCGAAGCCTTAACTAGTAACAGTTCCGTATCTGCCTCGTAGATGTTTGTAAATGTTAATCTTGACAGCTATTCAGGAGTTCATTTTCTCAAGCGTCTCTTCAGCGTCGAATCTACTTCCGGTGTGCGGAATTTTCCGGAAACGTAATACAACTTAAAAGTCTTAACACTCCTATTTAATAGGTAGGCTACGTGTGACGGACTTTACACGGAATATCCGTGTATTTAAATTGTAAAATATTTAGATTCCAGTATTAATCTGGAAGCCAAATTTTTTGCCCCGTCTTACCCTAAACATTACACAAAATTACACTGAAATTTATACAACCACTTTCCCCAAAATGACAACACAAACACAGTTTTATATGTGAACTCTGTTTAACTGTAATTAATATTTGTTCCAAAACAGAAAGAGATCAACTTTTATTATGAAATTGTACTAGAGACACCGGAAGAACCATAAGCGACTTGTTGGTTTTACCAAAGACTGAATGAAAATCATTTTAATAACTGTTCTGCTGTTCACTTTCAGTATGAGGTTAACATACTTTGTGAATTCGTTATAAAAGTGTCATTCATTATTTTATTGCTAACATTTTCCCTCCTATGAATTTCATCAGATGGTAGCTATTTCTGTAAGACAATGAATAATTCAAAGAAAAAGTCAGGTTATTAAAATCACAAGCTGTGTTTGTTAACATTAGTTAATGCACTGTCAACTAACATGAACAAAGACTGTATTTTATTAACTAACATTAACAAAGATTATTAAACACTGTATAAATGTATTTATTGTTTGTTCATGTTAGCTAATACATTAACTAATATTAACAATGACACCTTATTGTAAAGTGTTACCCATAACTGTTATGATATTGTCAATCTTGACCACATTTCCTTTTCCCTCTCAGTATTTCTGAACACCCAACCAGTACTCCAGTGGTTAAATCATGGTATTTAGGTACCCCTAAAAGGATTTTACCAATAAACCAGGGCTACATTTCACAGGACTGTCTTCCAGCTCAGTGAATAGGCTAAACCATAAGCTGTATGTATTTTGTAAACTCTATATAGAATGTAATCTGTATTTAATTTGTAAGGTCTATCAGAAAGTATTAGCATTATTTTTTCTTTGTATGAATTTTATAAAGAAAGAATTTTTATAGAATTTTATAAAATTTAATATAGAAAAAAAAGACAGCTCTTGAAAAAAAATTATTTTATTTATTTATTTTTCCACAAAAGACAGCACTTTCCAATAAAAGTCAGTGGGGCTCAGAGATGCTTGAACTTTTGAATGTTGTCTTCCAGATAAGAAAGAAAGTCATACACGTTTTGATGTAAACCATGACAGAATTTTCATTTTTTGGGTCAACATTTAACACTAGCCACTACTGTAGCATTGATTGTAATTAATATCATTGCAAGAGACCAAAACATTAATTTCTAAATGAGCAATCGTGGTTCTGATGCCTCGAAAATACAAGTTATAGTTAGTCAACTATAATTTAGTTTTTGTTTGTTCTTTGGATCTTAGGACAAACATTTAGTGCAGCTGTTTCACGGTGAACAGCAGACACATTTATGATGAAAATTCACTTAAAATTCAGGCCAAAATAGTTCAAGCATGAGTGTCTGAATGTTTGCTTCAGTGAATTCAGTTCCCTTATTCTGACAGTTAGAAGAAAGACTATTTGTAAATGTTGTTCTTTAGTCACTCATTTCTTTACTTTAACACACATAAGGGAACTTTAAGGTTTTGTAATGTTTTCTAATAGATCATTCAGTGATTAGGGCTTTGAAAATCCCATCTGTCTCTGGTGGGTTGTGACCCATCTAAACATCGGTTGGTTGCAGGCAAAACAATGAAAATACAAATCAGTTTAATAATAAATTCCATAATTGTGCATGTTTGTTAAAGTCATGTGTGTCCAATCAAACTAATGGCTCAAAACATGGTGCAGGAAAGTTAGATGCAAAGCATGTAAAACTTTTCTGTGAACAAATACAGATTTAAGATTTTCATCTCTTCATCAACTTGCTGAAAAGATAATTATAAATATACAGGTATTTAAAGGAAAGGCTTATTTTATTAGGAGAGCTTAATGAAGCACCTGCTAATGTGATTGACTTACTCCCACAGAGATGAACACTGACACGTCCTCACAGACAAACCGATGCCATTACCTCTAACCAGAACATAGCAGAGGTGCAGGAGCTCTGCGGGACACAAATAACTCAAGTATTATTTTAAATATTTGTTCACAGTAAAGCAAATGCAATAAATGTGGAAAATTAAACAAAAATGAATAGAAGTTTCAAATGAGAAAACATACTCCTCGCTCATGAGATGAAGCTCATCCAGTCTGTGACACACTGATAGAAGACTGTTTTTCACTCTGTGGAGACATTTATCCTATTGAAGAGGAGAGAAGATCTATGATAAATATGTGAATGAATGTGATGCAGAGCATCTTCTACTGTTAATTAATGTGTGTGTGACATTTACCTGATCAGCTCTGAGCTCAGGTTTGAAGCTCTCAGAAGATTTATCAGACATCTACTCAGTATGTGGGGAAAATAATAGTAATAATATCAGAGAGGTTCTGAAAATAGCTGTACTTTAACACACCATATGTGCAATGCTAAAATGTGTCCATTAGAATCTAAGGACAGCACTCATGTCCACTCATGACAGTGTTTTTCAAATGTAACCATCAGTTCCTATTTTTATAGTATTATTTTTTAGGGTACAATGCATTGCTGTCAAATAAAGTAAAAGATGAAAGATTTCTTACAGAGAACCTAAATGCTGTCCAAAACCTGTCTTACATAAACTTTTATGACAATTATACATCTAGAGGTTTGTGTTCACATCAGATACAAAGCACAGTGAACTGTTGCTCCTTCTAAGCTCAGGAGACGTGGATGTGGTTTTCATATATCTCTCATTTTAGTATCAGCAGTGTTTCAGATGTTACTCCTAAAATTCCTTTGGAGAAACAGAAGTAAACACAAATGGCACATGAGACATATTTGAGGAAAAAAAGGTAAAAAACTGAGAATGTGGTGGAATATCTCTTTATTATTTTGCTGCAATCTCTATCAAGACTCCATTTAAAAATATTTTATTGCTCAGAGTCAGCTCTTTCTAAGCTCAGGAGACTTATTTGTGATTCTCATGTGTTTCTCATTGTAATATCAGCAGTGTTTCAGATGTTTCTCCTAAAATTCCTTAGGAGAAATAAAAGTAGACACAACTGAGACATGAGAAAGTTCTGAGAGAAAGGAATTCAAAATGACAATGGGCTGTGAGAAACATGGGAGATCTCCTTAATGTCTTGCTGTAATCACTTTCAAGACACTATTAAAAAAAAAAAAAAAACAGTTTCATTGCTCAGAGGTTGCTCTTTTTTCTTTTTTCTTACATTGGGGTTTTTCACCTTTAAAGGAGAAGTCCACTTCCAGAACAAAAATTGACAGATAATGTACTCACCCCTTGTCATCCAAGATGTTCATGTCTTTCTTTCTTCAGTCGTAAAAAAATTATGTTTTTTGAGGAAAACATTTTAGGATTTTTCTCCATGTAATGGACTGATATGGTGCCCCGATTTTGAACTTCCAAAATGCAGTTAAAATTCGGCTTCGAACGATCCCAAATGCGGTTGTAAACATTAAACACAAGTTATTTTCATTAAAAAAAAATACAATTTAAATACTTTTTATTGTCAAACGCTCATCTTGTCTTGCTTTCCCTGAACTGTTTATTGTTAGGGTATGTCGAAAAAAACTCCCGTCTCATGTTCTCCCTCAACTTTTTGTTTTACCTTTTTTGTTAAGGGTGTTTGATCTTCTTCGCATGTTCACTTTGCAAAGACTGTGTCGGTACTTCTGCAGCGATGTAGGATGATTTTGAAATGATTTTTGAAGTTGAGGGACAAAATACGATCTGAGTTTTTCAACATACCCTAACTGTCTTGAGTCAGAATACACAAAGTTCAGGGAGAGCAAGACAAGACGAGCATTTGAGATTAAAATGTATTTATATTTTTATTTTTTTTTTAATGAAAATAACCGATCGTGTTGCTAGATAAGACTCTTCTTCCTCAGCTGGGATCGTTTACAACCGCATTTGGGATCATTTGAAGCCGCATTTAAACTGCATTTTGGAAGTTCAAAATTGGGGCACCATATCAGTCCATTATATGGAGAAAAATCCTGAAATGTTTTCTTCAAAAAACAATTTCTTTACGGCTGAAGAAAGAAAGACATGAACATCTTGGATGACAAGGGGGTGAGTATATTATATGTGAATTGTTCTGGAAGTGGACTTCTCCTTTAATGATCAGGACAGTGTAAGTATAGACAGGAAAGTATTGAACAGTGAGAAAAGAAAAAGGGCAGGAAAACACCTTTAGCTGGGACTCAAGCTTGTGCTGTCTGAGGTGCAGTTGTGTTTTTATGTTGCTGTGCTGCCTACAAGACTATGGCTCTGACAGAGGTTGACCTCAGGATACTAAGGGTTGATTCTCTTTTATATCTTATTGAGATATCAGCTTTGTCTTAAGACGTCTTCAGTATTATTTTAGGAGAAACATTGAACTTTTGCTAATATTGTAAATGATAAATGTTACAACTATAATTTATACATTTCAAAATATCAAGGGTTACTAGTTTAAACTGATCTTCAATGTCCAGCTTGTTTATACAGCACATTTTCCAAACACACTAGAAAGCACTTTTATAAGTGCAAGATGTTTAGTATAAAAGCATTACTTTCTTTTTAACAAATGTAACACTACCAGTGTTTTATTTATTTATTTTATTATTATTATTATTATTATTATTATTATTATTATTTTCAAAAGTGAGATCTCTTTAACATCTCAATATTTTTCCTAGACAGAAATGAGGTTACTTCAAGATCAAATGGAGACTTTTGGTTAAGTCTCGTCAGTCTTCTCAAACTTGTTTTCTTAGACAAAAACTCTCTCACAATGGTCTCCTTAAAGTTTTATTCAAGATCTCTTTAGTTAGAAATACTGGTGGTCTTGTCTCCTTTAAAACGTTAGAAGAGATCTCAACATCATCACACACCGTACTCTGATTTGTCTCCTATACTAAAGACCCTGGGGCCTGGTTTCACAGACAGGGCTTAGACTAAGCCAGGATTAGGCTGTAGTTCAGTTAGGACATTTAAGTCATTTTTATAAACATGCCTTAGATAAAAACATTACTGGTGATCATTTTGAGACAAAACAAAGGCACTGATATATTTTAAGATATAAACAGCTCAGAGTTACATTTTAGTCTGGGACAAGGCTTAAGCCTTGTCGGGGGGTATGTCTCTCACGTTCGTCTCCTCTAAATTTCAGAAGTGATCTCAAGAATTTTACAAATTGTCAGATGTCTCAATATGAACCCAAATAATCAAGACTGATTTATGGGCCATTTATGTGCCTTTCAGCAATGAAAGCTCCAGGGTTACTTTTTTTGTAAATCAGTTTTGATAAAGGCACCGGGTACATTATTATTTCCAACAACAAATGATGTGTCTAAGCACACAGATTATCCTATAAAAAGTAACATTATCATTATTTCTGCATAATTTCTCTGCTAATATAGGCTTAAACTTTGAATTTATAATTTTCCCCCTTTATTTAGTCTCTTTCGAAGAACTTAACTCGGTGCACACTTTGTAAATTTGTTGCAATATTTTATAAAGCTTTAAAGGACACGATTATGAGACTCCTAGAGTCTTTAGCTTTAGGGAAAAAAAAAACTGAGCACAGTGTGTGATGTTACTGGAATCACATAAACTTTTGAGGACACAAATGTGAAAGATCAAGCATCTGTAGCTAAAGAGAAAAATCTGAGCAGTGTGTGATGTTGTTGAGATCTCTTCTAAAGCTTTAAAAGAGCCAAAGTGAGAGCTAAAGAGAAAGATCTAAGCACAGTGTGTGATCACAAGAGATAAGTTTGAGAAGCAGGAGTCTCCATTTGATCTTAAAGTAACCTCAGAAATATTTGAGATGTTGAAGAGTCTCACTTTTGATTTTTCTTTCCTGGTCTAACTGAATCCAACTGCTGTTTTTTTACCGAAATACAAAAATAACAGAATCGAGAACATACGGTGATTAAAAACCAACAACTGAACACAACAACCTGTTTAGTCACTGGAAGTCATTAATTCTCTCAACCAGAACATACCACGATAACAACGACGGTTGAGATTACAGACAAAGTTGAAATGGATAAACATTTCATTAAACCCTAATTCATGTCATATTTACCATTCAGGCATTTAATGCTGAAGTGTATATATAGCACATGAAATGCTACATGTGGGTAAGACAAGTTTATAAATATACTGACTTAAATGCACAATGGCATCAGCTACTCTCATCTTTGTTCACATTTGATATATGCCTCAACAGTGTGAAGTGAGGGAAGAAAAGTGACAACATTCAAAAGGAAGCATTCAAAATCTCCTTTTAATTTGTATATGTACTCCATAAACATTATTACAAAACTCAGCAAGTTACCAATATTACATTTCACCATACAGGCTTGATCACAAATATTTAAAACCTTTGCAACAGATACAACATAAAATAATACAAGAATAATTTACATGAAAATCTATAAAACAGCGAATAGTTCACAATTTTTGTCTGTACTTTTTTGCCTATATGTGTTTTCCACGATAACACAACACTCTCACAACAAGATAAGTTTCCTCTTACAAAACTTGCAACAAAATGTAGTGTTTTTTTTTTCTTTTCATGTTTTGTTTCTTAATATTTTGGTTTTTAAAACCAAAAGCTTGTCATTATACATCCTTTTCACTGCCTACAGAGGCACAAAAAAGGTTACTCACACACACACATACTAATACTTCACAGCACTTTCTAAGAAAAATATACACTTACAAAATATCTTACAAATTGGCACAGAGAAAAATATACAATATTTTTGTGATGTCGAGAGTTAATTAAGAATCCCTCTGGTATCAACTCTAGACAATATTTATAAAGCTCAATAATTTCTCCAACAAAAAGGCAAAAGCAATTCCAATTAATGACAAAGAATCGTGTTGTGAATACATCGAACGGAACCATATATTGTACATTCATAAAGAGAGGAGTAGGGTTTCGATTCTTATAATCCATGTGTCATCATTTCTGGGCGAATACAATTACCCTCTTAGCACCAGTAGGAGGAGGCAGCTTAACAGTGGCACCTTGTACAAAACTTGAAGTACATTCAATTGACAACAGGCAGAAATGAGAGAAGGCAGGCTAGACGGGCGAGCGGCCCATGTGCAGTTTCCTCGTCGGCATCATCCTGCTGCTAAACATGGCCGGCCGGAGGCAGAAGGGGACGGAGTGAAATCTTTCTAAGGTAAAAGCTATAGGTAAGGCATTACTTTACCTGAGATATCCTCCTAGAGCGACTCTTTTAAATCAAAGGTGTCACCTATTCATCGACTCGTGATACATGCCAATGGATTCAGTGCTTTTGAAAGGACAAATTTGGTTTCAAAGGTTTTCAAGCTACGACGGATTGACATGAAATTTGTGACAGTAACCTAGGGGGGCGCTAATGTGCCACTTATAACACCTACCCAGGCTCATTGGAAATACACACCTCTACCTACATTACTGCAAAACATACCTGGGTGTACAAATCGCTGCAGTTTCCAGTTGAAATGAACACTAGAGGCAGTAAAACGGACACTTTTAGTCCTTTTTACACAAATTATGATTTACAGGGCCGGAGTTTCAATTAAAAAAGCCTAATTTTTCAGATGTTTTGACCTTAAAAAAAACGTTAATGCTGAATGTTAGCGTCACATATACAGCTTCATATGTTTGGCTTTTTAACACAGTAAATTTGCTCGGTGGCTCACCCGATACAGCACTGCACTTGTGAAGTGAAGCACTCCAGTGCGACAAAACAGCACAAACTCGCATATAAGCAGTGTTGGGGAAAGTAATGTGTTACCTTACTTTTGTGTTACTTTTTAAATCTGGGCAGGGCTTGCTTGTTTGCTTTTAATATAAAAAGTTCTATTTTCGGCAAATGTAAAAGCCTTTTCACACCAAAAGCCTCAGGCTTTGACAAAAGTAAATTCACATCTGTACAGTAGACAGCAGAAGAAAAAAAAAGTTAACTCTTCAGCAATAAATAACAAATGTTACAAATGGAAAATAAATGTTAGATTATCTGAAGTAATTTTTGCTTATTAGTATGGTAGAACTGAATCACTGAAGGTCAGCATCGGTTAATAAAATGGGATTAAATGCATAAAGGATATTTGTATAATTTAACATACTTAATTACTGCAGGTTTGCATCATATTGTGAGTTGAATTTCACTGTTTTTATTAATTTTGAGAAATACTCAATCTGTTTTTTTTTTGTAAATTAGATTAATTAATGCATGTTCACATTTATTCTAGGACTAAAATCAGGAGAGCTTTTAATCAGTAATGTGGGGAAAAGTAACTGGCGTTACTTATTTGAAAAAAGTAACTCAGATATTTTCTTGTCAACTAAAAAGTAATGCGTTACTTTACTAGTTACTTGGAAAAAGTAATAATATTACGTAACTCGCGTTACTTGTAATGCGTTACCCCAACACTGCATGTAAGTATGTTAAAATAGCACGGTTGCATCAGCGAATGTGTTTTTATCACATTTGCAATCTATAACACTGTCAGGTTGGGTTTGGTGTAGGGAGTATGTAATTTCCCAGTACAATAGAGCATTGACCTTTTAGCGAAACTCCCCAGACATTTACATTCTGAACCGCCGCCATATGTATCTGAACCAATGTAATAAAAACGTGGCCACGGTCACGTATTAAACACGTGTTTTAGCACCACTCACTGGACATTTTACTTTGTAACTGCCGCAAAACATGCAATGATGTACATAATATCAGTGTTGCAGAAACGTCACCGCAAGCAGGTATTTTTAATGAGCCTGGGTTGAATAAAATAAAAATGAAACAAAACAGCACGCTCACCAGAACAGAGTTCACCGCAAAACTTGTTTCATGAAAGAAGCACTGGCCAGAAAAAAAAAAAAAAAAAAAAAAAAAAACCTTTGTTTTTGTCATATGTAATTGTTAAATATTTATGGCAAACAAAGGGAAATGTGTAAAAGTGGGCTAAAGCAAAAGAGACAGTTTCTTAACCATCCATTCAACAAATATGCAAAATATGAAACATTATGTTCACAGTTCCTGTTACAGTAGATCATGAAATAATTGCTTGCTGACTGATACCAGACAGATGCCATCCTCAATTAACATCATCCGTGTCTACCTTTCTCATTTTTCTTCCTTCTGTGTTTAGAAGAGTCCATCCTTGCTTCTCTTTTCAATTCTAAGCAGAAGTAATGCTGAGGTACATTGAATTTGTAACAAAAGTAAAAAAAAAAAAAAAGTTCAGAGTTGAGTTGTTTTGGTTGAGTGGTTGTACCACTGTCAGCTGCAGGTGCTCTTCAAACGATAGGGTCCCCAAAGAAAACAAAACTACTAACCAAAAAAACTAATGTCAGATCTTGTTAAGTCTTGAAGTAGAACAGCCAGCATTCATCAGGATAGTAAATGAAACAGCCAGTATTCATACAGATTATAAAGGTGCACAGAAAGTTTACATTTGGCACACGGATAGAATTCATGTTTTGCTTTAAACAGTGCATTTCTGTACAGTGTTACTGAATAATAATAATAATAATAATAATAATAATAATGTTAGTAGTAATATATTATTCCAGTCAATAATCATTATCATTCAATATCATTATTATTATTATTATTATTATTATTATTATTATTATTATTATTAAAATGAAGGTATAAAAAAGAAAGCAAAAATGAAGCGTTTTGGGATTTCCATGGCATAGAAATGTCCCTCTAAGACAATTTCCAGTACAACTCCTGTAAAAAGCATAGTAGATAAGAGAAAATCATAAGTACATTCCAACAGTAAGAAATTAGAACAACATTAATCTGATATGTCTTCAAATACAAAATGGTCCCATTGTGTGCTGTTAATGTTTAGGGATCTACCAAGGATGTTGTTATCCTAGACAAGGGGCTGAGCATTTCACACTTAAAAAAGTCAGGCAGTAAAAGGGTAAAAAGAGAGGAGGGCATCTGTTTCAGCATACATAATCAAATGGGGAATTGTTTCACACAAAGACATTTTATAATAGCTACATGTTTGAAGAGAGAAATATAATTACATAAGGGCAGCAAGTTTCACTGAGAAATAAACAAAAAAAGGTCCAAAAAGAGAATTTGCACTTATCAAAGTTTTTTTTTTCCTTTTCTTCAGACAAAAACTAATCAGCAACTGCGAAGAAAAAAATAGCAAAAACAAGAATGCAGAAGAAAAATGCAGCCATGGTCATTTAAAATCTCAATCAAGCCTTGCACAATCAATCAACAGGTAGTTTGCGAGTACAAGAAGTTTCTCATGCAAGATATCAATATCCTCTTGGGGGAGGGGGGCAAAAACAAGGAGGGGGTACTAAAGAATAACGTAATTCCATGCATCTCTGGTCTTGAGTCAGTGTAGGTATGTCAAGAAATGAGGAGGAAGTGGGAAAGTGAGGAACGTGCATCAGCAGCTAGATATAAAATATTACCTCAGTTTCTCAAAAGAAGCCATTAATGATATGTCCTTATTTGGCTCTCGCTCAGGTCGCGTGCCCTTTAGATTTTCGATCCGGGGGAATTTTGCACTGGTTTTGTGACGGTACATCTTTTTGTGCGCGGGACCATTTATACCAGGAACGCCAAGGTTAGGCTTGTCGAACATGTTGCAGCCCAAAGCCAGCTGAGGGAAAAACGGTAAGGAGGCATTGAACTTGGCCTGGTTTTTGCCACCTTTCGTTCCACCTTTTCTGCCTTTTGTGCCCCCAGCAGCCGAATTGCCTTTCTTCTTGGGGTCCGATGAAGTTCCTGCTAGGATTTTGAGAGTCTTTAACTTGAGGCTGTTAGCCTCTGAGGGCAGGCAGATGTTTGCTGTAGGGCCCCATATTGGCTCGACAGAGGCCATCATGAATCTCTGTACTTCGGCCATCCCTGAGACAATATTTGACAAGATGTTGGATGGCTCTTCAAACTCTCGCTGGTCATCGTGGACTTGACTTTTGCTCTCGGAACAGCCCATTCCTGTCCAATCCTCAGAGCTGCCGTCCTTCGGCGGATGAGCAATGCCCTCAGTCTGGCCTTTACCCTTCTCGTCCAGTAAAGCCTTTAACTTTTTAGACGCGCGTGAAGTCTGACGTGGAATTTTGCCCTTCTCTGTTTTGGGAGCTCTTGGGGCTTTGCTTTTTTTGGTACCCTGCCCTGCAGCTTGTTTGTTGCCATTTTTCCTCTTCGCCTTTGACCCCTTGATTGCACTCATCATATCACCATCAAAGTCGGCTAGATTTTCCTCTTTCGTCCCCAGGCTCAAGTTGTCTTCGCCGTTAAATATGTGCATCTGATAATCGTGGCCATCCACCGAATATCTAGCCAGATCTTGCTGCTCGATCATCTTGCAGTTCCAGTCCACGTCTTTGGCGCATGACATCTTGGCCCCATCCTGGAGGTCAGCAGTCTTCCCGACTATCTTAATCTCACGGCCCATAACTTGAGGGGATAAATTAGGCGTCTCTGGGGGAGAGAGTTCTGACAATGATGTGTGTCTGAATTTATCCGGAGTGAAGTTGGAGATATCCAGCAAGTCTGTGGACTCCCTCAGGGGTGTGATTGCATCGATACTTTGCTGAATCACCAGTTTGGGACTGCAGTGGGCCAGAAAGTTCTCGTTCACATCATCCTCGCCATCTTTCTCGCAGGACTTAAGGCTCAGAGAGCTGTAATTGCTAGAAGTAGCTGACAGCGAGCCAACTGAGTCGAAACTGATGAGCCGGCCGTTGTCGGTGTGCAGTGTGGCTCTTTGAAACTGTGGCTGCCCCTGACATGCCTGAAACTCTGCATCAGGAGGCAACGGCTGCTCGGGCATGTAATTCTTTTCATAAAGCATTCTGTTGCTCTCCAGACTCAGCTGGCTGTAGCCTGACACGGTCAGACTCTCTGGCAATGGCATAGCCATCTCTCCGGCGAAGCCGTTGGGCTGGATCGCAGATTCTACAATATCTGCGGGGGCAAACTGCTGGTTGGCACCAAGCTGGGGGTGCCACATCTGGGTGAGAGTCGGACAATTCTGGGGTGACTGCTGGAGCTCTGACTCCGATGGCGGAGAAAGGACGCAACTTTGTGCTAGCTGAATGGAGGTGAACTGCTGCTTTTCTAAAGAGAGGTCCAGCGAGTGCTGGGTCTGCTGGGGGAAAAACGGGATGCCGGCGCTACCTGAAGAATCGGAGGCATCTAACAACGTTTGCAGGTAGCCTCCCGGGATAACGGAAACACTAGCAGCCACATTCTCAGACGGTGCCTCTTTGTTAGGGGAGCAGGTGCTAGACACAAAGGCAAATTTTTCAGTGGCATTAGCTGTTTGACTCTCACACAAATGGGGACTGTGTGCAGCTGGGCTGACGTTTTTATCTTCGGCACCTCCTACTGCGTCCATATTTTTCGGCAGCGAGCAAACTTCTGTCAGGTCTGTCACGCTCTCGCTATTCTCCACAAGGTCTCTCATTTTCTTGCTCCTAAGTCTGGCTTCGCTTCTGAATTTCTGTATTCTGAATATTTTATTCCCTATTCTCCTTTCCTCCCTCTCTTGTGATCTGCTCTTCCGGGCGGCAGTGTGTATGATGTCATTTGGGTCTAATGTGCTTGCACAGCTGGTGGCTATTGTTAATGGCATTCCCATGGAGGCAGTTTCATCTGTAGAAGCAACCTCCTGCCTGGGATCAGAGGCAAAGGGGCCCTGCGTGTTGGGTGATTGCTCCACAGTTTGAATTCTCTGAATTCTAAGCCTGTTTGCTAGCTTGTATTTCCTTTTGGGGGGACTGGAACTAAAGGCATGATGGTGAGAATTGTGTTTATCTCCTGCTGCCAGCTTAAGCTGTTCCTCTCTTTCTCTCTGTTTCTCCTGCCAGAAATCTTTCAGAGGTGCGAGCTTCTCGTATTTGTTGATTGTATCCTCGTTTAAGCTTACAGTCGCGTCGGCCGAATCGATTCTGCCCAGCTTCACAGCCATGCATTTCTCTCCTTTGAACCTGTTGACGATAATGTATTTGATTATTACAGGTGGATCCTTGCGAGAGTATTTTCGTCTCTTTTTAGGGCACCAGTCAAGATCCTCTTCTTGTTTTGGGCCGATCGGCGGCTTCTCCCGCGCTTCAACGTTTTTTCTCCTTCGGTGGACTCGACGTAATACAAGTAGTCGTCACTATACCTGACTTTTCTCTTGGCCCGTAATCCGTAGTTCAGATGGTTGGAGCAGCTTGCGTTCTTTCGTGAGAACAAGTTTTTGGGCCTGTTGTCTTGGAAGGTGTCAAAAGAGGAAACGGTGGAGGAGCTGTCATCACTGTACTCCCCTGAGTCATCAGCAGAGTTGCTCGAATCAATGAAGTAGTTCATTTTGGGGCTGTAATCGGGCGTCTGCTCCACGGAGCAGTCATTTCCATCCCCTTTGCTGTCATTTTGAAATCCGAGCTCCTCTGATTTAGGTGGCAGCTCATCCACGGTTCGTTTTACCACACCGCCCTCTTTCTTCGTGCAGTTTACCAAGACACTCGGGAAAAAGTTGAACTGGGTTTCTTCTTGCAGAACATTGGTTTTCTCCCTCATGTTGTCCTGGAAGGACTCGTAGCGGATCTTTAACGAGCACACGTCGCTGCTCAGAGTGGAGTCGTCATCGTCATCGAACATGTAATTGTCCACGTCCTCCTCAGAGAAGAGATTTACCGATAGCTCATTCTTGGAGCAGAGATCCAGCAATTCCATCTTGCTCTCGCTAATGAAGGACTCGAAGTAGCCCCAGTCCTGATTTGAACTGGTAAGCAAACCATCCTCTCCATTGCACTTGTCTAACAGCAGGCCCTCATACAGGTTTTTGGAGGCCGAATCATCCAAGTCTGTTTTCTCTGTGTCCTTCTTCTCCAGTAGCTGAGTTTTGGGGACAGGAAAGCTCAAAAGCTGATCCGAGAGGAGCTGGTCTCCGTAACTTGCCGTCTCACTTGTGCTCATGCATTGCATGTTAACATCAGAGATAGGGCAGGTGCTGTAGTCTCGGTTCATGTCGGCCATTTTGAGGTTGATGCTGGCCTCTACATTGGACGTATCCTTGGTCTCAATGAAGCAGCTGGGACAGGTGCGACTCTGCTGAATCAGACAGTCCTGCGTGAGCCCAGGAATGCTCGCGGGTTCGATCATGGTGAAATGGCGCTGACTGCGTTTCTCTTGGTAAGGCTGAGGGGGCTCAAGCCCTTGGCAGCACAGGATGTGAGGGATAGCGAGTCGTTTGAGGACTCATTGGTCGGGTGGTCCTCTAAAGGAGTTTGTGTTGACAGTGGCCCTGGTAAGTGGTACTTCTTTAAGGCCAATTTAGCAATGAGGCAGTACGAATGGTCTCTCTTTGTGCTCACTGCAGCAGCTGTGGAGGATGTGTGTAAGGCAGCATCTGTGACACCATTCAGCTTTGCGGCCACATACAGCTTTAGATTACTCTTCGGTTTGTGGTCCTAGGCAAAGAAAAACAAGCACAGCATTAAGAGTGTAATATTATTAAATACTGCAATGCAGTTACATTTTTTGTGATGTGACGTATAAGTGAAACAGAGGTACATAAGTTAACCATCAGAATTTGATTGGATCATGGGTGTTGACATAACTGGATAATATTATTTGTCTTGCATTTTGGGAGAAATTACATTTGGATGAAAGATTATATAATAAATTTTTTTGCTGAAAAAAAAAACATTCAATGATGAATCATGCAGTTAATTAACAAAGTCCATAGGATGAGCTTTTTTTTTCCTTTTAAAATCAACACTGAAAATAAAAAAAAACAACAGAACAAAACAGCAGTGTATTAAAGATATGAGGCTAGTTTACAGAGAGACTGGTTTATTTGTTTTGACTAATTAGTCTATAGCAGCTTAAGCAGAAAAAGTACATACTCAAGGGAACAGTCAGACCTGTATGGTAAAAACAATATACTACCATATACTACTACCATATATAAATGTAACCGTATACAACTATATCGACATGCCTATTTTAGTGTCCAAGCTGTTCAATTAAAACAGATTTGAAAACTTGAAAACCACTGTTAAAAACACAAAATTACACAAAATCACAAAACCAGGATGAAGCTCTTTAAAAAAGTCAATTAAAAAAATGACTTTGTGCTCAATTGAGGGACACATTATTTAGTTACGAATGTGTCTCCCAAGACTACACCAGACAAACTTGTATTGTTTATTATTTTGTATAATTATGTTTTTTTTTCTTTGTAGTTGAGGAATAGTTTCAAGTTTCAATGTTCTACTATTGTTTTGAAGCAGGTTTCCATAGACCTGTTTGGACCTCACAATATGAGTACTTGTAGGTGTGAACACTCTTTAATCAAGGGCTCTTTTTGCAGCAGGGACCTACAAAAAATGTACCCATCACTACAGTTGAGAAGTATTTTAAAAAACCTGTAACTGATTTTTAATTTTGTTACCAATTATGGAACATCTGCATTCTTCTGTCATTACAGTCTAAACATTGTATTAATAATACAGCATTTGTCATGAGGATAAATGCAGTGTTTTGTCTGTGCAACAAACTGTGTGTGTTGTTCATTGTTTCAGACCATCAAGACATCTGTGTTTTGTGGCATATATGCCACCTTTTGTTTTTCCACAAGGCAAAGACAGCAAATCTGTCAGATGCAATAAATGCATATGCAAAAGGTGCTGCATTAATTAAATTTATATATATATATACGTTATGTTACAGACTGTTGATGGCAGTAAACACCTTCCACTGTTAATTTGTGTTCCTCAAAAGTACTAAAATACTCTAGTAGTAATAGTCTGTCATGATCTATATATATATATCTATCAGTCTATATATCTCTATTAGGCAGACAATCCATCCTCATGAGCAAAAACATCCCATATACCAGACCTGTACAGCTTACATACAAAAAGTGGCTACATCATGCAGCTGCAACTTGTAACTTTAAGGTGCTAGTTCTATTTTATTTGACCTTTAATGTATTTTTTTTTTTTAATCACGATTAAATCCACAAGCTGTTAATTTAAAAAATTACTAATATAATAAAAATTTAGTGAGAAAGTTAAATTTAAAGTTAAAATTAAACTGAGAAAGTTTGTAATAATGATAATGTTTGTTATAATTATTGGCTACAGAGAGCATATTAATCTACTGCATATGCATTTGCAGGATTGTGTAATATAATATAATATAATATAATATTAACTGCCTACTCAAAAAAAAAAAAAAAAAAAGATTTAAATTTGCATTTAAAAAAGCAAATATTGAAAAGTCTTGGACTGAATCATTATTGCAGTGATTAATTCACCAGGCTCAATTAGTGAAATAGTGGTTCATTGTGCATGAGGAGTCATTTTCACGTATGAATTGATCCTGAGCTTAACCCTATTGAAAATCTTTAGGATGTGCTTTTAGTTTGTAGCTTCGACTCTCCCATTGTCAGTACAAGATCTCAGCCAACATTGTTGAAACAATGCTAAAACGAGAACACAATGTTATTAAATCTAAAGGTGCTCCATGGAATACTACAGAGTGTAACTTCTTTTTGGACAGGCAGTGTAAAGTCAACTCCAGCACTTCCCAAAAACGTTCAACAGGGTGGCCAGTCTCTCACAAATTGAGCCTGATGAATCTTGACACTGTCATATTGGAATCTGAACATGGCCACATCCTCCAACATAGTTCTTTGAGAAATAAAAAGCTACGCACTGTATCAGTTTGGATTAAAAGAATTGCTGCCAAATATACAACATGTATATTATATACAAAATATATATATACAACATATACAAACATATACAAAAGCATATTAATCACGGCAATAATGACTCAGTTATAAAATCTTAAGTATTAAGTCCACATGGCAACTTTTTATAATATAATATGATATAATATAATGTAAAAATCTGTGACCCTGGATACATCCAGTCATAAGGTTAAATACACCATCTGAAAGCTGAATAAATAAGCTTTTGATTAATATATAGTTTGTTAGGATAGAAAAATATTTGGCCAAGATTAACCACTTTTTTGAAAATCTGGAACCTCAGGGTGCAAAAAAATATTGAAAAAAATTAACTTTAAAGTTGTCCAAATGAAGTTCTTAGCAATGATTTGGTACTAACCAAAAAAATTGTTTTCATACATTAATAGTAGTAAATTTACATTACATCTTCATGAAACATGATCTTTACTTAATATGCTAATAATTTTTGGCATTAAAAAAAAGATAATTTTGACCCATACAGTGTATTTTTGGCCATTGCTTCTTAATATACCCGTGCCACTTAAAACTGGTTTTGTGGTCCAAAGTCAAATATAATATAATATAAAAAGCAAATTGAAGCCTTTAAACAGAGATGTTTTATAATCTGCTATATAGTGACAATAACTTTGTAGCTGTTGACCTGAGCACTGCAATTACTTCTCATTCACTAGAATAGAATCACATGGCTTTACCACACATTTTATTTTTATTTTTTCTGCACAGGTGTGACATCTGAACGTGCACCGCTTAGAGGGAACACTGATGGTGATTATGTGTCGTGTAGACGTGTTGCATCCAGAATCCTCAGCTGTTCAACAGATCTGCTCTATTCTGTCATACTGGTGCAAGTTAACTAATTGCTTCTGACATCGGGCGGAAAACTAATTTTCTCTCAATGAAATATCAGGGACTTTACCAATCAGCCAGCAGGTATGAAGTATAAAAGTGGAATCTCTGAGGATCTGCTGTGAATCAGATGTGTGAAATGTTGTTATCCTCCTCTAGGATAATATATCGTATCAGCTGACAATTGACTGGATCACATCAGTCCACACGGGGAAGTTCAGGAGAGCATATGGTCTTTTGGCAGGTGTCTGTGCTCTCGCACCCTAACCTCTGCCAGACTCGCTCAACATGCTCTCCCTTTGCTGTAGGTTTATGACTGGGGTTAACTTACGCTAGAGAAGAGGGAAAAATATGCCCAAATGGGATGTTTACCGAGTGCTGTATTATCTGCACATGTGGCCTTGAGCTACACACAGCCCTCAATAACTACATTACTGTAAGAGGAACACAGATGGTGAAATTGGATCATGAATATGATTATAAGCCAGTTTTGCTTTTCAAATAAGAAAGCCACAGATCCTGGACATCTTTTGAAGAAGAAAGAAGGTAATTGTCAGTGAGATGTCAATGACTCTGACTGTCAAGGTCCACAATGACAGATTTGAAGATGACACGATTTTAATTTGGGGTTAACGATTCCTTTAACGTGCGCTGTGATGTGTTCTGTCTGCTGCGCACAAAAACAGAAAGAGCCTTTTTTGCAAGCTCTGATCTCATTCTCTGCTTTACACAATATTCAGAGTCAGAGAGCACAAGTTTTTATCAGCCCGCTGGGACAAAATCATATTCACTGTCCGCTACAGTGAGGAAGAACTAGTTGCCACATTTGACAAAAAAGTCAAAAGTTTTGTTTGCACATGATATCCTCGAGGCCAGAGGTATACTGCTTTGTTTTCAGGGTTATGGCTTTGAACTAATCGATTCTTACTCATTCTGAACGGAAGGATGGTCTTATTATTAGTGTTATCACCATACCAAAATTTTGACTTCGATACGATACCTGACTAAAATGTCACGATACTACTACTGAACCGACACTACGTAAAAAACATAGAACAACAGGAAAAGTAACTGAATAATAGAATAGAAACCATAGTTATTTTGTCTATTAAAACAAAGCATTTCATCCCTCTTTAAAATAAATAAATAAAATAATAATATTCACATGCCAGTGCCATTACACAGGATTATGGTGAACAACTACTGATCCTACAGGTATGTGGAGATCTTTGCTATATTGGTAAGTTCACTTAAAGGATAAAGCCAAATCTTATTTCATGATATAGTCATTTTATTTCACAATAACAATTTATTAAGTTTTTTTTTTTTTTTTTATCTTTGTTATTACTAATAAGAACCCAGACACAAGTGACAAACTAAAGGACAACTACAATAAAACAAAGACACAAGTTTTATTTTTTTTAATGGTTGCATAAAAAAAAGCATTTATCAAAAAGCATGTGTAATTAATTGAAATCATGAAACTTGATTTAACAGCAATTTATTATTATTATTATTATTATTATTATTATTTAATTAGATGTTTTTAAGGCCCTATGAAATACGTTTTATTATTTTTCTCAAATTCAGTTTTGTTTGTGAATCTCTGTTTTCCATTAATTTTCTTGATTATTATTTAATTGTTTCATTACATTTTAATATTCAAAAGCATGTCTAATGAATTTATAAAGGATAATTAGATTTGATAAAGAATTAATTTATTATAGAATATTTATTGCTGTGTATTTACAATTTTCTGGTAAATAAATTCTGGTATTTTTATTTTTTTTTTTTTTTTTCTGGTAAATATTCCTTAAACATTGTTTTAATGATATTTTTATTATTATTAATAGTGCTATCTTTACATTAAGTAATATATTAATATATTTCTGACTGTCAAGTTAAACTGAACTTTTATTTTGATGGGTTGCTGTGAAGACCTTTAGGTCTTCATGTGTTCATGTACTCATGTACTCACATATTGAGGCAGCAGAGGCTGAAAACACTGCGAGCGTCACGTATATGTGTGTAGTGAACAAAACTGAGCGTCTGTGCCATTCACTAACACAGACACGCAGAAATACGGCTCTTGTTAAAATACATTCTTAAAGTACCGGTACTAGTAAAATGTGGAATCGTATCGATTTTAAAAGCAGGGTATCGCAATACATTTTATGTACCAGTATATCGTGCAACACTACTTATTATTTGAACATACCGAGGGCAAACACATTATATGTTATGGCAACTGCTCTATGCAGGCTCAGAAAGCACAGCAGCACAGACTTACTACCACTGAACCATTCCTACCGTCTAACAGATCCTTTGCAATTTGATGACTGCACTAAGCCGTATCACAGTTCTGATTTTGATTACTTGTGCAACTCTATTACATCATGCAGCTGACTGAAAAAAAAAAAAAAGATTTTTGTCACCTTAATGGTGTCCTTTCCACTCTTTCATCCCAATGCCACACACAGGCACTTAAATATCTGAGGTGTGGAAAAACAGCATCATAGGAGATCCGTCAGCTCACAGACGTAAGTCCAGTGCTTAATGGTCTCTGGCATTTGTGAATGGAGGCAAAGGATCAATTTATCTGCACCGGATGCTGGTAATGAGAGCAAAAGAAACGTCGGATGATTTATTGGCCCGCTATCAAAACCGAGAGCTGAATGAAGCTGTTTTTTTACGGCCTTCTTTCAGCACTTATCTGTGTGATTGTGACAGTGTGGCCGGTTGAGCTCTGGGCCCCAATTCCCTGAGCTGGAACTGAGAAGACTGTGCTTATGATAAACTAAAGCTTGCAGTGCCGCTGACACGCCTGAGTCACAGCACAGACCAGAAACCTGCTCTGAGAGCCAAACCACAGCTTCTGAATGAGCAAATCACTGATCCAAGACTGCAGATGATCCGAGCAGATGTTCATCCAATATGAACAGCATCTGTGACATACCGGTGATTACCATGTTTTTCTTATCAAACAACATGTACAGTACTGCTTTTACAATCGAGGTTTACAGGGTAACTGTAATTCAAAAGCTTGATTCTTTATTATCAGGATTTCTTTATGAAATTTATTAAGATGTTCTATGATGTTTATCCTGAAAGGTTTCAATTTACTTTGGCATTTGCAATATATTTCACTGATAGCAAGCACAAGCTTTCATCACGGTTTCTGCAGGTTTTATGAGGGTAAACTAAAGACTTTTTAAAGACATTTTTTGAGAAAATATTTAAGGAATAAACTGAATGGAATTACAAAATACGTCAAGATGTCTATGGAGACACTGTGAGTTGCATTAACAACACTTCAAAATGTGAAAATACAACAAAATGTGAAAAAACTTGAAGCTTGAATAGCTCTGCACCCAACCACTACAATTTAAACATAAACTCTACTGTATCTTCCACTAACACTGCAAAAAGTATTTCTATCTTGTGTTCCAGTGCAAATGTCTAAAGATTCTTAAAGCGGTCATCGGATGCGAAGTTCACTTTTCCATGTTGTTTGAACATTAATGTGCGTTGGCAGTGTATGTACAAATCTACCCTATAATGATAAAAATCCATGCAGTGGTTTTTAATTAACCTGTAAAAATAATATCCCTTTTTTCAAATCGATGGTGGTGGTGTCACACCGACAGAGGCCGCTCCCACGATAGTTGATTGACATGAGCGTCTTACCTCAGACGCGCTTTAAATCAGCTGTAACAGTCCGACCTCCATTGTTTTGATCAGGGATGTCTCTGATTGAGCGATTGAGGTGTTGTGTTGCTGGATGTAATAAGGAACATAGTGGTCGTCATTTACTCAAGACATTTGAGCCACTGAAGATCCAGTGGATTCCGTTTGTTTGTGAATGGAATGCGCCTCCCGATCTACATAAATGCGTCTATGTTCACGCGAATCATTCATGATCCAGCTTCACCTACAGCAGAAGTGAGTATAAGGGTTTTTTTATGAATCTTTGCGATCGCCTTTCCTAATAATATGCTAGTTAGCAAGTTTTGCGGCTAAACACGGCTAAAGTAAACATGCTCGTCACTCCACAAAGAGAAGAGAGGGGTGGGGCAAGCAGAGCTCATTTGCATTTAAAGTAACCTCGACCAGAACATGATGATTCTTGCAGAGCTGATTTTGGCAAGGTAAAAAAGGTGTTATTTACACTACCATTGAGAAATTTTAAACAAAGCATGTTACAGACTTTTCATTAAGACCCTAAAGAATCATATCAACTTGTGGAAAATCTGATGACCCCTTTAAATCAAGACACATTTACTTGAGAAGTGAAATGACGTAAGTCAAATGATCAAAATGAAGTGAGTTAATTATTAAAAAGAACACATATCCACCAATTACTTAATTAATTTCATTCATTTTCTCGGAAAACAAGACTTTATGTCTTCATTTTAGATCTCAAATCCATATTTCTTGATTTAAGGATATTTAGATATTTGTATCTGGAAGATTCTCTGAAGAAGATATTAATTTTTGACATTTAAAGCACAATATGTAAGTTTTCGTTGCTAGAGGGAGCATATTCAAAACAAACAAAGAAACAAAGGCGTAGCTTGATGATGCCATGATTGAGTGTGGAATCGTGGGAGTTGTAGTCTCCATCACCACAGCTGATGCAATCTGTCAGGACTTGGGCAGAGATCATGTCCTTGGATGAGCTAATGTATTAAAGACTTCTTAAAGGAGAAGTCCACTTCCAGGACAAAAATTTACAGATAATGTAGTCACCCCCTTGTCATCCAAGATGTTTATGTCTTTCTTTCTTAAAGATATTTTTTGAGGAAAACATTTCAGCATACCCTACATACCCTAACTGACATGAACCAGAAAAAAACAGAGTTCAGGGAGAGTAAAACAAGACGATCATTTGACATTAAAGAGTATTTAAATTGTACTATTTTTATGAAAATAACTAATCGTTTCGCTAGATAAGACCCTTCTTCCTCGGCTGGGATCGTTTACAGCGGCATTTGGGATCGTTTGAAGCCGCATTTAAACGACATTTTGGAAGTTCAAAATTGGGGCACCATATCAGTCCATTATATGGAGAAAAATCCTGAAATGGTTCCCTCAAAAACCATAATTTCTTTACGACTGAAGAAAGAAAGACATGAACAGCTTGGATGACAAGGCGGGTGAGTACATTATATGTGAATCTTTGTTCTGAAAGTGGACTTCTCCTTTAAGGTCACTGTAGTATGAAGCAAGGTGGGGCTGAAAGTCGTGGAAGCGAAACAAGGACGCTGGAGCGACTGCTAATGAAGGACGAGTGCGATACACGACTGGAAAGCAGCAGAGCTTTTATTATGCAACAGACGAGCGCTTCCGATCCTTCTGGTCATGCGTATGTAGAAAAAAGCAGTTTGGTTTTATTATACTAGATACATTTGAGTGTGCATTCAACACCTGTCTAATAAAATGCATAACTTATTAAAGTGTCTTTGGGTTTTCCATGTTTTCTACAACATAAAAAAGGGAAAATCAAGGGAGTATGACATCACTGGCAGGAGACGCAATGACACGGTTTGTTACACTAGTTAAAATTGATTATTTCTCTGGATTTAACATTCTTAGAAACATTTGGGATAATGTAAGTACACAAGTCAGCAAAATATATAACACTGTTCTAGTGTTTTTGGGATATTTTAATCCAAAAATCTTACATATTGTGCCTTTAATACTATGACTTTATCCATTTAAGACTTTCTGCTCTGATTTAAGATCTTTTAAGGCCTTAATTTGTGAAAGCTGAATTAAGCCTTTTTTAAGACCTGCAGAAACCCTGAGGCTGCGGTTGCATCAGGAGTTTAAATTCCCAAATTTAGAGCTCTTCTCTTAAATCGATACATTTCCCAGTCTGGCAACCCTCCACATATGCTCTCTCTTACATTACAAAAAAAGCACTGATGAGCTGAAAACACTGCAACCAAGTAAACTGGAGTTTAGCTATCTCTGCTAAGAGATTCTGCTCAAATAAAAGTGTCATTCACATGGCTGTCTTCTGCAACTAAATCTGTGATTAAACCATGCAGTTGACACTGTGTGCTTCAAAGTGTAATAATTGTTTTGTGAAAGTTCAACAATTTCACTGAAATTAAAAAAATAATAATAATCATGATTAATATTTATGATTTTATTTCTGAGCAAAACAATCATGATTAACCCTTTAACTATTACCAAGCAGCCCTATATATTGCTCATAATGTCATTACAGCAATTGTTGTGTACAAAAATGTGTATTTGGAGATTTTAAGTGTATTTAAAGTCTCAACCTATTATAGTGGCACTACTTCTTGTGTGTAATTCCACTGTTCTCCATGTAAACAACACTTTACATTGTTACGTCACATCTCTTTCTGTTATCCTTGAGCAGCAGTGTCTCTAACCAGCCAAACCTTCATCTCAGACTCGATGTCACGCCTACAGGACACCCACATTCCCTTCACTGACCGTCTGAGGCATACGGCACACCAAACTGAACACACTTTCTCTATCTAGTATCCTCTGCAGGGAAACTCAGGCAGGTGTTTTTGTCAGTCTGCCTGGAAACAAAGTCGTGTTTACGAGACACTGCGTTAATGCAGTTAAGAGCATCTGATGATGAAATATTCACTGGATTTGCCAGGTCTGTCAGGTTAGTGGCATCAAATCTTTGAAAGATATTAAAGAGATAGTTCACCCAAAAACTAACATTTGCTGTTAATTTACTCACTCTCAGACCATGCAAGATGTAGGTGATTTTTTTCTTAAGCAGAACAGTAAAGAAGATTTTTTTCGCTGAAACTTACTAAAACATACCAAATGCAATGGCTACCATCATTTCAAGAGTCAAAAAAGCATATAGAGGTAACACAAAATTAACCTGTGGCTCCTGATGATATACGGAGGTCTTATGAAGTGAAACAATCAGTCTGTGCAACATACAATTAACTACATTATTACCTGTAATCCAGAGCCTCATGCAAATATTTCAGAGTGATGTCTGTTTCATGAATGAATCATTCTTTTGAACCAGTTCTTTTTGGTGAACTAGTTGAACCAGTTTACCAAATCAGACTGAAGCATCTGAAACAGTTTAGAGCTTAAGCAGCACAAATCTATAAGTTACTCAGTCAAAACTCACTTTCAGACACCTGACAGTCACTCTGACTAAAAATAAGCCAAATAGCAGTGTATCTGATCCTGTGATGAATGAACTCATTCACTGCTCCAGTTCCTCCAACAGTCAGTTTGAAGTCAGTCAACTGAGGAAACAATCGAATCGAACCGCAGATGAGCCATTGATATGCATATACGTGAGCAAACAAGCACTTGAATGAAGGGGCGAAATTTATGGTTTTATGGTTTTTCAATGTTTATGAAAAAAGGTGAACTGAAGTTTATTCACTTTAGATGTTTTAACATGTAAAACATCCACATTTCACATCACTATTGGGAGTTTTAATAATATAATTGCATATATGTTACGTCATTGTGTAATTATGTAAACAAACTAGTGAATTGCACCAGTTAGTTGAAACAAACTGTCTGAAAAAAACGGTTTGTGGAAAAGAATCAATTCCCTGCCGAGACTCTGGTTTACAGGTAATAATGCTGTAAATAACATTCAGTTTCTTGCACAGGCCAATCGTTTCACTTCATAAGACCTCAATATATCGTCAGCAGCCACAGATATTCATTTTGTGTTGCCTGTATATGCTTTTTTACTCTTAAAGACAGGCAATGACTGACATTTTATGAATCAGCAAGGACCACGGTTTCAGCTAAAAATCTTCTTTACTGTTCTACTGAAAAAAGTTACCTACATCTTGGATGGCCTGGGGTGAGTAAATTAAAGGAGAAGTCCACTTTCAAAACAAAAATTTACAAAAAATGTACTCCCCCCTTGTCATCAAAGATGTTCATGTCTTTCTGTCTTCAGTTGTGAAGAAATCATGGTTTTTGAGGAAAACATTTCAGGATTTTTCTCCATATAATGGACTTCATTGGTGCCCCAATTTTGAACTTCCAAAATGTCATTTAAATGCAGCTTCAAAGGGCTCTAAACAATCTTAGCCAAGGAAGAAGGGTCTTATCTAGCGAAACAATCTGTCATCTTTTTTGGAAAATAAAAATCTCTATACTTTAAGCACAAAAGCTTGTGTAGCACAGGCTCTGGGATGCGCGTCCACGACACTACGAATTATCGAATCACGTCGAAAGGTCATGCAGAACTACAGACCCAGTGTTTACAAAGCGAACGCGCAAAGACTAAGAAAGTGTACGTAAGTCAAACGCTGTTTACAAACAAAAAGGTACAACGTCGGCCAATTCTAAAGTTGTAGAAGAAAATGAAATGGAGTTTTTCGCCATACTCTACCTTTTGGAGCCGGAGTACACAGACGATGAACTTAGACGTGATTCGTAGCGTCGTGGACGCGCATCCCAGAGCCTGTGCTACACAAGCTTTTGTGCTTAAAAAGTATACAAATTTGTATTTTTCGAAAAAAAAAAGACAGATCGTTTCACTTCTTCCTCAGCTGAGTTCGTTTAGAGTCCTTTGAAGCTGCATTTAAACTACGTTTTGGAAGTTCAAAATCAGGGCACCAATTATGAAGTCCATTATATGAAGAAAAATCCTGAAATGTTTTCCTCAAAAACCATAATTTCTTCACGAATGAAGACAGAAAGACATGAACATCTCGGATGACAAGGGGGTGAGTACATTATTTGTGAATTGTTGTTCTGGAAGTGGACTTCTCCTTTAACAGCAAATTTTCATTTTGGGCTGAACTATCCCTTTAATAGTTTGGTTTGACACAATGACTAACAACTAAACCTCACTTCGTTTTCTGTGTTATGTCAGTGAAATAGTCAATTTAGATATTTTTCAAAAGTCTATACATATTTCTGCCATTGTTCAGTGTTTAATGTATAAACTACATTGCCATTATTATTATTTTCGCCACACTGGTCCATTATCAGCTATTTTAGACAACCCTAGTGGCAATAAAAACAGAACATAAACTGTTGTTGGTCTCTTTACTTTTGGTCAAAAAAAGCTGCAATATGAACACAACCAAGTGAAAAAAAGAAGCTGCTTTGGTTGATTTTCTTACCCGTCTGGTCCAGTTCATTGGTTTCTGTTGAGCCCAAAGCCTGCGGGATGATCCGGGCCTGTTTGCTGTCCATCAATGGGAGTCTGTCCTGCTGGAGCGGTGCTTCATTATATCGCTCCTGCCTGCACAGAGAAACAGAATGACGACATGAAGTTTACATACATATGAGTAAATAATATTCCTCTGTGTAAACATTTCCTCTAAATGGTGAACTTCTGAGGCTTTACCGTAAATAAGAAACCATTTCTGCCGAACAGATCAAGGACTAATGATTTCTCTCTTTCAAACTAATTGTAACCAAGACATTTACAGTTTGAACTCGAAAGCTGCAAGGCAAGACGTAAGTAAAGAACCAGAGCCTCCATCACCACGGCAACTGCATGCAACAATCTACTATTTTAGGCTCAATTTAACACCCATAGTACAGTTGTTAACCCCTGGAAACTTTGTATGTATATATAGCGCTCAGCATATTTGTTTATGCTAATTACCTCAAGCCGTCTTGATTTATTCACTGCGGGTGAATTCACTGAGTGAAATGACTTCTGAGACTGAAACAACTAATAATATTGTATGGTGCAGAATGACCACGTGATTTCTCACTCTCTGCCATACTAGGACATGTAAGTGGAGTCAAAGATCACAAATAGAAATGGAGCAGATCTGGTCAACAACCTAGTAAACATGCCTTCTGTATAGGCAGCATCCTAACCGTACTGAACACTGGTGATTAGGAACACGCTACATAGGCAACAGCTCATCCTGCAATGTCAAGAGCTCTTGAACCAAACGAACACACTCTGTGATGAGAAAAAGACTATTTACTTAACATCCTTGCGAGAGAATGAACTCATAATGACACCATGAAGCATTGTGAATGACACTGAATCAAACAGCAGTTTAATATAAATCTATTCACTGTAAGTAGGCATTTGAAGCTAGCTAATTTTCTAATAATTGCTGAAGCTTTTATCACAGTATACGGTATTATCAAGATTACATTATATATTGAAATAAGATTTTTTTTAAAGCGTTCTTACACTATAACAAGTATTTTTTTATAACAAAAATAACTGTATTCATTCTTTGTGTATTGCTTTTTAATATGTAAATGTTCAAAGTAAACGAAAGTTTCAAACTGTTTAAAATGCAAAAGAATTAGGTAAGTGTAGGTAACACTTCTCAAAAGTTCTCATTAATAATCATTAGTTAACGCATTAACACTAACAAAGAGAAATAGCTACATTTGTTACGTAAGTTACTATGTTAACGTTAGATGAAAATACAACTGAACTTTGTTGTTAGATCAGGTCCGTTAAATAATACATGAGTTATTTAAGAAATGAACTAAGAATTTAACATTAATTAATGCTTTATAAGTCAGTTCAAGTTAACTAGTTAATTAATCAAGCCTTATCATAAAGTGTTACCAAACAACAGGGCTGTAAAGAACCAAAACATTTTCAGTCATTATCTAGGGCATGTTGTAGTTCAGATTACAATGAAAACATTTTGAAGATTGAAAATAAATAGCCTTTAAGTCTTCAAGCATTAAGTACATGAAAACAACATGTTCATCATGCATGTTCATTATATTACTGTATCAGCACATGTCTAACTGATTATGAGTAAACACATTATATTTGGAAAACATTATATTTCACTGACCAATCACTTCTGAGCTCTTTTGTTGTGGTTCTCAATCGATGGTAACAGCTGCTGCTTCCAAATTTGCCTATTTTTTATTGTCTATTTTAGGAGAAAAAATATATACTTTTAATTGTGTTGCAGAATAGTAGTCAGGTTTTAGACATACTACCAAGTCAAAATTGCATATTGTATAGCTACATGAATCTCATCAATGTGCCTAGTTTTTAACACTTCTTATTCGTGTTTGTAGTTCTGAACCGAATCCTCCTTAAAAAGCACAATAGGTTGTGGGCAGTACTGGCTGTGAGCATGTAAGAAATACTGCTGCTACACTTTTAACATATATGAATGACCCCCATATATAGCATACATGAATCAGATCTATACAGGTGGAGCTGGGGAAGGTGGAGGGTTTCTGAAGTGTCCTGCAACTGCCACAGCAAGCACTAGCCAAGTATTTGAATGTTAAGCAGCAAGCTCATTGGCTGCTGATACTGAAGAAACCAATCAGCTGTTCCATGTGATAATGATGTCAATATGCCAGATTGAGTTAGACCTAGGACGGTGCCATCTAGAGTTTCATGACAGAACTTCAGGTTTAGTGGACTGGAATTAAAAGGTCTAGAGATGCATTTCCTAAAAGTTGAACTTATTTTACCTTATCTGCTGCATTTTTGGAAAGCCATGCACAAGACACTGTCCATCTAGTGTGTGTTTACAGAGAAAAATGATGGAGCAGCACAGTGGAATGGAACTGAACAGCCCCTAATTCTAAATTCTTTACTATTTAGGACAGATAGTATGCAGTGCAGAAAAGCAAATGATTTCTCTGACTGGCCGAAATCCGTTACTGTAAAATCTTTCAAAAAGTAGTTTCAACTTAATATAATTTGTTATTTTAGTTTAGTCAACTTGAAATTTTAAGTTACTTAAAGTTAATTTAAGTGACAACTGGAATATTTTAGTTGACTAAACTAAAAATTTTAAGTCAGTGGCGTAACAAATTATTTTAAGTTTTACAGTGTGAGCAATGTAGTTTCTCTCACTTTTTTTAATGAAGTTAAAATCACACTGACTTGTGACTTCTATGAAAGCATACATCATCACTGCGTTCATGCTAGCTTTAAGCATTAAGCTTATCTGCCTTAGATGTTGCATATAATGTTGGTGCCTTGCTACCAGAACAGTCTTCATGTCAGGAGCTCTCCTATGGCTCACTAAAATACTGTTTAGGTGACAGCTCTCAGGTTAAGGAACACAGCTAATTTGTCCTTAAAGAAAGACAGACAAATCTCTAAAACGGGAGCCTGCATTAACACTTGGACTGTGTTAGTTGGCACCAGAAACTGCCTGAAGCATTTGAGACGGAAAGAAACAGTTGAGCTGTTATGCTCCTGTTGAATTAAATGTCAGCTTGCGGATGCTGATTGTACTGAATATCTGTGGCCTGTGCGTTTAAGAATAAACCTGTCTCCAGTACTGTGTCAGAGGCATCTCTGTCCCAGAACAGGCAGTTCATTCTGCTGTGGATGTCCTAGCATTGTACTGAGGTCTCTTTACATTCTGGACCTTAGTCAGGGTGGACACTGTATTTGTCTCACACACACACACCCACACACACACACACACCTCTATACGTGCTTCTCTAATTCTAAAATATTCAAATATTCTGCTGCTGGTATTATCCCACAGGAAAGACTGATCACAAAACAGATCCTCTATAAAAGTTGTTTCTTCTACAGCAATGAGATTAACTGGAAACAGACTAGGATTTTCTCTTGAGAAAAAGTGTCCATCATTTCAAACGTCTCCTCTAGTTGAAGAGTTTCAAACCCGACGCCTCACACTGTGC
Organism: Labeo rohita; assembly: GCF_022985175.1. NCBI lineage: Eukaryota > Metazoa > Chordata > Actinopteri > Cypriniformes > Cyprinidae > Labeo > Labeo rohita. The sequence continues at coordinate 31,668,314 of NC_066882.1, read as the reverse complement.
TCAGATCTGCCAACATACCTGTGATCAAAAGCCTCAATATGAACTTAAATATTAAAACATCTTCAATTTCTTTCAAGACCAAATGATCTGAGCTGCCCTCCATTCTTTTTATAGCTCCATTTTCACCTTAAGAAAAGTCACAGGCCATAAAGCACAAACTCTTTATCCTATCAAAGATGATTATGGCACTCCGGCAACTAGTAAACACCACGAGGGTTCAGAATCACACACAACAAGACAGATTTGTCTAACACCAGCTCACAGCTGCTCCAGTGACAGATCAGCACTATCTATAGCCTGTACTGGGGATTTGTTAACATTGATAGCACAAATCACAAAGAAATAATCACCTGGGAGAAGTCACTATAACTGCGTCCCAAATGACGCACTATACACTATGCATTATGCATTCAACCGTGTAGTGTATGAATTCTATAAGTTTATCTTGTCACTCATAAATGGCTCCTTCTCCTTTGCTACATAACTAGAGCTGTGACATTTGAGTGCATGAAGTGTTCAACATTCCACACTTTGGTTTTTTTTTTCGGTTAAGTGCATCATCCGAATATTTAAAGTGCACTTTTTATTTTTCCAATTTTCAGTGTGAACACACTACTTGTACTATTTATTACCACAAACCATTACAGAATAATGCATACGTATGTGATTTGGGATGCACCTAATGAAATTATTGTGTGATAAACAGTACTTCTGTTCTGGTGTTACTATTATTGCAGTGATGACCATATTTGTCCAGTGAGCTCTTCAGGTTTGAAGAGCAAACAGTTTCGCTCGACACACACGTAGATTCACACTCACACTCATATGATGTTAACTCAGAATTAGATTTGCATTTTGGTTAATTAATTCTTGCATCAGTTGCTGTTTCTTTTCATCTGAAATAGCAACAAAAAAAAAAAAAACTATTTTGGCATTCAAGGCAATTCAATTATAAACCTGTTTTTCATTACATGACAGAAAATATGTGTATTAAAAAAGAAAATTAACACTAACAAAATGTTTTTAGTTTTATCTTAAGTTAAAAGTACTTATAGCTAATTATAGCTTATAGCATATTACAGTACAAATATTAAAGGTTGTTTAGCTTTTGTTTGTGGTGAAGAAAATGTATATTAAATAAAAAATATATATATATTAACAATATTAAATGAATATTTAAAACTAAAATAATAATTAAAATTAAAAGTTAAGGTTTAAACCATAAATATAGTTTGATGGCAAAAGCAAATGCATTTGTCTTTGACAATACAAAATTTTCAGTGTGAACTCAGGGCAGTCCTCTTGGACATCAGCTGGTCAATATTACTACATTAATTGTATGAAATAATAGTTAAAAGCATACGCTAAATAATAGTTAAAAAAAAAAAAAATTTTTTGAAAAAAAGGGACAATTAAAAACACTTTGTAAAAAAAAAAAAAAAAACAGTTGTTTCAACTTAAAATAAAAACAATTTTTTTTAGTTTAGTTGAAATATTCAACTTTTTAACATAAAGAAAACATGTATATAAATTTTTAAGGCAGCGGGGTTTTTTTACATTGGCCATCTTTATAAAAACATTGGAAAGCAGTGAAATTTGCAAGAGCTTGTATTTCCTGTCTCACGCATTCACTTCAGTATGAATGGAAGTCAATGGAACAAATAGTGTGAGCGACCCTTGACCCTGAACACCTTGATCAGCTGGTTCATGTATGATTGATTGGGGCTGGAGCTGAACTCTTTTGAACTCTGGAGCTAAGTTTTTTTTGAAAATAAAGTCTCTCTTTATTTTCAACAGTCAATTAAATTGTCTCTAACAGTTATGAATAATTCTGTAACAGATGGAGATGATCTATATCTATCAGCCCCTCTAGAATAGGGGTTGGCAATATACCAGTAGACAGGATGAACTGCTAGACATTTAACACCAGTAGAAAATCAGGATTATTGTCTTTATAGCAATGATGCTCATGTGATGTTGAAGTGCTTTGTCAGCAGTAAGGTTACTCCATTGCATTTTTTTTTTTTTTTTTAAATCTTGCCATTTAAAATGCGTTTGCCTGAATAACTTGTGTAGCTTTAAATGAGCGTACAATTAATTTATACAGCGAAGATGGTGCAGTGCATATATATATATATATATATATATAAATGTGTGCATTTGTCTGTCACTTGTGATCAGATTCTTACTTCTCATTTTATTATTAACTTCAATAAGCTTGAGAACCTTAAATGTACATTTTACTGTGCATTAGTTTTACTTTCTGTAACAACATTATTTCCAGCAACATTTATGATATAGACTGTTATTGTGCAATAAAAGTACTCATATTGTGACATTAGACGTCGGTCATCTCGCCCACCCTTACACTAGAGCATCGATTCTAATGTAGACAATAAATAAACATGAATGTCTGAAGAGAAAAGCTGTTGTTGTGTTTCACTACTGAGTCAAAGCTGTGAATATGGTGTGCTGTGGATCTGAAAGCTGGAGGCAGGCGGACAGGAAGGGTTGAATTAACCATCTGTTCTCATATACCTCTCATTATTCCTCTGCTGACACTCGCTGCCTCCTTCAGAGAGGAGCTTTCACTGACTCTACACATAACATGCATCTTAAAACACTTCATATGCTTTAGCACAACTCAATTATTCCATTGTTCTTCAGACGGCCGATAAAACCAGCTGCTTATGTGTTCGAGAACTAAAAGGTCCTTTTTTTCCTCACAAATTTCCTGTTATTTGCTATATTATGTAAGTGGAAATGGCAATAGGTAGTTGTAGTGTTTTTATATAATTACGTTCTTATTCATAAAAAAAGAGAAAAAATGTAAATTGAGGGAAATTTTAGATTTGAAAATAACTGACATGAAATTTTGACAAATCCCATTTTCAATGCTATGATGCGAAATCTATATATATACAGTGGGTACGGAAAGTATTCAGACCCCCTTAAATTTTTCACTCTTTGTTATATTGCAGCCATTTGCTAAAATCATTTAAGTTCATTTTTTTTCCTCATTAATGTACACACAGCACCCCATATTGACAGAAAAACACAGAATTGTTGACATTTTTGCAGATTTATTAAAAAAGAAAAACTGAAATATCACATGGTCCTAAGTATTCAGACCCTTTGCTGTGACACTCGTATATTTAACTCAGGTGCTGTCCATTTCTTCTGATCATCCTTGAGATGGTTCTACACCTTCATTTGAGTCCAGCTGTGTTTGATTATACTGATTGGACTTGATTAGAAAAGTCACACACCTGTCTATATAAGACCTTACAGCTCACAGTGCATGTCAGAGCAAATGAGAATCATGAGGTCAAAGGAACTGCCTGAAGAGCTCAGAGACAGAATTGTGGCAAGGCACAGATCTGGCCAAGGTTACAAAAAAATTTCTGCTGCACTTAAGGTTCCTAAGAGCACAGTGGCCTCCATAATCCTTAAATGGAAGACGTTTGGGATGACCAGAACCCTTCCTAGAGCTGGCCGTCCGGCCAAACTGAGCTATCGGGGGGAGAAGAGCCTTGGTGAGAGAGGTAAAGAAGAACCCAAAGATTACTGTGGCTGAGCTCCAGAGATGCAGTCGGAGATGAGAGAAAGTTGTAGAAAGTCAACCATCACTGCAGCCCTCCACCAGTCGGGGCTTTATGGCAGAGTGGCCCGACGGAAGCCTCTCCTCAGTGCAAGACACATGAAAGCCCGCATGGAGTTTGCTAAAAAACACCTGAAGGACTCCAAGATGGTGAGAAATAAGATTCTCTGGTCTGATGAGACCAAGGTAGAACTTTTTGGCTTTAATTCCTAGTGGTATGTGTGGAGAAAACCAGGCACTGCTCATCACCTGTCCAATACAGTCCCAACAGTGAAGCATGGTGGTGGCAGCATCATGCCGTGGGGGTGTTTTTTCAGCTGCAGGGACAGAACGACTGGTTGCAATCGAGGGAAAGATGAATGCGGCCAAGTACAGGGATATCCTGGATGAAAACCTTCTCCAGGGTGCTCAGGACCTCAGACTGGGCCGAAGGTTTACCTTCCAACAAGACAATGACCCTAAGCACACAGCTAAAATAACGAAGGAGTGGCTTCACAACAACTCAGTGACTGTTCTTGAATGGCCCAGCCAGAGCCCTGACTTAAACCCAATTGAGCATTTCTGGAGAGACCTAAAAATGGCTGTCCACCAACGTTTACCATCCAGCCTGACAGAACTGGAGAGGATCTGCAAGGAGGAATGGCAGAGGATCCCCAAATCCAGGTGTGAAAAACTTGTTGCATCTTTCCCAAAAAGAGTCATGGCTGTATTAGATCAAAAGGGTGCTTCTACTAAATACTGAGCAAAGGGTCTGAATACTTAGGACCATGTGATATTTCAGTTTTTCTTTTTTAATAAATCTGCAAAAATGTCAACAATTCTGTGTTTTTCTGTCAATATGGGGTGCTGTTTGAGGCACATTAATGAGGAAAAAAAAATGAACTTAAATGATTTTAGCAAATGGCTGCAATATAACAAAGAGTGAAAAATTTAAGGGGGTCTGAATACTTTCCGTACCCACTGTAGATTATGTATATATATACACATATACATACATGCAGCTTGGAAATGTGCTTAACCCTTTAATTGTCACTCCCTATCTTGAACATACACATGAAAATGCAAAAGTTAAATTTTTATCATTCATAAACGAAAACATTTTGTAATATGATTTTGATGTACAATTTTTATGGTAATGCAATGTCTGATTTTAAAATGGTTTTCAAAGGATGAATTTTAAGATTTTAAGTTTTCATATACTTTTTTAAGATTTCTATTGCATGACAGGGAAAAAGGCAAAGAAGAAAGTCTCTGTGACAAAGGTCAGAATTTAGATCAGGTGTAAGGTCAGGTGTAGATTTTTGAGGTGCACTCTTGTCATAAAGTAATCTATTACTTTCCCTACATAATTTGTAACACAAAAGAATGGTAATGGAATCTATTTAGAAGTCTTAGACCTTTCCAACAATATATAGTTTGTCATGATTAGATTAGGATTTGTTTGTAATATGGTGAAGTAAACTTAGGCGTACCACAGAGGGGACGGTGACAGTTAACTGTCATGAAAAACAGCATGCATGGTTATTATAAAAAATATTTCTATAATATAAAATAGATTATTTTAGGTTATATATAGCATGTTACACTGCTGACATGTCATATCAATTCATCCCTGGAAAACAGAGCACCTAATTGCAATCTCTCTGATATACAGACTGCATAATTATAATTCTTTCAAAGTTTATCTATGACATTATTGATAAAACATTGTGTATAAAGATTCTGACAAGCAGTTAAAGAGAAGTTAAGAAACTGACACACGCACTAACAAATGATTTAGATTCACCAGCGAACGCAACAGATAAGATGCGAACTGACCAAAAGAGTTTGTACAGAAACGATTAGACCTTGATAAATGGTGCCAGCGCCCAGATCTTTATTTGTCTGTTTAGTTGTTGTGCAAATCAGATTGTTCTTCTCATCTCCTATAAAAAGCCTCCAGCTTCACAGAGATCGCTGCTCAACAGATTTCTCCGGCTGAAGCGACACCTTTGGGGGCCGACGCACTCGTATCGAGCAGATTGGGTGATTTCAGCCGATTGGTTGTCTTCCCCTCGCTCTCTCTGCTGAGGAGATCCAGTGAGGTGTTAAAAGTTGATTAGGTGTCTAAAGGTCATATAGCCGAAGCTGTCACTATCCCAGAGGACTGCAGTCACGGACTTAATGAGCCAAATCCTGCTGTATTTACTTAATGGAGGCCCGGCACATTGGTCATTCGGGCCTACAGACGAACCGCTGTAGCGACAAATGCACTAATTGACAAAAAAAAAGATTATTGACAGAAAACAGCTAGTACGGCACGTACCAGATAGATCGAACCTGTCGTGATATCAGCGCTTACAACAACATCTGTGTGATAAAAGGTCAGCTATACCCGGAATGCACTTATCATACATCCCATATTATATTATACACATATTATACATCCTTATGTTTGTTTGTGTGAATGTAAATAAGCAATGTGGGGCAATTAAACCACAGAGATCACAAGTGTGTTGCACAAGTGTGTTGTGTCCTGTAGCCGTTCAGCCACAGCATGTCACACAACATTGCTCAGGGCCATCAACTCTGGTTTACTGCATTTTTTTTATTTTTTATTTTTTGTCTATATGCCACAAACACGTAAAACAGTTGGAAAACTGCTTTTTATTACGTGTGTTTACTATGTCAAGCATCTGCACTAACAGGGCATAATTTAGGAAGAAATTGTACTGTGATTTTTCAGATTAAAATTGTTACTGTAAAATGCCATGCTGTGCTCATGTGTAAGACTGCACACTTGTGTGATTATATATCAATATACCTATTAAAATAATAATAACAATGTAATGTAATAATAATAACAACAGTGTAATGCATTAAAGCATTTGTCTAAAATGGCCAAACTTATTATATAGGTTTAATATTAAGGTTTTATCATGACAGACACTGATTTAACTGCTGTGACACGCAACATGCCTTTATATTAAAATTAAATGAATAACTTCTCGTAAAGAAACAAGAACATGGTCTTTTTCAATGAAATGCCAATGGATATATATTATATATAGGCCTATTTTGCATTCTTTATAAGAACTTTACCACATTCTTCATTGTTTCAAGCAGACACATTTATTTATATATTCAATTCATAAACTAATATTTATTAGGGCTACTAAAGTGATTCAGTCAAGAGCAGTGAATGATTTCCTGTCCTTTTGTTGCTGGATTAACATCAGTGCCACAGACAATGGCAACTAAATTAGGCTGCTGTCCCTTTAAAGCTGCGTTCACACTAGCAACGATTTTGGATTAAAACCGTAAATACAAACAAAAATGAATGAGAAGAAAAGCCTATTTTTTTCTTTTCTGAACTTTGTCGTTTCGCTGGACATGCCCCATCCTGTCGCTGTCGCTCGTCACCGGAAATTGCCAGCTCTCCATTGAAATGAATGGGATCGTGTCACTTTGTCGCTGCGTGTTGCTTGTAGTGTGAATGGGGCTTAAAACCAAATGCACGGATGCAATGTGATACACGTCCGATAGTCTCCCAACTGTTTACGTTCACTGATGTTCAGACGTAACCGAGTGTGTTTACGTGAATACTTGACAAAATGGACAATTCAACATCATTGTGTGTATTTCTTCGTTCATGAGATGTGAAAGATTACTCATGCGCTGTCTGAGAGCCGCTGCTTCGGAGTCTGTGCTCAGAAAACCGGACCGAACTAAGTTCTCTTTTGTGTCAACAAATGTATCCATATGTTCTTACTCCCGGATATTGACATTTTTTAACGTCTCATGAGACGTGCAGCAAATGTGTGCCAGCTTATGTCCCACCTGATGGATCAACAGGCTGTGATATCGCTCAAATGTACGCATCTAACCTCGTAACCACACAGCAGATTTGTTCTGAATGAATCTCTTCCCAAATCCCTAACATTTTCGTCTCTTTTTTATTTGTTGACAAAAATGTCAGTGGGATTTTTGTCATAGATTTGGTCATTCAAAACGAGTTTATGTTTCATTATCGTCCCGTTTTTATCTGTGAAAAAATTACGTCAACGAAATTAACACTGAACCTTAAGGAAGCACCGCTGCTCTTCCTTTCATTGCCTTTTTCCCCCTATCACACTAAGGGTGTAACGGTAGACAGATGCCACGGTTCGATACGATTTTGGTACAACAGAAAAAAAAAATCTACTATGCTAGGTTTCTTTTCATTTATTTTAAACAAACAGACAGTAGTACAAATTAAAAAAAAAAATTCTACCTGTGAAAATACTACATATTATGTCAAATTAATCTCATGTATAAGATATAAAATCTGCAGTACATAGTACAAAAGTTGATTTTGCTGGTATGAGGAAAGTTGAAGTAATCGTGCTGGTGCACAAAAACATAAGACATATCAGTTCCAGGCTTCAGCATTGCTAATTTGACAGTGCAGTTAGTACTTTATCAAAATAAAACAGTGAACCAAACATCAGTGCGCCCACCTCACTATGTCACCATTAGAATGTGACTGTACAAGTATATCATTTACATAATAAACCGGCGGTTATTAAACAGAGTTGCATTACTGCAGGCCCCTCCTTCTGGATTGAAGGTGAAATGCCTGTATTCGTTGTAAGGCCTCATACACTGAACCTAGATGCCTGTACCGTGACGGTTTGGTACGAATACATGTATCGTTACACCCCTATATCACATATTTCAGTAAAAAACATTTAAAAGCCTAAACACTCAAAATTCAGCCTATGAAAATGCTTTGAAATCAGACATTGCGTTACCATGAAAATGGTACTTTTTTATCATAAAATGGTATGGCTCCTCCCCTAGTTGGTGATGTCCAGTGTCATTACAACATTTACTACAATATTTTGTAATCAAAACTTTTCTAATCTTGTCAAGGTCTAAGTCTCAAGGTGACAATGTTCTTCGGGCGTCAACCAGTGACTGTTTTTGATAAGGGGCCTACACCTCAATTTTTGTGATACCAACTTCAAATTTGGAACATAACTTGTAGCTTTGAGTCTCAGGCCACATTGTGATGGACAATTATGAACAGAGCACGTAGCTTTGACTTCATAGCTATTTTACACTCCAAAATATTTCGTAAAATATTTTTTAGTACTGATTAGTACTTCTATAGCTTTTTTACATTTTAATTTTATTGAAACTATTTTACTTTTTACAATAATCTGCTGATTGTTTGCTCCTTTTTTTATTCCAAAGTGTTTAAAAATTACAAACATTTTAGTTTAGATTTTCATGTCTCTGTTCAAAAAGCTTGGTGACATTTAGGAGTTAATTAAATCATAGCCATTGCAATTTGATAATTGTGATTTCAGTTTTATTTTGATTAATTATGCGGTCCTAGCTACTTGACAAATTCCTAATTAGTGGTGCAGGACTCTTCCTGCAACGTTTGCACTACAGATATGAATTATGTGTGAAATCGTGCAACATGTTGAGAAGTGAGCTGTTTATTTTTTAAGCGACTGAACCTGGCCTTTTAATATGGTGGATGTAAAGAGCTCATAGACTAACATTAAACTCAGACCCAAGACCAAATATCACAGAAACTTGAAGAAGGCTCTTTTGCCACTGGCCATTCACACAAAATGCATTTTGACTTTGAAAAACATGACATGTGGGTAGTGGAATAGGGAAAAAATGCGAGGGTTTAAAACACATTTTTACAAGTTCAACTTGATTAAACTTGAACACCACACGTTCAGAACGCTGTAACGACTTAAAAAAAATGGAATTGAAAAATGCATTCTGTGTAAACGGCCCCTAAGAAACTTAGCCTAGCATCATGTTAACAAATACTCCTTAACATCTGCATTGCAATCCCAGAATCCCTTAGCTTTGTAACAGTCAGTTTTACAAAAGCAAGCATCACTCCTGGTGAAATACAGTAAAAGCACAGTTTTAAACACTGTCATGTTTTTTTTTTTTTTTTTTTTTTTTTTTTGGGTGAAACCCTGGGTATGATCAATTAAACTGAGATGAGACATGTTGATCTAGAGCACACTTTTGTCATTTAGACATGTTTCAATTTTATGTGCAATGCCAGGCTGTATAGATTAGACAATAACTCATTACACTAATTAGGCTCAGATAAATCAGACAGACTCGACAGCAGTATTGAGGGCTGAGGGTGTGAAATCGCTCCTGACCGTCAAACTGATTTTGCACTCGGGTCATCGCTTTTAATATGAGGAGGAATCTGCCTGTCTGCACAGGTTAAGAACACAGAGAGAGAGAGAGAGAAAAAAAAAAAAAAAATAATTATTGTAATGTTCAACTAACATCCATGTTCTCCAGGGATCTTCCTCGTGTCAGGTCTGAAAGCTTGTGACAGTGATGAAATCTGCTCTGAAAAAAACATGTCAATTTCTTCGTCAAGCGTACCGGTCAGCTCTGTTCATAATTGTCCATCAGGATGTGGCCTGAGACTGGAATCTATCATCTTGTCTCAAGAGACAAAGGCTCTTCATTAATCTGGTGCTTTTTTCTGCAGTGACTTTTGATCTGGCAGAACCCTTGACTAATTCAGCCTTTTGTTATGTATCTGCTTGACTGCTGCATTATGGTCCAAAAGTACATTCTCATCCTGTCTTGGTCAATCTTTACCTTTCATCTTTTTAGCTGCTCCATTGCTGAAAGCATTTTAGAACCCATTTCAGAACAGAAAATTAGTACTGGAAATAGCAGGAGGAAGAGGCAAAAATAAAGCAATTTCTGTGATCTGCTGTCTTTGGCCAGCAGAAATAAGTAAATGCAAAAAAGTTTTGGTGGTAGCAATCCTCAGTACTCAAGAGTGCAATAGACTTCCCATCAAACAGATGTGCCATTAAAATGAATATGTACATGCACTTGCACTGCATCATAAGTTGCGACACATTTTGCAGCACAAGGAATGAAACTATTATGTGAATAATACAATGACTTTCAAATTTTAATATGACAACTAGCACAATAACCTGAATATCAAGTATTTATATTTTTTGACAAATCACTAGTTTTCGCAGTTTCATAAATACAAAATAAATAAATAAATAATTGATCACAATGGAAAGTGCTGGAATGAAACTAGAACTACTATCTGTCAACCCTCTATATACACTCTGGCAATAGAATCACCATTGACTACTAATTTTTGCGTACTTGCCGAGCCTATATAAATGTGGCACATTCCAAGTCAAACCAGCTTCTCTTCATTTAAAAGCATAAAAACTTCAAGAAACATCAGTCATTCAAGCATAGTTTATGATAAAACCTTAGTAATTACAATCAAAGTGTGGTGACTATGTATGAATGAAAATGCAGGAATGTATGTTTGTCATAAATTATGGACTGGTTGTGGTACTTGAGTAGTATTGCTCATTCAATAGCTACGTTTACATGGACAACTTTTGTTTCAGTCAAAATTAAATAATTCTGATTGATGAATCTAAACATAGTGTTTATATGAATGTTAATGGGGTCATTGGAGGCCCATTTTCCACAAGCTGATGAGAAGTCTAGGTCATCCTTTGGTTAAAATTTCTCAGTGGTAGTGTAAAAAACACCCTTTTAACCTTGTCAAAATCAGCCTGTTTCAGAGCGAGCAATTCTATTGAATGTTCCTTTAAATGCTAATGAGCTCTGATCAGTTTAGTAAACCTCAAATTTTAAGGCTGCACAAACGACTTTTATTAAGTAGTTTTTTGTTTTTTTGTTTTTTTTAACAGTGTAGGTGAAGCTGCATCACAAATTATTTGTGTGAACATAGATACATTTATGTAGGTCGCCGGGCGCATTACCTTCTAAAACGAAAGTAACGTTAATCCTCTGCGTCTTCAGCGGCTCAGATGTGGGGAGTAAATGACGACTGCTATGATCATTATTACATCCAACAACAGAACACCTCAATCGCTCCATCGGAGACATGGTTGTCTTCCCCTGCACCGGAGTCGACGCAATGGCGGTCGGAATTACAGCTCAGTCAGGGCGGGTCTAAGGTAAGACGCTCATGTCAATCAACTATCGTGGGTGCGGCCTTGGTCTGTGTGATGTCACACCGGCAAGAAGCTGAGAATGGCTTGATTTGAAAAAGGGGATATTTCAGAAAAAAGATTACAAAAATACCACTGGGTGGATTTTTATCATATAGGGTGGATGTGTACACACACTGCCAACACACATTAATGTTCAAACAACATGTAAAAGTGAGTTTTGCATCTGATGACCCCTTTTAAATACAGTTATCAGGTTGATGCGTGCATTTATGTCTCTATATCTTTACATGCAAGTATTAATAACTTGATGTAATTACATATTTAACATAAAAAAGCTAAGTGTTCAGCCCTGCTTAACTACTTACGATGCTTCTATATTTAATAACTAAAGAAGAAACACAGATAAGGAGAGTTGAAGAGACCGCTGATTGTCATGAAAGCTAAATAAAATGTGTTATCTCTTATGAAAAAAAAACAGTAATTAATGCTTAATCCCGACATTTGCAATCTGTGGTTCTTTCAATCAGAGCTGTGTACTGATTAACACACATATTAGAGTTGCTAATTAAAGAAATAGCCATTTTAATAAACCCTGGTGAAAACCCCACGTGTGCTTGAGTCGCTCTGTCTGCAGCCTGCCAATTAGAGGGAATTTTATTGGAGCTCGCCGCATCTGAAGTGTGACTGGAATAACAACAATTCTCCAAATGGCATATTTCATCCTGCTCTCCGCCGCGCGGCACGGGGTCCAGAACGCAGCCGCGGAAATTTTGGTGCAAGGAGGCTCCCTGGCAACGCTGGAGCCAGAAAAGGCAAAGGAGAGCGAGAGAGCGGATGAGTGACACGCTCTCTCATATCTGCACTCCAGGGAAATAACCCCGTAATCCAGCGTGCGCTATTACATTGACAGGCAATAGGCTTCATCCTGCAAGGATATGAAAGCCCCCCCTTATGATTCAAATAGCAGGAAAAAAGTAACAAACCCGGAGTGACGCACTACCTGCCGCTGGTGCGGCTGACGGAGCTCGTCGGTGAAAGTCAACGGCTACATGAGTGATCTTAAAGCGGCGTGGCACGTGAGCTGAAGGAGCTCAGAGGACGTCTGTCGCCTCGGCGTTTACCTGCTGCCGCTGACACGGCCCTCGCAACCTTTTGTTTCTTCCGCGGCGCACTTCTAACGCTCCGCTCCTGGCTTTCCTCATTATCTTTTGAACTTTTCGCAAGTGACAAGGAGAAACAGGAAAGGTATGGCTGCTACGTGGGCGGCTCTGCCAGTCTGTCTCCAACAGGCCACCCAAACATCCACATGTTCAAAATCAGCTTAACATGAAACTAGTGAGGAATGCAAAGCTTTTGCTGTTGAGTTTTGAAATCTTTTTTGCTCACAAACAAAAATTGTGTCATTTCTGTTAGTCTACTTGTCAAAACAATACCCGAGTTAATCGAGTACTCAGGGTTTATGTTACCGATTTCATGAAAAAAAAGACATGAAAAAGAATAGTTTGTGTCAAAACGCAACATTGTAACCATAATATGTCGAAAAATATGTGCATGTACTAAAAGGTCTGTACTCATGTCATTTAGATCTTCACTCAACCGTTTCAAAACAGTTTTTAACAGAAAAACCACAGTCTCTCCCACTGACACGTCTTTGGTCGTGGAACAGTCATGGCTCACTGGTTTGCATTAAGCAAAACAAGCGCTTCAACAAGGATACCCCTAGTAAAAAAGTAATGGGTTTAAAATGAATTTATTTTATACTAAGTATAGTTCAAGTCTATTAACATAATTACTGACATATTGCTCTAGACTTACTGATATAAAAATTGTAATTGAACTTTATTTGGAGTACTACTGCACATTTCTTAATATTAAGCCTAAAATGTGTTTTAATGTCACTGTGGATGAGGACTGTATGATCTTTAAATAATATTGGTCTTTAAATACAAAATATTTAAAGTGTTAATAATATCGGCCTTTAAATGCAAGTTATTTGAAGTGTACCTAAAGTATACTTGCAATAATACCACTTTAGCCACTTTAATTAAATACACTTAAGTATATCTTTAGTTGGTCTAGTCAGTACTATTTCTGCATAATTAAACTGCATTAAGTACAAGATTAGTTGTCCCAATTTAGCAGACTTTAAATAAACCAGTTTAGTATATTAAAAGTACAACTGCAGGGTATTTTTATTAAGTACATAATTTGCAGATGTATTTGAAATATACTTAGCATGAAATAAATGTATTTTAAACACATTTTAGTATATTTATTTTTCACTAAAGACTAGTTCTTTGACTTGTGGTGTTGCCAACCAAAGAAAAAATCCACTTCAACTCTTTGTACTGGTGGTAGGGACAGCAAGCCAAATTTAGATTTAGGCCATCCAAAACACCTCTGATTGGCCACTGCATGCAAGAAAGCTGCAAAAAACACATTGTAAAAGGAAACCTTTGATGCTCTTCAGAGCACAAACACAAATGCGCATTTCCAGTTTCACCAATGCTATTATTACAGCTTCAACTGAGGGAGCCCTTGCTTGTTTTTATTTTAGCACGCTCTAGCACCCGCATAAAATCAGGCTTGTTCATTAAATGGCACGCTCGAGTACTCTACAGCTTCCAACAGCGACGACTAGTAGTTGAAGTAGTCGACTGCTGATCTATGCAACCTCTGGTGTTAAGGTGTGGGGCAAGACGTTTTACTGGGATGACATTAAAATGCTATACGTGTTATTGTACTTGTTTGACTAATGTGATAGAAGTTAAAGTTTAAGCTGGTAGAAATTGTCATTTTTGCAAAGATATACGCCTGATGTTGTAACCCACAGTGATTACCTTGATAATGCAAAACCATTCATTAATCCACTGCTAAACAATGATTTGAACAACTTTACACCTCAAATAACACATTTCTGCACAGAAACATCAAGTATTTGAAAACAAAATGCTTTAACATAAATGTGAGCTTCACATTTCTGCTTCTCAACCCCTTACCATTGGCTCCCATTGTAAGTGCATTTCTGTAAACACCATTTTTATTTGTTTTTACAAATGGCGAGTCAAAATTATTTTCTGCGGTAATTGATAGCGTGTCACAGACGTTGCCGGGAGAGTTTAATTTGTTTTGAACCCCGAGCATTCCTTTAAGAAACGTGTTTTTAAAATGTCAGGCTGACGCATTACGCATTGTGGCGCATATCCTGCGCTGACATTAATTAACTGCACTTAGCGATGAGGGAAACCAGGCCTTTGCATGTTATGTTGTGTGAAACAACCCACTCACAACACTGGCTTTTCATTCGGGTCCAAGGGTGGCCATTTCTTCATCCAACTCCAGTTAAATCACTCAATGGAAAAGGGCGCTCGGTGCACGAAATGTGCTGCTAAGCTGTCCCTGCACAGTTTGATATTATATTAGCATTACAAAGGTTTTCCCACCATCTGTGACACACGGCCAGGGGGAGGGGGAAGATCGCTCGCTTTTCATAGGCAGAAAATTGTTGTTTCCTCAAGAATGTGACACGGGATTGATAGAACGGGGAGAGCTGTCTTTACACGACAGAGGTGCCGGTTACAGCGGCGTGCAACTATTGCAACATCATTTAATTCCCAGAAAGCAACCAGGGGGCAGACAATCAGGCCGAGCTGGCACACGTAAAATCACTGAAGACAATTAACAATTGAAAAACGCCATTTCTCACATAGCGTGAGTATGCGTGCGTTACGGATGGGGAGGTGAGCTCTACTTGGCGCCGCTTCTCCATGCAGAAGAATAGACTTGGCACCTCCGAATGCATCTCCACTACGGCCCGTTGTCACTAGCCTCTGGTTTCCTGCCAATCGCCTACTTGTCGGAGCGAGATTTGCCACAAAGAAGCTGGCAGGCCTGGGAAACACTGCTGATGGAGCGCGATAATGCAGGCCTTGCCTTCGGATACTTGGATGGCATCAGAGAGCAGCCTGAGTCAAAAACAGGCTTTACTGTGCCACACATGCAAAATCTGCCGCGGGACATTTTGTGAGCGCGGGGTTTCCAGTGTTTATGGGGGATTATGCCGTCTCCTCTTTTTTTTAAAAAAACGAATGATAGCGATCCATCAAAATGACTGTTAAAATGTGTGATTCAGAGATAATAATAATTATTATAAGCCAATGCATTTTCACAGAAAAGAGTCAACCAGATTTCTCACAAATGCATAAATCTGAATTCTCTCTGAGAATTGATCATTCTGAATAAATACTATACATAAAAAAACATGATTTTACAATTATTTTCTAATATTAACAAAATTTAATTAATAATAATATTCATATCAGCTGTGTCACATGAGCAAAAACAAAACAGCTCTTGCATGTATGTAATTCTGAGGAAACAACTGCATCTGTGATTTAAAATAAATATTGATGATCAATATGATCAAAATCATTGATGTGAAAGTCCATATGTTTAGTAACTAATTAAACAATCATTAATAGCAATAACCTCAACAATATTCTTCCAGCAACAGATTTTACTCAAGAGTCTGTCATTTTGCTTGAATCACCTGTTACATGCTAAAGCATTTGAATGAGACACAATCTAGACTTTCTACATGAAATTACTGGTTCCTGAATGACTGTAGATGTCAAGGCCTCGTGCCATTAAAGTCCCTTCAGCAGGGTCAAGGTTTTCTTCTTTAATTGTAACACTGCATACAGTAACTGAAAGACTACAAATTACATGCATCTAGTATACGCAAATCAAAGACTGAAGCTGCACTCTTGCTCTGATCCTTACAGGATGTTAATACTGAAGAGTAGCAACAGTGATAAATTTCTTCCACTGACAGTAGAGCGATGAAGAAATCCTTCTGCAACCCTGTACAGTTTACAAAGCTTCAGCAACTCCAGGTTGCATTAACCGAAAATCGTCCATCATTTACAGATGTTTTTTTATCAGTGACGGAAAAATCTGAAGGCCGTCCGTCGCTTTGACAGATTACACTGAGGGTGATCTATTGTAAACTGTAGCTGTAATTCCCACCCCTGTCCAGTTGGTAGCGAGTGCGTGCCAGCGTGGCAGCAGAGCACAGCATCCAGAACAAAAATGAAACTGTCACAAATCTTTTGCTATCTAAAAATGAGAATCTATTAAAAATGAGAAATCAATTTTCTTTTTACCCAGCCCTAGCGTATTTTTTTGGTTTTTAGTTATAAATGCATTAGCCTATATCATCCTGTAGGTCAGGGGTGCCCAACCCTGTTCCTGGAGATCGACTTTCCTGCAGAGTTTAGTTCCAACCCTAATCAAACACACCTGTCTGTAATTATCAAGTGCTCCTTCAGATCCTAATTAGCTGGTTCAGGTGTTTTTGGTCAGGGTTGGAGCTGAACTCTGTAGGAAAGTCGATCTCCAGGACCAGGGTTAAGGTTCATGATTAAGAATGAAAATGTGAACAAAAGTAAAAGCAATTAAATGAGTAATTATAATTAAAATAGGAAGATTAAAATGGCATGTAATAACAGATTATGACAGATTTTTTATGACACTGTCCATCAAAATGACAAAAATTGCTCCAGAGTCCTCTGAAATATCTGTTCATGTAGGAGTGTGCAATTTTAATCATGTAAGATAATATAGTAATTGTTGTTTTAACAATGTGGGAGCTGACATTATTAAGTATGTCACTCAATTTGCAAAAAACTTACAAAAACATCCAGAAGTGTTCACTGCCTGTTAGACTGCAGTTAGAATGACCCTATAATTCAACTTATGAAAGCAAAAAATATCCCTTTATGAATTTTTGATTTTTATATGTATAAGATATGATATAGAGTTCAGCAATATAACACAAGCATCAGTGCCGTTTTCCTAAATATTAGTACGAGCACAAACGCAAATGTGATATTCATTTCTTTTTTACAACAGTTCAACAAGGAAGAAGTTAATATTGACTGAGTTACATTTTAGACACAATATATGTATTTTTTCTTTTTCACTAAATAAAATAGTTCCAAACAAAGCCAGAGCAGAATATTAGTGTGTCTCAGAACAACACTGTGTTTCATTTCTGAATGAATCTATTTTTGAGTCAATGATTCAACGATCGTTTCTAAATGAATCCCTTGTTTCGAATGCATCATTCGAAAGAATGATTCAGTGAATCACTCATTAAGACTGAGACTTGCCTCCACGTACTGGCAGTTTTAGTGTGTTTATTTATCCATGACAGCCCTTACAAAAAATTAACCACGAATTTATTATAGTAAAAATGTAGTAACCACGTTTTTTTGGTGCACTGATTACCATTTGTATAGCCATAGATTTACTACAAATACCATTAAACTATGGTATATAAAGACCATGGTTCATTTGTGGTTACCATGGTTTAACTATAATAACAATGGTGCAACCAACCGAGGTGCAAAAACACACTCGGCATAATATTTTTTAATGATCAAAAAACAAAACAAAATAAACAAACAAACAAAATTTAGATCCATATTGTCCATTTTGTGCTTGCTCAGAGATGCATTGTGAGTGACAGGCAACCAAAACTATGAGCGCTTTTAAACAATCAAGCCCATTTGAATTTTCCAAACAGCAAGTTTTGTCAATAAAAACTGTTCTGTTTTGTCTATGTATTTAACTTATTGCATCATTTAAGGTACTTCCACTTCTTTGGCTGGTGAAACAAATTTAAACCTAGTCTTGAACACACAAGGCTGCATCTCTTTCACAACCTCACAATCAAAATGATCCTTTGACAAGCTGAAAGCGCTGTTCCTGAACTTCCTCTAAAGGAAGTGTGTCTAAAGGATGCCAGGTCGTAAACAGTAGGTCACTAGACACAGAGCATGGATGCACTTTTTCTCAGTCTGACACCACAGTGACTCAGAGAAACAAACATCAGCAACTGACTGATATGTGTCTGAATCCAACTCCTGAGTCACAGAGACCGAACCCGCATCCACCAGCGCTGACACACAACAGCCAGGTTACTCTCCAAAACACATCTGTCTTTAAATGCCCTGTTTTTTAAACACAAACGACTGATCTTAATCAAATTGATCTTAATCAAACCATTCCAACAATTTATTTATTTATTTATTTATTTATTTTTTGACAAACTGAAGCGTACTTGTAATAACACAGCGAATGAATGTGTGCAGTGTCTCGCAGCATGACATCAGTGACATGAGCTTCTGACAACAGCCAATACCTGCAGAGAAATACAGCCTGAGTCGTGATCGGTGATGAGTGAGATCACTGAATCTGTGTGAGAGAACAAGGTTTATTCATGCACAAGTGGTGGAGGTCAAAATCTGAAAGTTGGAAGAACTCTTTCATTAAGCCAAAATACTGCACATTGCAGTTCTGAATCATTTCTGTGTTGCATACTGCCGGATATCACCACAGGCAACAAATCAGATCTTTTTAATGACTTTGACAGCAATGATATTTAAGGCTGCAACTCAAAAACGGCTTGTGTTGAAAGCAAAGCTGCCAACATGACTGGTTTCATATTTAATCTCAGTATGACATCATACTGCAGCAAAACAACACCCACATTTCGTCTTAAGCCCCACCCACGATTTGCACATGTAGTAGGAAGAGATTAAATACAAGAGAGACTCAAACACAGGAGATTACTCCATCAAACAAAACCAAGACAAGACACTGTGTAGAGTAAGTTGTGAAAAAAACAATCTTTGCATTGCCTTCCTTAACTGTAACTTCTGTCATTAATCTTTTAACATACAAACATTCCCATACAAATCTACATTTTAGCAATAACACATTTCCCAACATAAAAAAGAAAGTGCATATCTTTTAGTAATACGAATGCTCATGAGTTCAGCAATAATTCAGGCCAGCATAAATAATACAAAGATATTTTAGGGCTTCACATATTTTGGACAATGTAAATAAGTCACAACCTTATTTTAAGGCAACCAGTGACAGTATTAAAGATGGTTATGTTCATAACACACTGGTTTTAAGTTTTATCTATAACACCACAACTTCATAAGTTTTATCACATTTGAGTGTGTTATTAAAGGGGTCATCAGATGCCCATTAATGAAAGGTCTTACTGAAAAGTCTATAATATACTTTGGTTAAAAATTCAGTGATAGTGTAAAACAACACCCTTTTTACCTTGCCAAAATGAGCTCTGCAAAAATCAACCCATTCTGAGGGATTGTTCCTTTAAATGCAAATGAGTTCTGCTTGCCCCGCCCCCTCTGTGGAGTGACGAGCCTGTTTACTTTAGCCACATTTAGCCGTGTTTAGCTGTAAAACTTGCTAACTAGCACGTTATTAGGAAAAGTGATTGTAGAGATTCATAAAAAACCCTTATACTCATTGATGCCGTAAGTGAAGCTGGATCACAATTGATTTGCGCAAAAATAGACGGATATATGTAGATCGGGAGGCGCATTCCCTTCACAAACAATCGTAGTCCACTGCATCTTCAGCAGCTCAGATGTCAGGGGGGAAATGACAACTACTATGTTCATTACTACATCCAACAACACAATCACTCAATCTGAGATATTCTTGTCTAACTTACATCCCTGCTCCGGCATCGAAACAATGGAGGTCGGACTGTTACAGCTGATCTGAGGTAAGACGTTTATGTCAATCAACTATCGTGGGAGTGGCCTCTGTGGGTGTGACGCCACACCGACAGGCATCTGAGAACGGCTCGATTTGAAAAAGGGGATATTATTTTTTTTTTACAAATTAATTAATAACCAACAGCTTTAAATGCTTTTGCAACCAAGGGCAGAGAGTACATTTCAGCAGCTCCACTGAGCAACGTTTAAGTAAACTAAACTGATTAGAATGGGACTTATTAACGTGATTATTCAGTTCAGCGTAGCTCTCACATTACATGACGTGACAGACAACTAGCTGTCCGGTGTTACACTAAATCCTGAAAATGTGGAGGTGTACAGAAAATATCAGTTTTCAAGTGTGAAAAGAGCAAAATGTATGAATGCAACCATGTTACTCACAAAATATGGGATTGAAAACCTTGTTCTGTTGCTTCAAAAATTAGATGTTATTATACCGTCAAAAATGTTTCATATTTTTAATCAGATTCTTCAACAAACAAAAGATCTAGTCTCTGCCATCCAAATTCATTTAATAGATTTATAGTCTTACAGTAGGGTACAACAGGGCTAAAGGCACACCCTAAGAAAAAATGTGCTTTTTACTGCGCCCAAAGCGTATGATTGAAGAAAAATGTATACGTTTGTACTGAACATTTATGGAGCATCCGATTTTGTGTCAAAATAAATAATAAAAGTCATTCATTTTGTTTAAAAATCTTATAAATGTATGAGGTGGCAAGGGGAGCCTTTTACCCCACACACGGGGTAAACGCACACAGTACTGATATAAATACTTTAGCTAAAACAAGTTAATACAATCACTTTAGCAAAGTTTGTACTATTTTCTGCTTATTTTGATGAATAAAAGAATACATTTTTGTTCAATAAAAACACTGTCATTAAAGTATGTTAATATATAACATATTTTAAAATATATATATATTTTTTTAAATATAAAGATTCTGAGAGCATTGAAGGAGATCCCATAGTAATTGAATATAGATTTACAGTAGTAACAACAAACTATATTTTATTAGATGATATGATTAAAAGCATGCTTTTAAATGTGATGGTTTCATTCTAAAAATGTGATTATCTCTAGGATGGACACTCAACATAATATATGATATTTACCATCTGAATCTAACAATGTCATGTCAACAAATGGAAAAGTCAGCCTTCAGTTAATTATCATGTTAATTACTGTGTCTTTTTGCCCCAACAGCAGGGGTGCATTTTACCCCAAATACTATACTTTTACATATTCTTACGTTATTTAAAAACTGCTGCTTTAATTATCTTAAACAAAACTGAAGATCATTGAAAAGACCTTTGTCTCAGGACATATTCAAGAATTTTAGCAATTCTCATTTGCTACTCAAATCTACAAAATTTTTAAAAACACCAAATATTAGATCAAGGGCGCACAGAATCGACTTTTGTGTCAAAGATCACGCAAATTTGCATCTTTGTATCTTGAAAAGCCACGTTTTTCTGCCTAGTGGTTTAGAGGAAACTAATATCAAAGGCACCTTTTACCCCGGGGCGCATTTAGCCCCATTGTAGCCTATACCTTACAGTAATGTCTCTTTCCCGTAGGAACTACAGGAGAAACAGAGATGATACTAAACACAACTGAGAAATTAAAGAGCGACCTCTGAGCAAATAACAAACAGATTTGCCTATACAGATACCGGCTTTCAGTTCAGGAAGCTCACCTAATGAAAATCAGTTTTATCAACGAGAGCTTTTTGAGCATCTCAACCACTGCAGCACAACAGATCAATTAAGATGGTTTACAGCCATACTGAAAAATACTCCATTTCAAATGGTTTCACTTCTAAACTTCATCTAAAATGTTGCACTGTTAAAAATCAAGCCTCGGAATATGAATCCAAGCTGCCGAACAATTGTTTCTTATCGGTCCAAATGTAAAGCAGGCAGATTAAATGACAGTGTATTCAATGTGCTGTGAATATACTGTTATTTAATCCACTGAGCATGTACATGTGTGTGAAGAATAAAGAGATAAAGCGAGCATGTGAATGTGTGCGTGTGAAATGGAGAGATGTGTGAATGAAGGGGGGTTTGATCCAAAGCTTTCTCTTCTCCTTCTGTGCTCCACATACAGCATCATTAGCCACACGCGCTGTGTGCCGTCTACACGCCTGTGCTGCTGGCACGCAGAAATCAACATTAAAACCAATATCGTGTTTGATGCACACTTGCTTTCAATTCAGTGATCTTTCCTGAAGCACTTGTTCAGGTGAAGTCTTCATCACACGTGAGAATCCACGGCCGGTTTGATGTGTCTTATGGCGCTGATTTAACACTAATTTTTGAGTTTGCCAGTATCATTTTACAGTTACAGTACTGTTTCTTCAGTTCCAAGTCAATACTAAAACAAAGTCTTGCCGTGGCAAGGAGTTCTCACTCAGTTTAGTACTCGTGCACTGACACTGTATGTGACCCTGGAGCACAAAACCAGTCATAAGTAGCACGGGTATATTTGTAGCAATAGCCAAAAATACATTGTATGAGTCAAAATTATCGATTTTTACTTTATGCCAAAAATCATTAGGATATTAAGTAAAGATCATGTTCCATTGGGATTTCCTACTGTAAATATATCAAAACTTAATTTTTGATTAGTAATACGTATTGCTAAGAACTTTATTTGGACAACTTTAAAGGCGATTTTCTCAATATTTAGATTTTTTTACACCCTCAGATTAGAGATTTTCAAATAGGTTTATCTAAGACAAATATTGTCTTATTCTAATAAACCATACATCAATGGAAAGCTTATTTATTCAGCTTACAACTGACCATTATGACTGTGGTCTAGGGTCACGTATGAGCTCTGTGAAAAACACAATGAGTTATGTAAATGGACAAATACAATCTGTGAAAATGCTCACCAAGATATTCATGTAAACACAGTTGGGTTGTATTAAATTGACAGTCCACCCAAAAAATGAGCATCATTTAATGATCTCATTCCAAACCTGTATATCTTTCTTTCTTCTGTGCAAAACAAGATATTGTGGAAAAGGTCTCAGTGTTTTAGTCCATACAGTGAAAGTGATCCAAAACAGCATTTTGTGAACTAAAACCACTCGGACAAACACTGAGAGTCACTGAGGTCCAGTGTTGTTTAGGACACCATGGACTTTCAGTATATTATAAACAAAACAGCAGAAACGTTCAAAAAATTAAGATTCCATTTGTAAACATTATGTAACCCCATTAGTAAAACTAACAATGGACAATACTTTGTTACCTTTGTTATTTACTAATCCACTATCAAAATCGAAAGCTGTATCCTTTAATATTTTTTTTTAACTGACCTGAGCTAATATTACCTACAATGAACAATTGTATTTTTATTAACGTAAACAAAGATGAACAAAAATGGTAACAAATGTATTGTCCACTGTTAGTTAATGTTAGCTAATGCTTTAAATGTAATGTAAAGTGTTGCCAAAATATCTTCTTTTGTGCTTTTGCAGAAGAAAGAAAGTCTGTTTGGAACAACATGAAAAAAAGATAAATTGATCATTTAGGCAGAGCAAAAATTTAAAATATGCATTTTTATACAGTAATGCATTTATACATGCATTATTGTGGTATAAGTTTAATCAGTAGAGTCATTAACAGTAATGCATGTGCTTTGTTTCTGTTTCGCTGAACAGTTCACACATAGCAATTGACATCTGGCCCAGCTCTGGGCCAAGCAAGCAGTTACACTCGGCCCAAATGCAACAAAGAATGACGGCCTTTGAGTGGCCCAGATCTGGACTACAGACATGAGCCATAACTGGCCCACAACTCAGCCAAATAGTAACTTATAACCAGCCCTAAACTGGGCCAGAACAAGTTTTAATAGCGCTACCCAAGCTCAGCCTTCAGTAAACCACATAGAGACCAGTATTTAACCAGAAACCCCAAAACTGAGCCATGTCTAAAGGTATAACTGTGTGTTTTACTGCCTGGACTCTATGTGGTTTACTGAAGGCTGGGTTGGGTCCCAGATAGCAAGAGAGCAGGTGAAAACCATTGAATCAATGTTAAAAATATTTAATTTGTCAATGTAAATGTTGAAAAATGTTTGACATTTTGACAAACCACCATTACTGTGATCAGTAATTGCTTTAGTTGGGTTCATGATTCTTTTTGCTTTTCATTAAGTAAATTCTTTTCTGTGCTACAATAGTGTTTTAATGTAAATACTTATGCTGTTTAAAAAAAAAAAAAAAGATTATTTTTTGTGATGGGTGTTAAGCAGCAATAAAGTTGAGAAACAATACTAAATAATATTGATGAGCTTTCATTACTGATATAAATGTTCTGTATCACAAATAAAAAAAATCTGTGCCAATACACAGAAAGATTTTAGACATCAACACTCAACATACAAACCTCAACCATGGTGACAATCACCAAACTAATTCAGATAAACAGATCAACTGCAATGCATGCTGGGAATCATGAGTGAGTTTTTACTATGTTGATACCCAGCCTGCATTTCCGCATAAAATTTTCTTTTGCTTATTGTCACCATTGTTGAGTTTCATACGCTGATTCTTGATGTCTAATTGATTCAGCAATTTAAAAAAAGATCTTTTTCTTGTATTCTCTGTTAATTCATGAAAGTATGAGAGCTGTATATCTGCTTTAATCTCACATTGCAGTAAGGTTATTTATATAACCTCACAATGATTACAGTCACCATCATTTGATCCCAGCAGGTTTTAGTTTTTGTTGTCTCAACCAATGTGTTTTCACACAGTGTTACGTAAGACAAAGAAAATCTAATTTTAAAGTACAAAGAGTCAAGAGCCCAACTAAAGCAAACATTGATCACAACAATAGTGGTTTGTCAAAATTAAAAAAAAAAAATGTCAACATTAATAGCGGGAGCAAAAGTTATTTTAATTCAATGTCATTAACACTGACAAATCAACTACATTTAACATTGATTCAGTGGTTGCTTGGGGGTAGCACTATTAAAACTAGTTCTGTCCCAGTTCAGGGCTGGTTATGAGTTACTATTTGGCTGAGATTTGGGCCAGTTATGGCTCATGTGTGGCTCATGTCTGTAGTCCAGATCTGGGCCACTCAAGGGCCGTAATTCTTTGCTGCATTTGGGCCAAATGTAACTGCTTGCTTGGCCCAGAGCTGGGCCAGATGTCAATTGGTATGTGGGTAGTGTGTGTTGAATACGCACTTGTGCATCTAGTTTGCAGAGCAGTGCCCATGTTTGGTTCGTGCTCGTCTCCTCTTCTGTGCCGCCACACTTTCACCTGCTCTGACTGTGACAGACAGCTGATAAAAACAGCCATCTGATTCACCGCTTTGGAGAATGTTTGTAAAGAAAATGCAGCAGAGCTACAGTCAGCGGTAACAGCATCTGACATGAATGTTCTGCATTTTAAATCACTGCTACACTGAGGAGAATACAGCTTATTTAGATCATCGCAAAACATAATATTTTAAGGCATTGCTGGTGTCAAGACTCATCTAAAAGTCAGACAGCAACATTATTCCCCCCTTTAGAATAACTACATTTGCCCACATTGGCCACAAGTAGACTTCACAGAAAAGGCAATCCCAGAATGCACTGCAACTGGCTTAGTGAAAGAATGTAAGGTGAGAGAAATTTACAGATATGCACTACTGGTTCATTTGTAAACATCTATTTGCTGTTTTACCCAGAATTTGTGTGTGCTCCAAATTTTTAAAGCTAATTAGAGAATCGTGTCATTAGCTGAGCAACAAGCTGAAGTCAAATGCTACTGGAATAAATTGTGAGTCGAGTCTCCTGTGCTCTTCAGTTTCACATATATCAAGCTATTACTCTTTCTAAAGCACTGTATTTATTGCAATATATATGACCCTGGACCACAAAACCAGTCATGAGTCGCTGGGGTATATTAGTAGCAATAGCCAAAAATACATTGTATGAGTCAAAATTATTTTTCTTTTCTGCCAAAAATTATTAGGAAATTAAGTAAAGATCATGTTCCATGAAGATATTTAGTAAAACTCTCACTTTAAATATATCAAAACTTAATTTTTGATTAGTTATATGCATTATTAAGAACTTAATTTGGACAACTTGGCGTTTTTCTCAATATTTTGAATTTTTTGCACCTTCAGATTCCATATAATCAAATAGTTGTATCTCGGTCAGCTTATTTATTTAGCTTTAAGATGCTGTATAAATCTCAATTTCAAAAAATGTACCCTTATGACTGGTTTTGTGGTCCAGTGTCACATATGTGGTACATTCTGCATACATGCATTGTATGTTTACCAACATACCCGGTTTTTCCTCTTGGAATCAAGACACTATCTATCTCTGATTATAAGAAGGCAATGTGGCAGTAGATTTCCAGGCACTAATCAGTTGTGATCAGTTTGGGCAGATGCATATGTGAAAGTGGCTGCTGTGGGAGGAGGAGAGCTGCCGCAGAGAGAGAGAGGAAGGCTTTGCTAATTGTGCTCCTGAAGCAGCTGGCTGCAGTGCAAACGCTGGGGGATGAGGAGCTGAGCGGGGGGAGAACAGAAACAAAAGCTCTGCTACCTGCTACAACAACCACATACTGACACGGGAAGAAGTTCAGCTAAATCAGAAATCACCCACCCTGCATAATCGCACCTTAAAGTGACAGTTCAGCCTAAAATGAACATTCTGTCATCATTTACTCTCACTCATGTTGTTCCCAACCTCAAGTCAACGGGGAGCAGGAAGTGTTTGGTTACCAACATTCTTCACAATGTCTTCTTTTGTGTGCAGCGGAAGAAAGAAACTCGTACAGGTTTAGAACAAATGGAGGGTGAGTAAATGATGACAGAATTTACATTTTTGAATGGACTATCCCCACCTGTACGTGTGCACTATGTGCACTGTATTTACTAAATAAATATTTGAACATAATACCATAAATATTAACTATCAATTAAAGGAATATTTCAGATCAAAAAATGATCTGTCTACATGTTCAAAACCTGTATGGCTTTCTTTCATCTCCACAAAAGTTGCGTCTATAACAAATTTCAGTCTGTTTCTCAACAAATCTATTATATGACATCAGAATACTCAAATGGACCGTTTTACACTGATTTCATGGAGCCTGTTTTGTCCTTTTTTGAGCTTGACAGCCGCTGGCCAATTTATGCCTTCACTACATGTAATAGAGCAGCGTGAACATTCACAAACAAATTCTTTGGCGTACGAGGAAAGAAAGATATATGGGTCTGAAACAACATGAGGATGAAAGATTATGACAGAATTGTCACTTTGGGGTAAACATTACCTATAAGAGTAGGTAAAGTTCATATCTAAATGAAGGTTTATGCATATTTTAGGCCCGCATTATAAATTGGATTTTAATCGTGATCACAATTTCTGCCTCTCACGATTTATTAAGCATAATCATCTGCAATATTTGCTGGCTGGTTATTTATCCTGAAAACGTTTCATTTTAATGTGACATTTGCATTATCTTGTATTTGTAACAAGGCTCCACAAGCGTTCATGCTTGTGGTTGCCAGATTTCCAGAGTTTAAATCCCCGATCAGAGCTTTGCTCCTAAGTCGAATGGTTTATTTAATCTTCCCCAATCTGGCAACCATGTGCACACACATGCTCGCTCTACATTACAGAAAAAGTGCTGATGAGCTCAAAAAAACACCAGCAAACATGTAAGCTGAAGTTTAACGAACTCTATTGAGAGATTTTGCTGAGATGAAAGTGTCAAACAGCCAGTTGTTTTTTTACACACAAGACTAAATTGTTGACATTCTCTTGTTTGTGCTTATGTGAAAGTGCAATAATTCTGATGAAATGTAAAAATAAACAAATAAAATAAATGACCTTTCTCCTATTACAACTAAAAAGTTTCTAAACTTCTTGTTCCACCTCCACATCTAGTCACTTGTGCACATCATTAAAGCAATTTCTCATTCTTTCGAACAAATTGCCAGTGCTTTGGTACATTTACACAATTGATTATGTCTGCTGTTTCCTACATTATCGACTGCTTATGTCATGCTGATCAAAATATATTGCCCTGGTTCTCTGTTCAACAGTCTTATATATTTCCTATATTTTTGTAAATGTTTTCTAAATTGAGCAGGTAAAGCTTGAATTTCACTAATGAAGGGGAATGTAAAGTGTTCAACTGGTGCTGTAAAACAGCATCTCACGAAGCTTCATTTGGCACGCGTACACAGACAGATCACAGCACAGTGTTTAAAATTCACACAACAGGAGAACAAGGAAATAAACAGTGTCAACAGGTGGGAAGAAGAGGATCGAGGAAGGTGGAAGGGTAAAAGCGGCAAAACAGAGCAAGAGGTAGAAATGACAAATGCACTTACTGGTTTGCAAATGATAAGGATAATTAGAGAAATGTACCAAAACGACTGGGAAGAAATCGTCATCTATTATCGTGCAGCCCTTATCTATTTTGAGCTCTGTCTAGAGTTTACTATCATTCATGAAACAGCGAAAAGCAGAGAGAAAAGTGTGTGTGTGTGTGTGTGTGTGTGTGAGGAGTCTGATGTCAGAGCTCCTGCTGTGTTCTTCACGGAGAGGATCAATCCTCATCCCATCACACACTCACACTCCAGACACACACACCACTGTCTCAAGCATGCAATTAATGATATATCATCTAGAAACTACAGAGTAATTCACACATTTCTCTTAACTACACTGACTTTTACGCTTACGCTTTTCGAGTGATGGTGTATCTATTAAAAGATGTGCTGCATCCAGATGTTTTCAGTGTTAACAAATGACTCAGGAGTGTGGAGTGACATCTGTACATTTGACCTCAGTATAAGAACACTTGTGATTTTGCAGTAGGAGATATTTATGCTATTTACATATTTTTTTTATGCATCATGTTCATAAGTTTGTTTAGAACTAGAATATTCATGCGTAAGAATAAATGCAGAAGAAATCAGAGGTTCAGATGTACAAAGATCTTTCCACTCAGCAACATCATAACTGGAAATCCACAACAACTAAACTCAAAAGGAGTTCATACACAAGTGAAGTTCATTGATCGTGTCGTTTAAAGATCAGGTAGCGGGTGGTTTCCAACATGTTCTCTTGTTCTTTTAATCAAAGATGGTTGTCTGGCTTTGATTAAACAACACTCTTCCTCACAAAGAAAGACAAATTTGAGCAGACTTTGTGAGTATTGAGGATTGTTTAAAGAAATGTTTGACTACGTTTTATTAATTTAGCATTTTTTTTTGTTGACATGTAAGCACTTGAGACCAATCTTCTTGTAATTGTGTTTACTAAGTGTCAAAATGTTTGCACCGCACACATACAGTGGGTCAAGAGCCTAAATTACCCTCCAAATGACTCCCATTATAACGCAAATAACAGCAGAATATAAAAATTCAGGACACATAATTGCATAACTAATGCCATCCATCATGTAGAAGCTCTGCTTTAATTTGTGTCTTGCGGGCAGTGCCGTCTGCGGCCTCTCTCCATTATGGAAGGCTTCTTTTCTTTTGTATATTCTGCTAAGTCATGCTCCACAGACGATTAAAACCATTCAATTAAAATCACAAGACACTTCTGCTTTTGTGCCGGGTTCAGTCCCACGCTGCAGCTAACAGAGTCTGCTTTGATTTGATACAGACCAAGGACAACGCTCGACAATCAGATCAGCCGTTTCTGTCAACACCGTATCTGAAACGCAAGTATGCATCGAGGATTCAAACATGAGAGTTGTAGTTATGCTGTGTCACCTGCCCGCAGCACATATAGGGTGTGAAAGCAGTGACGGCGTTATTGAGAAATCCATACAACCAGCAGCCGCTCTGTCGCTGACATGCCTTTACGCGCCTACTGTGATTATTTTTGAGATCCGACTCAAACAGCAAATAACCCACATTGTTTTCAAGGAGCAACAATAGCTCTTAATGTTGCAGGCTACCACTTTTTCAGGCCAATATACACCAAGAACAATAAATATAATGATAAAGATATAGTTTTAAAAATAGTTCAGGACTAGCAGAGGTCACACCACAATTATAACGATAACAGCACAATGAACAATATCCCTATAATCATTTTCAAAACAATTTTTTCTAGCAGATGAACAATAAAAACGGCCAATCAGAATGTAACCTGCTTTAAAGAGCTCGAGCATTTAAAGCGGCAGTATGTGTTTATAATAAACATAATGTTTTTGTGCATCGGTGTGGACGCTAATATGTCGAGCAACAGTAGAAGCAGGGCCTTATTTCTACAATTCAATTGACAGTATGTATTATTACTGTTTATTTTGTTGAGCAGGATGTAAAATGACTTTTTAAAATAGAAAAACAGAGAACATGTGATAAATGCATTGATCCGATACTCTGTATTGGCTCCGATACTGGCATTTTCTGCCATTTCGGGTATCGGTCAGACGAGACCGATTCAAATCCGATACCGTGCTTATACTGTTTTGTGATATTGTTAAGCCCCACGAAAGCCACAAAAAACATTATAAAGCACCATAAAGTTTTCGTGCACAATATTTCAACTGTTCTGAAACGGTTCCATAGCTCAATGTGAGGTTCAGATGAATATTTTAGTCTTTAAATTAAAGTTGACACAAACTCTTCTCTACGCTGCAGCTGTCTTTCATCCTCCATTCAGCATTCAAACTGCGTGTCGTGTTCGGGTATGACTGTCAAGACGATGAAACTTCTCTTCAAGAGCGCACTATAACTGAGATTTTAAACTGTTCAAAGAAAAGGCTCAATGAAGTATTGCACAGATATAAAACACTATGCATCAATATCTCTTCCCGTAGTGCATGCAGAGCACTGTACTCGAAAACTGATATGGGTTTCAGAAGCGGGTGTGGCAAAATGACTCGATAACACCACCTATACAATTTCAACGAAGTGCCCCTCAAGATATGTTTCACATACATGTACGAAATTTGGTAGACACATGTAACACATCAATACCTACAAAAAAGTCCCCTGGTACGAGGTCTGAAACACATCAGGAAGTCTTTTGTTTTTAATTTTCTCAGCAAGTTTTGTGCTGTTTTTGCCATTTTCAGGTGTTGTGTTTAAACTCCTCCTAGAGATTATAACAGATCAACACCAAATTTGGTCAGTCTAATCTAAAGCCCTTTGTGACATTAAATTGAGAAGATCTTGAGTTTTCGTTAAAGGTCGTGTCCTGACAAAGTTCAATGTTTCACCATTAAAAAAGTAGTTGTTGTAACTCTACTCTTGTAACCATTATTACATTATAATCATAGCACCACCTGCTGGCAACAGGAAATGATTTGTTTTACACCAAACTTTACATGTTTAGTAAGAGTCCTGGCCTGAACACATGTAAAGGTCAATATTCAGACATTGTTATAACATAGTACCACCTGTTGGTGACAGGATATGTCATGCTTTACACTAACTCAAACACACCATGTTCAATCTGCACCAGATTTCATATGTTTGATAAAAGTCCTGGCCCAAAGGCATTTACATGCCAATATTGAGTTATAGTCATAGCGCCACCAGCTGGCAACAAAAGGTTTGGCACATATAACTGACGTTGACACATTCCTCCTGTATTTACCACTTTAAATGCATATTGCTCACCATTCGCTGTTTTTCTAAAACCACCGGGTGGCAGTGAGCCCGGGTGCGAGGGCCCTTTCAAGCCCTTTCCAGAGACCTGAATAATAACACAGCAAACGGCACAGATCGTTTGGGTACATGCAGAGTACCTACAACATTTGCCATGCATTAGCCAAGCTTGTGCAGAGCATATTTCTAGCCATATGATCAAAGCGCAGCAGCAGTCATGGATTTGCAAGCTTAACCAGTCAATGTTAATCAATATCCACACACAATGCAGATCATTATTATAAGATGAGAAATTATGCTGTATCTGTCCACAACATTATAGACAAAGAAAGTGCTTTGGGCGAAGAGGATTCTGGGCAGTTCTTCAAAAGGGAAAACTGCAGGCTCTAGTTATTT
Organism: Labeo rohita; assembly: GCF_022985175.1. Classification (NCBI taxonomy): domain Eukaryota; kingdom Metazoa; phylum Chordata; class Actinopteri; order Cypriniformes; family Cyprinidae; genus Labeo; species Labeo rohita. The sequence continues at coordinate 31,636,086 of NC_066882.1, read as the reverse complement.
GCCCTCTAGTAATCAAGAGTATTGATTGGTGGGTGTAGACGCTTCCAGAGGTCTTTGTGCGGGAGAAAGGGGCACGCATATCCTTTGGGGCATTAGAGGCGTTTATTCGGCAGCCTCTGAGACAATCCCACTTCTGAGCGAGGTGATGAAAAGCTGCTTCTTATTGAGCTCACCCAATCAATGCTGCTCTGTGATCGCACACAACCCCCAAAACAACACCTCGCTAAGAGCACGACCCAACGGGGGCCAATTCCCACTCCCAGCGCGGCCCGTGACTTAGCCCGCTCGTAAAGGGACGTGCCATTTTAGGCTTAGCGACGGCCAATTAAAAGAGTCCAGTGCGGTGGGTGGGTGGGGGGTGCGGGCATCCCATTAAGTGGATAAGGTTAATGAGTTATTTGTATGGTTGACGTCTTCTACGAGTCGGAAAGGTTACTCGCCTCTACTCAGCTGCCCTTTGGAGTTGTGGCGAAAACTACCCCATTTACACGCTCTCCCAAGCAACCATAATGAGGGTCACGCTGGTCCATGTGTACGACTGCAAGCTCCTGGAACAAACAAGCCGCTCGGAGCCAAACATAAAGTCCCGCTTCCTCCAAACCACCATCCAATCTAGCAACAGGACCCTTCTATTTGCGCCAATTTCAGGATGCATTTCAAGTCGATCTTAATAGCGAGCGCGCATCTCTTGACATGAAGAGCGTTCCCTTTAATACAGAGCATGCGGCGCGACGGCGGCTCACGGTAACGCAATAAACGCGACAATAATCACAAAATACGCTTGTCGCTTCCTTCCGGGTGGAGTGCCGGCGTGATATTATTCGACTGACCGCAAGAACGGCGTGGCGGTGAAACAGAGCTATCCTTTTGTCAGGTCTCTCATGTCAATGGGCAGCGGGTGCTTCTTAAGAGCAAGTATTGGACAAACACAAACAAATGAGGCAGCTTGCAGTGACTCAGTGCTCTAATGAACCAGTGTATTGACTCACTGAATTTGCGCTCGGTCTAAAATGTCTATGTGGCTCCCAGCTGCCACTCTGAATACCAATTACTGTGTGCTTACGGAGGGAGGGGGGTTTGGCCAAACACTGCTAGATCACTGCTGCCTTTACAGTGAAACAGAGAGAGAGAGATGGCTGCTGGGAAAGGTTCAGTGAGAAAGGACACTACAAAACACAAAACAACAAGAAGGCACTCCTTTGAAACGACGCTGATATTCGATGAGCAGCTAGAAGACTGAGCTGTTTGGGTCTGTTTTTAGTACCAAAATCAACTTGAAAATTGTGATGCTGGGCCCTTATGTGTAAAAGATCTGAAACAAGTCCTGTCTCCGATTCTACTATTTACTTTCTGGGATTTACAGTAAATATGGTTGAGAATTTAATCCTAATAAATATATATTGTTTTACGTGAGTAAACTGTATGCAAGTGGATGAAGTTGGACATCTTTACATATCCAAATTTTCATAAAGACTTTTTTAAATAAACAAAATCAGCCATTTGAGAAATGCTATATGTCATTATACTTGAGTGTACTGTATTTCTATGCATTAAAGGGGTCATCGGATGCTAAGTTCACTTTTTCATGTTGTTTGAACATTAATGTGTGTTGGCAGTGTATGTACAAATCTACCCTATAATGGTAAAAAAAAATGCAGTGGTTTTTAATTAATCTGTAAAAATAATATTCCCTTTTTCAAATCATTCATTCTCAGAAGGCTCTCGTTGTGGCGTCACATGACAGAGGCCGCTCCCACAATAGTTGATTGACATGAGCGTTTTACATCAGATCAGCTGTAACAGCCCGACCCCCCTTTTTTTCAATGCCGGAGCAGGGATGTAAGTTAGACAAGAATTGAGCGATTGAGGTGTTGTGCTGCTGGATGTAATAATGAACTTAGTGGTCGTCATTTACTCCCGACATCTGAGCCGCTGAAGATGCAGTGGATTAAGTTTGTTTGTGAAGGGAATGCGCCTTCCGATCTACATATATCCATCTATGTTCGCGGAAATCATTCATGATCCAGCTTCACTTACAGCAGAAGTGAGTATAAGGGTTTTTTATGAATCTTTGCGATCGCCTTTCCTTATAACGTGGTAGTTAGGAAGTTTAGCGGCTAAATACGGCTACATGCGGCTAAATGTGGCTAAAGTAAACAAGATTGTCTTTCCACAGAGAGAAGAGAGGGGCGGGGTGAGCAGAGCTCATTTGCATTTAAAGGAACAACCCCTTAGAATGAGATGATTTTTGCAGAGCTCATTTTGACAAGGTAAAAAGGATGTTGTTTTACAAAACCATTGAGAATTTTTAATCAAAGAATATTATAGACTTTTCATTAAGACCCTAAAGAATCACATCAACTTGTGGAAAATGGGCATCCGATGACCCCTTTAAGCTCTGCAATAACACAGGTCACATTTTGAGACATTTTGCTTTGCTTGAGGATACAATTATATGCAGGAACTACTATATCTAATTTTTTATATATCACTGGGCGATAATATATTTTCCTTTTTTTGATATAACAATCAAGCAACTGAGATTGGCTATAGAGTATATAATGCTTAACATGAGTGTGCAGTATATACATGTAGTGCTGGGCAATGATTAATCTTGATTAATTGCATCCAAAATAAAGGTTTTTGTGTACATAATATTTGTGTTATGTAATACATACACATGCATGTGTATATTTAAAAAATGTATGTTTATATATTAAGTATATTGATATATAATATAAATATGTGACCTGAACCACAAAACTAGTCGTAAGTAGCACGGGTATATGTGTAGCAATAGCCAACAATACATTGTATGGGTCAAAATTATCATTATTTTTCTTTTATGCCAAAAATCATTAGGATATTAACTATAGATCATGTTTCATGAAGATAAATATATCAAAATGTAATTTTTGTTTAGTAATATGCATTGCTAAGAACTTAATTTGGTCAACTTTAAAAGGTGATTTTCTTACTATTTAGATTTTTTTGCACACTCAGACTTCAGATTTTTTTTAAATACTTGTATCTCGACCAAATATTGTCCTATCCTAAGAAATCATACATCAATGGAAACCTTATTTAGCTGTTGTATAAATCAATTTTAAAAAATTGACCGTTATGACTGGTTTCGTGGTCCAGGGTCACATATGTGCATATAAACACATGTAAATATTTTCAAAATACATACTGTATGTTTGTGTCTTTATATATGCATAATAAATATACAATCGCAATAATTGTTGCCCAGCACTATGTACAAGTTATCACAGTTGTATCATTTGTTTTTACACGTGTCAGAAATGAATTTCCCATCCAAAATGCTTAAAAATATAGGTACAGCTCATCTATGCCTTAAATGAGAAACACGTCTATGAGAGTATAGTTAATAATTAGTAAGATGCAAGTCAGATAGACACTGATTTAGAGTTAATAGAAAAAATATCATTGTTATCCACCATATTTTTCAAATATGACACTATTTCCTTTGAATTATGGATTTATGATTTATTAGTCACTGTAGGTAAATAACTAGAATAATAAGAGAGTGCATTAAACGGTAAATTGATGTGCGCTATTACCCGGCATGTTTATGATTATGATAATAAAAGACTGCAACATCAAGCAGTATAATGATGACTGTGTTTGTACAGCTACAATAACTGGACATCTCTGACTCCAGACGCCTTGCACATTCATCCATAGAGCTATAAATCAAGATTTCCAATTCCAAACTTTCACAAATCTCCATCGTTCATTTGGTAAATTGTGTCTCGACTGTTAACGGTTCCTGAGCGTCTTCATTTTTGTCCCGAGGCAGACAAATGCTACACTAAAATACTGTTATTGTGTTTCCAGCTGACCGGCTGCCATTGAGATGAATGTCAACAGCTCTCACTGCTTTATAGACTCACTCCCTATATCAGAAGAATGCTTCAACAAATTCATTACTTCCAAACTAGTTTTTATTTGGTATATGGTTAGAGATAGAGTTGGGTATTGATAACTAATTCTTATTTAAATTCTTATTAAGAACTGATTGCAAAACGGTAGTCCCATCAATAAATTAATAATCTGGTTATGATCCAGTTATTTTAGTGGCTCAAAAACACTTATGAATCAGTCAGAGCTGTCACTAAATGAATCATCTCCATATAAATCAAAAATCGTTACTGTGATACATTCTTATAAGGCTTGTGAGACTTAAATCATTGTAATTACAGTAACACAAAAGGTTTCTTTTGTTAACAAACTAACAATAAAAAATTACAATAAGGCATTTATTAATCTTGGTTGATGCTGATTCCAAAATGTATTAATACATTATTGAATTTAAAAGTTGTATCTATTAATGTCAGTTAATGAACCTGAGCTAATATGAACTGTAATGAATTAACGTTAACAAAGTTTAATAAACACCGTATCAAATGTATTGTCCATCTTTAGGGTTAATGCATTAAATATAGTTAACAAATGTAAACCTATTGTAAGAGTTGCTGTGATGACAGTTTGTTCAAATGAAAATGTGTAGTTAAACTTGAGTTTGTTTTAATCAGTGGTATTTTATTTTAAAAGATTTAATGTATTATGTAGCACTTTATTGTTTGTGGTATTTTTCTTTGATTTGTAAATAAAGGTAGTGCACAGATCACCCAACAATTCTGTCATCATGTACTCAATCTAATGTCATTCAAACCTGTATGACTTTCTTTTTTCCCATAGAACAGGGAAGAATGACAGACTCAGTCTTTTTTCAAAACACTGAAAGTGACTGAGACTGTCATTGTGCCTAACATATCTTTCTGTGTTCTCCAGAAGACAGAAAGACAGACAGGTCTGAACTGACAACAGGATGAGTAAATGATGACAGAATATGCTTTTTTGTTTGAATGATCCTATTAAGACCAATAACTGACAGCTCTGTGAAATGTAAACACCTTATGAAAGAAACATGCTGGATTTACTTTTGATTTGTCAAATTTGTTCGGCTGAATTCTCATCATTTCGCATAAGACTCATAAAAGAAATGATTATTTTAACTGTTAATGGAATCATTAATGAAACAGAATCACTTAAGATCCGTAAGATTCATGTTCCTAAATATAAACAGCAGAACAATTTGACGCACGGCTTGTTGCAAATAATTGCTCAGGTGAACGTGAACGAAAGACACCAACTGAAAGGACATCTGCGTGGTCCACCGGCCGTCTCAGTTGCCTGTGCTGCACATGGTCATTACATGTAGCATGTAAACAGCTCGTTTAGCACAGGTAATGGGAAATTTCAACAGGTTAATCAGGAGCCGCTGCCTGCCCGCGTGTCCTGCTGTGAGGCGACCACAGCCGCCGTCCTCACATTTCTCATGACAACCCTAATGAGCATCCTCACATTCTGTGCCATACCACTAATTTGAGAAATTTCCAGCACAAAGACATAATTAGACAAACTAATTAGACGCAGTCTTCGCTGCACAGAGATCCTCCGCAGTTCAACTTATCCGCCTACCTGGCATCTTCTAAAATAGGCAGGAGCCGTCAAGAACATACATACGTGTGCGTGAAAGCGTGTGTACAAACGCTGAGGCGGTGCGCACGACTAACGTGCTGTTCGAACACCTAATGGCTAATGCGTCACCGAGGGCCGGGACGTTGATCCATAGGTTTTTCCGTACAAAAGGCATTCTACAATAGACTCGTTCGTTACGTCCGAGAGCGGAAAGACACAATAGCGCGAATCTCTCTACGGAAACATTAAGCGAGAGTCAATAGCACACAGAAGGCACGTATGGATATCCCAGTCTCTGGAGAGTTAATTATTTATCGCAAATTGCCCCTAGAAGGGCTTTAAAATGTGCCGTAGAAGGAAGAACCTGAAATGAAGAGAGGCCAGGCAAAGTGAGAAAGTGAGATAGGCCACAGAGAATGAGATGTAATTGATTTCAAATGTGATGGGGAAGCCACGGTCTCCGGAGAAAAGTCCAGCTCACCGCAGCGGAAATGGCAGCGGAACGCGCCTCTATGAAAATTACAATTAAGACTCGGTCTGTATTAAACACTCCGCTAAAGCAGACATTAGCAGGGAAAGTGTGATGACGTGAAACCTTGCGACAGAGCAGGGAGAAACTGAGCATGTGATGTTGGGAGCAGTGCTTGAGGTTTGCAAAGCATAATCACAGCAGAAATTCAAGAAATGTGAATCACCAGTACAAACCTTGAAAAACTGTTCCAGTCAGATTGATTGATTTTACTTCACAAATTCATGCTCAATTTGCTTTGCAATGTAAATGAATTTGTATTTCATTTGGGGCTTTTATAAACAGGAAAGAACAGGATTAGCACATGACGCTCATTTTAGCACATCTGCATGAACATCTGTAACGTGTGAATAACCACTACGCCATTAATACATAATACATAAGGAATTGCCACTTTTCATATATATCCATGTATTTACATATAGTACATAAAGCACTCAGTTTATAAAGTTATAAATATTAAATCTAATTTTTCACCCACCATGCTGCCATGACTTTAACAAGAGATCCAACTGTCCAAAAATCTAAAACTTCTTATATTTCTTTACAGTATTTTTCAGGTATTTGTCTTACCAAACCATCACACATACCAAATCTGTACCTATGCAAACAATAAAAAAATGAGGTTAAAAAGATTAAGCATTGACAACTGTTTCAATAAAGCAATTGCATGTAAAAACATAGTGCAGTTTTTGTCTTTATTGCTATATATGTATTTTTTTTATATGTATATACATATATTGTAGTATAATGAAATATATAAGCTTCAGTTTCTATCCACCTTGTTCCTGACGAGTTGTTTGAGGAACTTCCATTCAAAATGACTGAAACTAATCACTTCAAATCATAAGGTTGCCCTACAAATAAAGCTTACCCGTCTGACTGAATGAGCTGTCAGTTTTTCTTCATGTTTTATTTTTTAGACATCATGAGAATAATGTAACACTTGGTATTTTAACGTGACATGTTATAACAAGAAAATCTATTGCAAGAGCTTTCATTCAGTTGCTTTATTCTTTTCCACATAATTATTTTCTTGTTTCCCTTTGCATTTCACTGTAATAGTATGAAAAACAATATGCTCCCGATTTAATTCACAACATATCCCATTAACAATTCCCTGCAATGCATGAAGAATCTCTTGTTTTTCCCCTCAAATCCTAACTTCTCTTTCACAGGTAAATACTACGGAACTCACTTTAAAATAGTGTCACGCAATGATTAAATTAATGAACATTTTTGATTAAGGCAATGTATGTTAGTACACAATACAGATATATACTGTATATTACTACAGTTATTGCACCTGTCTGTTATTGCTATAGAAAGAACTGTGCTTTTGGGGTTATTCACAGTCTGTTAAAAGTACCTTGTTTATGCTTTTACACTTTTAAATCTCATTTTAATGTTCGATGGTTTGAGGGTACTATAATGTTATTTCTCATATTATTGCAAATCTTTCAGTGATTGTTACTGTCACTTGTCACTGATTGTACATCTTAACAGAAGTTATACCCATAATTCATGTAAAGTGCCATGGGGCGTAGGAATAGGGTGGATTATATGGAAATGTATTATTTAATAAACTGCATTATATTTTCCACTATATTCTAAATTATGCCAAAGGGGTTCAGCTTACAACACTGATCTAAGGACAGATGAACAATCAAAACTGCACCAAATCAGAAGTTAAACATTAAGAAACAAGTTAGGAAACACTTCTCCATGTTCACAAACATCTGTTCCTGCATCTACACCGGCAGCGGAGCCTATATCTATCTTTGTTTACATAAACTCAGCGGCACATATTTAATTTTAAAAACGACGCGGCGGCTCGGTGCATCTTCATTAGAGTGCTGAACAGATGAATAAGAGCAGGAATAAGGGTGTGCACTAGGCCTGAGTGTTGTTCTGCCTCTGCTTTTCCCATAAGCCCTATCCTCAAGTCAAACCCCAGGGGCGGCTGATTTAACATGCCTGCTTGTTTTGAAAAACACAGAGGTGCATGTGAGCGGTCTGTTCGTCACTGTCGACACGTTAGCTCTCGCGTAAAAACCGCCTGTCCTTGCTAATACATTAGCTCTGTTCCAAAGGCTGGTGCACTTCTTCGGTGATCTAAATAGGAAGCTTCTAAGGCAAATATATAAATATAGTATATTAATTTGAATGGAGAATTCAACTCAAAACTTTGTCAAATACTCAGTGGGTTAAATACTGCTCAGATGAAAGGTACTTTTCTCATTTGATTCTTCTTTTTTTAGTACTTAAAGCTTGACGCAAACAAACCAAACCAGTGCAAAAAGAGCTTCATGTTATGAACAAGTGAGTTAAAACAAAAGATCCAACACATCAAAATCAGATAGATGATATGATTGATGATGAATTCTATATTAATGCAGCCAGTCGTGGCGTTGCTCAGCAACTATAAACTACCTATGATTACACCCTATCTAGCGGCATGATACATTAAAACCGAAACATTCCCATTAAAATCAGCCAAACTGTTTACACTGTGAAAGCACCCATCTGCAGCACTGTTTACATGGAACAGCATGTGCTGTTATACCGGCCAATTCTACTCATATGTGATCAATAGAGTTTAACAACAGCATGTTGCTAAGCTAACAAAGCAATGCTCTGATAAACACAAGAACTAAATAGCGCACAAGCACAGCACTGTAAAATGTGAGTTTTTGAATTTTTTTTTTGAGTACTAAATTGAGCATGTAGCTTTATTCACCCTTTCTCTCGACTTGCAAGATGCCTAAAAATGCTGTCTAGGTAGGCGGCTCACTAGGGTTTCAGACAGAACTGTTGTCACCGTTAGCGCTCCTGAATCAGCCGGTGTGCAATGAACTCGGGTTAATGCGTGAGTCAGACTAACTACGAGGAACAAGAATTGAGAGTGGTGTTATTAATACAATTATGATTAAATACGCCACGTCTACTGATTTGACTTCCTACTGATTCATCAATGAAAGAGTGTGCTCTACAAATGAAGAAATTAAGCAAATTTGGACTTTAATAGAAAATTAATTGGCATCGCTGAAGGCGTTGGAGCAGATATGTGGATTAATAATGAATAAAAAGGAGTTTTCCTTCCTCAGAAAAGCCTGTTTGGATCCGGTGCTGTGTTTGAAATGTCTCGAGTCCGGTGATGTTGCGCCAGTGAGGTGGAGAAACAAACCCTTGACAGGTCCCAGCGTGCCACCGCATGCTGATGACAGCCCTGTCTGCCAGCTGGCTGAAGCTTCCTGGCCAAGAATGAGTCTACAAACAGGTGAAAGTCTTGCTGCCTACACTGAGAGATGAGACACAGTTTACAGGAAAGGTTGACTGTAGGACTGGGAGATATGACGCTATACAGTGCAATCAGAGTCTGAAATGAATGCACTGTTTTCTCCAGATTCCTGGAACATACTTTACATTAAACCAGCAAATATGAGGAACCAAATCACATGTTTTAGTGGCTCATTTCAAATATACGCCAGAAAAAAAAACTGCCTGTATACAAAATAATGCAATGCAATTGTTCATATTTCTTGGGTAATTTCCTTACGTGTACAGTTTCCCAGACAGTACGAACTTTTCTCAGTGCAACTGGCATTGGCAGCTGTGATAAAAATGTAATACTGTGTTGTACAAAGCATGTGCCTAGTGTTGAAAGAGTTTCAAATGATATAGGCTTCAACCTCATAGAAATCCAAACATCCTTTATAATTCTCTGTTCTGAACTATTGAAATCATTTGAGGAACGATTATTTGTCAAAGGACTTTCAAAACATGACACTGCCAACCTCTCTGAGAATAAAGGAGTTTAAAGCTTATCATCTGACAACCACACCACTTTAAACACTAAAATGCGTTCCTACTGCTCCACAGTGCAATATTATACTGTAATTAAATGATACCAAGAATATACAATGTTCTTTTTACACCTAAAAGATGCATATGTACTCTCTAATAGCTAGAGACTACATACAAGGACCTAATGATACATATTAGTACTTTTTGACAGAGTAACGCCCGGTGACAGCTTTTTTACCTTTTTTTTGAGAGTGCATTATGTTCTCTTTTTGGACTTAAAAAATCTTTTACCCTCTACAGTCATCATTCATTTTGTATCAAAGCTTGTCCGGGACTGTTTTCTTAATCCCGCTCCCGCAAATATTCTAATATTGAATATATTTTTAATGCATCAGGGAGTCACTACCAATATGCAGAGCATTTAAATCGCTTTGGATGCAGCTCATGTTGGATGTAGGGTTGCCAAATCCAAAACTGTTTTTTTCCACGAAATTGGGCTGCTTTTAAACTGTTGCGGCAGGTTGATTTTCTCCTGTGGGTTAAAGGTTTGAAATATTGCCTAAATTGCTACTACAATGCTTGTGTTAAAACATTTTGCAGTCTACCTGTCATAAAACTGGTAGATACTGTGTAAGTTTTGTGAAAGAAGGCCACTGTGGTAGGAAGCCTTTTAGCTGTTTATGATCAATCTGCATAATGGTGAAGTATGTAGTTTAAGTATGGAAATGACATTTTGAGTTTTAATTTGGGATATGGTCACTCCCCCAGCTGCATCCCGTCCTCTTTTTTGAAAATTAAATATGATCACCCTAGATTGCTTGTAACTGTAGTCACTTTTCCTCAATTCAATTCCAGTACTTAATTAAAAAAAAATCCTCGATTGCTTTTTGGCCGTACTGAGTAACCGGCAAAATACTGGAAGTGGCGCATTTCACTGACGAGAATGTATAAAACGCATTATAAGGTTGCATGATATATTGCACCCATTTTAAAATCATAATAAAGCATAATGCTATTGTGAATTCACAAATACTACGATTCAATTAAATATGCACAATGAAATGCAGGTTTAAGCATCTTAAACTACATCTCTGCATATTGTTGAGTTTGGGTTTTATTATAACGTTCATCTGGGAACGCAACATGTACCATTTCATCAGATTTGTAAAGCAAATAATTTATAAACCTATGCAAACACAGGTGGTACATCAATATCTTTCTCAATATGATAATTGTGCATTGCAATTTCAAAATAAAAGATCAAACCCTCACGTTTTGATGTCCGCATATTCAAGAAATTATGGTTAAGCTGTAGCATTTCTGTTGCAAAGAAATGGCCAAATATTAAAGAGTAAGTGGACATTTGAACTAAATGTTATTTAGTAAGTTTTAAACAAGGATTAGATCGCACAATAAAGTGTAAAAACAATCATGAGGCTGTCGGCACCCTCTGTAGTCATTTGTTATAATGCATAACGTATGGTGTCTCTTTTGTTTATAATACATTATGTATTTCAACAGTTTTGTTCAATAAAACCACATGATTACTTACTTTTGATAGTTTTTTGAACTAATTATTATTGCCTTGTTGCTATTATATATGCATTAGTAAGTAATGCATATATAATAGTAGTAATATAATATAGTAAGTATGTAATAGTATGTAATTTTAAAGGCTATTGTTCACTTAGGTCTGTTTTTATTACTACAAAAAATAATTGTCAGAATAATCAACAGATTAATAATCATTAGTGACAGCCCCCACATGTAATAATTTTGATTATAACAATAATTTTAAACAAGTCATAATAGCACTGTCCTGATAATGCAGCAACATTAAAAGGTCTAATGAGAATTTGTCTCTTTCAGATCTGTATACTTTCATGAGTAAAGGTTTTGATTGTTTTTGGTCTTCCACTAATTATACTTTAAAATGCATCGAAAATCTACCCAAACCAACAATATTTCCCATTTATTCTTTTTGCTTGACACCTAACGATATATGAAATCTAACTTCTTAGCTTCATAAATTGACCCTACAGGGATTTGATCCTAGTACCCTTGAGTTAACAGCCCAGATCTTTAACCATTACACCATTATGTCAACCTTTGAAAAATAGGATGAAAGAGACGAGCATGAAACATTGTGACTCATTTTTTGCTGCTCATTTGTTGGTGTTTAAAGACGGCCTCTGTGACCCGCTCCTGTGCTCCAGCGGCAGATCCTGAAACCAGAGCCGGCAGCCTAAGAGCACAGAGACACAAAGACTCTAGTGTCACTGCAGGCCACTGTTGATGGGGGGTTGGGTAATGAAAACGCCACCGAGCACACAATTAAAACCTCTAAGATAAAGCAGGAACGCTTTCTGCAAAGCCTCTATATGTTACGCATTATTTGTAATGTTTTCTGACGGCATCCAACACTCCTACCAATATACAGTGAAATTTGTATCTGTTTCCGTAAGTACCGCTATAATCAGTGTACCAACCCAAGGCTCACAAAAACATACCTGTGACATTTCTGCAAGATATTACAATGCTTCTTGTATGTTCCACGCCAGTTTCCAAGTGAAATCTCTGGTGAGTGGTGCTAAAATGTGCATCCGATACACGACCGTTGCCATGTTTTTATGCTGTTACAGGCATGTATTGCAGTGTTTCTGTTATGTTGGTACGGAAAATAACATAAAACACAATCCTAAACCCAAACAATATTTTTAAACAAAAGCACCTCACATCACAAGTGTACCGGGTGCGCTACCAAGCAAGTTTCCTACGTCAGAAAAGCCATACATATGGAGCAGGTTATGTGATGTGAACATCAAAATGTATTAGTTTACAAATAATGTACTATAGTATAGGTACTTAAGGTAAAAACATAGCATTGTTCAAGGAACTGCATGAAAGTAAGACTTTACTTATGGAGAATCTGCCCTTGTTCTTGAATAGAATATTGAAAAAACTCTTTTTCCAAAATACTTTTTGATACTTATTGCACTCTTTAAAGATATAACTATTAATAGGGGAAAACTGAATGAATGCACTACCTACAAAACAAGTCCAAAATTAATTTTCCACAATTGTGCTTGAATGGAGAAAATGTATCAGCCATAAAGAGCTCCTACTGGCTATTTGCTATTGTTTAATTGCATTTTGTTTTGGTGGCTTAACATGAATAAAAGCGCTCTGGTCATGTTAGAAATATATATAAAATATTAGAACAAAGAAACTACAAAAAAATTGTTTGACCAGCTAAACATCAGTTGGTGTCATTTTCAGAAATTGCAGAGCAGCCACTGAGCTTGTCTTTGGACAATTGTTTGTTTGAATCTCTACAAAAGTGCAATTACAACGATATTTCATGTGGAGAATACCATTCACTTTTAGACAGTCGGGATTTCGCCTCCTGTTTTGATGAAATCAAGCGTCGCGTTGCACCTGCAGTCATCTCTATGTGAATCAGCACACTGTTGACAACCCTCAGAGTCGCACATGGCTGGAATATGATTTCATCAAAGAGCTCTTGACCACAGCCACTACAGCCCAGCAATTTACATGTAGCGTAAAACCACCACACCATTCACACAGGGGAAAAAAAGCGGCTCCATCAAGAGCTACTTGAGCCGAACAGCTCTGCTTATTCAGATGTGTACTTCCACACTAAATTATCACATCAGACAAAAAAGACGAGGGTGTTCTGTACATTATAGTATAGTTAAACCAGATACAGTGTGTTCCATGCACATGGCATTTTCATATGCTTTTAAATGTGAGGGAAACAAAGACCTGCACTTTCGCGTGTGCCAAGAATGAGTAGAAAAATGTGCTGTGTGCCAGAAGGAGGAAGCAGGTTTTGCTTACACTGTAACGGCACCAACAATACTATTAGAACATGGCTAAAAACCTCTAGAGGACACCATAGGAGCACTACTTAAAATTCAAAACACACCTAGGATAACATGTGGTTTGGGCAAACAGCTGTTTATGTTCTGAGACCATGATGCCCTTAAAACGACATCTACATATACAGCTCATCTGATTATGAATCCTTCATGCACAAGAATTCCATCTAGGTAGGCAGCTCTAGACTTCATGACTAAATACTTTCTATGTTGGCAACTCAAGTTCTGAGGCTAAACTACCAAATAATGCTGTCCAGGTAGGCACCTCACTAGGTTCTGAGACATTGATGCCCAAAAATCCAGTCTAAATAGGCAGCTCACATGGTATTTTACCCTGGCTCAAGCATCTTTGACATTTCCTATAGTTTCCTCAAAACTACTGATCACTAGGTTTTGAGACTATGATGCTGTCAAGGACAGTCATTAATGGTCAGGCATGAAACTATTCTTGAAATCTAAAGAATGTAATGCTGCATTTCAGTACTGTTACCAAACATGCATCTCAAAGGGATTCAAAGGTATTTTAGTATTCCGTGTTTCTCTTGAAAATGATAATGACGTATATTTGTTTCATTCATCTACTTTTTGGCATAAGACAATACAAGTATTAGGCACGAATGATCCCTAGTGAAAAATAAATATACTAAAATGTATTTAAAATACATTTATTGTATGCAAAGTACACTACAAATACATTTACATATTATGCACTTAATAAAAATACTTTAGGTACACTTTAAATATTTTGCATTTAAAGACTGATTTTATTTAAAGATCATGCAATCCTCATCAATAATGACTATAAAACCCATTTTAGGCTTAATATTAAGAAATGCGCATTGTGCACAAATAGTACTTCAAATAAAGTTGAATTACAACTTTTATATCAGTAAATCTCAAGCAAAATGTCAGTAAATATGTTAATGCCGCTTGAACTTTACTTAGTATAAAATGAATGCCTTTTATTAAGTATTTATGTATTTTATTGGGAACTAACACTTTGTGTCTTGAAACAAACAAGAATGCCATCTAGGCAGACAGCTCACTAGATTTTATGACAATGATGCCGAAAAATGCTATGTTGGCAGCTCAGGTTCTGCGACTACACTGCCAGACAATGCAGTCTAAATAGGAACCTGACTAGGTTTCTTGAGAAAATCATGCCCCAAAGTCCTGTTAACACAAAAATCACACCTCACATGGTATTTTATACTACAATGCCAAAAAATGCTGTCTAGAAAGGCATCTCTTGAATCTACAATCCTTAAAATCCCGTCTAGTTAAAATCATGATGCCCAAACAGACCACAATGACCCAAAATACTGTCCAGTTAGGCCGCTCTACTGCAACACCACAACAAAAGCATGGCTAACACCAAAAACTATTCTAGAAGAATTGCTAACATCTCAGTTCTGTCAATTAAATGATATATTTAATCAAAAGGACCACATTTTATCATGCAAAACATTAATTATTGTTCATTTCTGTGTGATATCATCCACAGGAGAGCTGAAACGCTCGACTGGCTCATGAACTCCAGCCTCAGGTGAGCAGATAGCAGAGTGTCGTGAGCTGTCAGTGTGTGGAGATCTCAGGAAGTCTGTAAAAGCATGAAAGGACGATGTGGCTCTGTCCCTCAGGAGAAGCCTGAGCTCTCTCCCCCTCCGGCCATGAAAAGCAATCAAGAAGCTGAACAATCTCCCATGGACCTCACCTCACTGTTTAATTACAGCGCCGGCTCTCCGCAGCAGTCTGCCTCGCTGAGCTTATCCGCGGTCCGACAGAAAGACATGCTGCAATATATGACTCAAACACAGACAACCACAGCTGCTGAAAATGAAACACGCAACGACCCAGCGGTAGGATATGACACATCGTATATGTAGTGTGGACAATGCAAATTATGGAAGTGTATGGTTGAAATGACAGGTGGGCCTATTTGGGTTTTCTAACGGCCAGCAGATGAGAGAGCAACTGATAACATGATAGCTAAGATATGCAAAAAAAATGGGTTGCATTTAAATGCACATGCATTTTGCACAATATGCATGCCAAATTTCATTAAAAACAGAAATTGGGCTAACAGATTGGTAGTTTTTGGAACTGACACAATTTTAATTGAATGGCCACATATGCAATTTAATGTTGATAATCTCAAAATGACCAAATAATAGCCGCTTAATCAGCTTTGATCTCACTAATTGACACATTCTCAGTTTCCTGTGACTCATCAAGGTAGGTTCTAGCTACATAATCGCTTAGCAAAACTGTTGTTGTAATGTGGGGATTTTTTCTGCCGCAGTAGCTTAGTAGTAAAGTAGCTTTCAGAAATCCCTTAGGCCGAGGTCTTTCAATTAAACGCACAAAAACAATACACTTACAACAACAACGCTTGGAGTGCGACGCAAATCAATGCAAGCGGGCTGTTTCATGAAGAGATGCATGAAAGAAAAAAACAGTGCAAATAATGAGTGAAATTAAAGGAATGCTGCATAGCGAAGGATAAATCAGAATTCAGACGGCAGAACTGGAATGTCATGGAATCAAGAATAATAGAGAACAAATGAAACATGGGGGGGAAACAAAGATAAATGGATGCATTACAGCTGAGACCTTGTAGTATTTCACTTTAACAAATATGTTTCTCACTTTAGCTCGGGGTTCAGACACTTCACAATGCCATCTGGTCCTCTCGAAAAAACATTCATCCTCATAGCCATCATCTCTGAGGGCATTGTTGTGAAGACCACAGAGAAGAAGACCAGCAGACGTTATGACTAAACACTGGGAAAAAAGAACGCAAGAAAAACACTAGCCCATTGATAGACTTGTGACTCAGTGAGTGAGCGGCACAGATTGGGCTGACAGAGTGCTCGAAACTGCCAGTGCATCCAATCGGAATGTGATTCAGTTCTTTTATAAGACTACAAACAAACACAGTCGTCACAGATGATCAAATCTGCGCTAACACCAGATTTCAGGCCCTGCAAAAATGCATCTTTGACACATCCTACAGTCTTTACAAATCTACTGACCCCCTTTCCCAAACCGAATCTGGACGGCTGTTGAGTGATCACCAGGTTTTGAGACCATCATCTCCGCAAATGCTTCCTAAATCAGTCAAAAATTGGTCAGACATTAAATTGTTATTGAAACCTGAGGTTAATAACGCAAATCCTGCATTTCAGTACTGTGACAAGAATTTCGAATGTATTTTAGTACTTTTTGGCACAAGGCAATAGAACATTTTAAGTTACCTACCTAGACAGCACCTTTGATGGCCAAAAATGCTGTCCAGATAGGCAGCTCGCTATAGTTTCGAGCTATGATATCCAAACATGACGTCTAAGCGAGCAGTCCACTTAAAAGTCCATGTGATGCCCAAAAAATGCTGTCTAGGAAGGCAACGCTCTAAGCCTTCCGAAAAAGCCCTCCAGGTAGGAAACCATGATGTCCACATACGATGTCACGGTAGGCTGCTCAGTGCTCACTAGTTTTTTGATACCATGGTGACCAAAAAAAAAATCTATGTAAGCAGCTCTTGAGATCATGATGTTCCGAGAGGCTGTCACTGAGACACGCTGTGTATGTAAGTCACTATAGGTTTTAAGAAGCATGCTCAAAAACGCTTGGCTTTGAGGCAAGTGTCAGAAGTGAGCAGGGTTTGATGAAGCCAAAAGTAACATTACTACACCTCCTCATCCTATCTCATAATATCAACGTGCACTGTACTGGAAGAGTCATGCAGTGCATGCATATTGATAAAGTGGTGCGTTTTCATCCGTATCTCACGCGGAACAGCAGCGCGTCCGATGACTTACCCATTCCTTATGCTGCCAGATAGTGTTTACGTCTTAACGCCGAGAGCTCTTCGCCACAAAACGGCTCGTCCGGTCAAATAATTTCCCTTATCAGAGGCACTTGTGCATGTTTTCGCGCATCCCGGGCCTCCAGTCAGAGAGCAGGTGGACGCGCCTCCCGTCAGTGATGGAGAAGAGCCCGCTGATTCGCGCTCCTCTATCGCTCCATCCCTGATGACAGCAGGAGCGTGTGTTAAAATCTCCGCCGAAGAGCACTCATCGGCTCCAGCACGTCTCCATCTGTGAATCAGGTGCTGGATGCTGCCATTGTTCAGCCTGCTGGGTCTCGGTGTGATGATGATGATGATGGGCGCAGTCTCCCCTCGCGCGTCTCTCCGGCTCGTGAGAGTGAATGCGCGCGCCCTCGGTGCTCGGAGGCTCGTGACGTGTGCGCGAAGGGGAGGTGCTACAGGTGAAAAGGCCAAAAAGTTTGCTTCTCCCTTTCATCAAAACCAAACGTAACCACACACACAGTGCGTTTAAACAGAACCCCTGCTGTGGATTTGCTAATTCATATTTCTCAAATATGCAAATTATGCATCCTCTGTGCTGGGGTTAAAAAAAATCGCCTTTGATATTATTTTCCTTAAACCACTAGATGGCAGAAAAGCCAAAACATCCGCTTTTCAAGATACACGTGCAAATTTGTCTGATCGGTTGATTTTGTGCTTACTTGATTTAATATTTGACGTCTTTAAAAATGCTGTAAATTTAAGTAGCAAATGAGAATCGCTACAATCATTCAGTATATCTTGAGACAAAGGTCTTCTTAATGATTTTCAGTTCTAAAAAATAATGAAGATAATTAAAGCACCTTTTAAATAATGAATGAATATGTAAAAGTATGGTATTTGGGGTAAAAAGCACCCCTGCTGTTGGGGATAAAAGGCACAGTAATTAACATGATAATTAACAAAAGGGTTACTTTTCTATTTGTTGACTTGACATTGTTAGATTCAGATGGTGAATATCAAATATTATGTTGCGTGTCCATCTTACAAATAATCACCATGTTTAGAACGAAACCATCATATTTAAACACACAATATTTATTATATAATAAAATATAATTTGTTGTTACTACTGTAAATCTATTTTCAATTACTATGAGATCTCCTTCAATGCTTTCAGAATCTTTACTTTTTAAAATGACCTTGTTTCTGTATTTTAAAATATGTTTTAATGACAGTATATATATTTAAAAAAAAAGGATTATTATTTTTCAAAATAAGATGAAAAAAGTGCTAAAGTGATTGGTTTGAACAATTATGAACTTCTACATTATATATATGCAGGGGTTGGACAATGAAACTGAAACACTGGCCAATATAGTGTTGGAGGTTTCATGGCTATATTTATGCAGCCTGGTGGCCAGTCTTTACTGATCGCACATTCCACCAATAAGAGCAGAGTGTGAAGGTTGACTATGTGCACCCAATAGCTCAAACATTGTACCCTGAAGGTGGTGCCGTGTATTAGGATGATAATGCACCAATACACACAGCAAGACTGGTGACAAGAGTGATTTGATGAACATGAAAGTAAAGTTAAACATCTCCCATGGCCTGCACAGTCACCAGATCTGAATATTATTGAGCCACTTTGGGGTGTTTTGGAGGAGCGAGTCAGGAAATGTTTTCATACACCAACATCACATAGTGACCTGGCCACTGTTCTGCGAAAGGAATGGCTCAAAATCCTTCTGGCTACTGTGCAGGACTTGTATTTGTCATTCCCAAGATGAAATAATGCTGTATTGGCTGCAAAAGGAGGCCAAACGGCATACTAATTGTGGTCTAAACCCAGGTGTTTCAGTTTCACTGTCCAACCCCTGTATATATATACACACAACTTTATTTTCATTTATTTTCACACAAAATCTGTTGCGTATTTATTTTTCAGCAATCGTGCACTCATACACAGTGAAAAGCACATTTTGTCTTAGGGGGTGCCTTTAGTCCCATTGTACTTTACTTACAAACTGTAGTCCGTTACTTATTCTAAATTACGTGGCAAAAAGTGTAGTTAGTAACGTAATCCATTGCATAACATATTTTAGGTTATATAATCTGACTACTTTTTGATTACTTTTAGATTACTAAGATTACTTTTAGATTACTTTCGACATAAGTCGTTTATTATAAATAGGATAACTTTGTACAATATTGATATAAAAATACTATATATATATATATATATATATATATATATATATATGAAGAGTTCAGATGCAAAACCAGCTAAATCCATCTGACGTCTTTCTTTAAAAAATGCATTTTTTTCAGGCTCAGGTATAGGTTTCTATGTAAATACCGGTACTTCTGATTGGGCTGAGGCTGGTATTTTAGCGAGTTTGAAGAAAAAGTATTTGATTGATGTATACTATGTGTCGAGAGCATTCACTCAGTATCATTATCTCATTTTTGACCGAGATAGCTTTTAGCTGGTTTTGCATCTGAACTCTTCATATATATATATATATATATATATATATATTCCGTTCATTGTTATTACCAACATGAAGTGCAGTAAACATTACATTATGTTGAGGTTCTAAAAACTCCATGAGTGATAATTCAAATAAAAATGAATGCGTTCATCAGTAATTGACGCAATGTTGAAATGCTGAGAAAATTATTCTTAAAATTGAAATGATTTCATTGAAAAAGTGAAAAAGAAATATTAATGGAGGATCAATAAATTCTGAATAATTTATTG
Source organism: Labeo rohita (assembly GCF_022985175.1). NCBI lineage: Eukaryota > Metazoa > Chordata > Actinopteri > Cypriniformes > Cyprinidae > Labeo > Labeo rohita. Next base: position 31,615,762 of record NC_066882.1, on the reverse strand, counting down.
CTAATGTGTGAATAATATATTGTTATCAATAAAAAAATTGATTACAGAATCAAAATCAGAATCTGATTATGTAATCCAGATTACATGTAAACAACTACCCAGCACTGCGTATTTGCGGTTATACTGAGAGGTCAGAGGTTAATAATTGATTAATTGTTGCAACAATAATTGATACAACCCCAACAACATTTTATTTTATTTTTTTTTAAATGCTGTAAAAACAGTAATATTGTGAAATATTATTACAACAATATCAATATTAATATGTGACCCAGGATCACAAAACCAGTCATAAGGGTCAGTTTTTTGAAATTGAGATTTATAAAAGAATAAATAAGCTTTCCATTGATGTACATTTGGCCGAAATATGATTGAAAAATATTTGTAAATCTTGAATCTGAGGGTGCAAAAAAAAAAAAAAAAATCAGAATCAAACAATCAACTACGGTGGGAGCGGCCTCTGTGGGTGTGACGCCACAACGACAGGCATCTGGGAACGGCTCGATTTGAAAAAGGGGATATTATTTTTACAGATTAATTAAAATCCACTGCATGGATTTTATCATTATAGGGTAGACGTGTACATACACTGCCAACACACACTAATGTTCAAACAACATGAAAAAGGAAAAAGGGAACTTAGCATCCGATGACCCCTTTAATTAATATCCAAATGATTTTTGGCACAAAAGAAAAATCAATACTCATACTATGCATTGTTGGCTATTGCTACAAATATACCCATGCTATTTAAGACTGTTTTTTTTTTTTTCTTTTTTTTTTTTTGGTCCATAATAATAATAATAATAATAATAATAATAATAAGACCATCAATCTAAGCTCCACGTATAGACACACACAGGTACTCCTTTGCAACAAAAACTGCAGTACAACTACTCACTAATTTCTGCATCCTTTTTTGCTGATGGTCCGTGAATCCAGAATCGTGAAATATCATTACCTTATCATTACCTACAACTGATGAAAAATCTATTGTATGCTCAAAAACAAAACAGTGAAATACAATGTGCAGTGTTGAGCAAAGCAGTATATTTGCGGCGAGTGTTCAAAGCTGAGGTTAGCGTGAGTGTTGCCCTCCTGCTGTCTCCTTTTCCACTATGTGATTCCCAGCCTACGTGTGGACATTATCCTGGTAAACAGTGAAATATAGTCCTCATTAAACTCTGATCTCTGGAAGCAGCACACACACACACACACACGATGACAGATACGGACATCTGTGGATGGTAAGGTTCATTTGGCCCTCTATAACAAACCAGCACAACTAACAAATGTTTCCACAGTTAAACCACTTGAGCTGTGTGTGATACGCTGCCAAACGTGCCATAACAAATGGAAAGGACCTTATTCTTCATCATAGTTTGTTGTAAAACACAGTTGCAAATGAACACGATTCGGCCCAAACAATTTACAAATGTCATTTTTTTTCCTGAACTTTCATTTACTAGATAATTACCATCAGCAAACTAGACAAAGACAAACAAATCCTGCAAAGTGCCTAAATCAACATGTAATGTAGTTCAATTTTCATTGTTCAGAGTTGAGATATTTAGGGGAGATGAAATACAGGGTGCTACTACACCTCCCCTAATAGAGTCTGATGATGTCTGCGAAAGAGAAATGTTGTGCTCCTCAAGTGGAGTCAGATATATCATAATAACGAGTTTTGAACACGACTGTCTGGGCTAAATCACGTTTACAAGTGGGAAACTGAATTCTAGATGACAAATGAGTTGTGGTGTTTCTGTTTGGAACATGGCAGAAACTTTGATCTGTAATGTAAGCCTACATAACATCATATATGTAGTAAAGTCTGTACAGAGGTCGGTGGAAATCAAGTTTGTAGCAAATGATGTAAATTAACTGGCTTTCAGGGTTAGCTTCACATTTAGTTGTGATACCATGTATACACGTGTATATGTCAGTAAATAACTGACAGAAATTAATATTTTTCATCATTTAATATTCATATTATTCAGTTATATTGGTTTATTGTACACACTATTATTCTTTTGCTTTGTTTAGACTAGTTACACTTGTAGTATTTTTTGTTTTATTCTGTTTTCATTAAGAACACCACATAAATAATGAAAGTGCAATCACAACACAAGAAGGTAAAAAACAAAATGAAACCGGATGTATAAATATAGACAAAATAAATCAAAATATTACAGGAAAAGATTGAAGGACTTGCGCCTATTAAACAATTTAAAGACTTTTTTTTTATTGAGCAAATAAGAAACAGTCTCAAAATAGTGCTGTAAATCAGTCAACAAGTATACAAAACTGGATTCTGCTTTAAAAATTAATTTAGTTATAAACATAGCTATTATTACATTATAAATGTAAAAATAGTTATAAAAACCTTCCCCATAATAAATCAGAGTAATGGAAAAAGAACAGTCTGTATCAACCTCACTTATATATATATAAAGTAGACAATGTAAAATATAGAAGATAGAAGTGTAATAACTCCTGTTGGTATGGCATCAAAAACATTGGCAAATCCTTTAGGGTTAATGAGAATGCGAAAACGACTAAGAAATTCCTCATAGGTTAATGACAGGCCATTCACATTACACAACTGATGAAATGAGTGAAATGTCTGCTTTAAACCAGCGGTGGGGAAAGAGAGATCTGTTTTATACACAATATCTCTGTTGTTCCAAATAAAATATTTATGAGAAGTTGTGCTTGTGTATCACTGACCAGACGAGAAGAACCTGCTTATGAAATTATAAGCAAGATAAATTAGCTGCTTTTTTTTTTATTTAGATCACCTTTTTCATCTACTTTTTATATAATGTTTCTGACATGATGCATGTAACTGCAAATGCCTTAAAGGGGTTATTAAAGGGATAATTTACTCAAAAACGAAAACTCAGTCATCATTAATTCACCCTCACGTTGTTCCAAACCTGCATGAGTTTCATTCTTCTGTTGAACTACTGTAAAAGAAGATATTTTGAAGAAAGTTGGTAAGCAAACAGTTTCCGGTAGCCATCGACTTCCAAAGGTTTTTTTTTTCACTATGGAAGTCAATGGCTACCGGAAACTGCCAGTTTTAAATCTTGTGTTGGTTTGAGTCCTATAATGGTTCCTATTTCAACAATAATCATGGCTACTCTGCAAGGTAACAGGAAATTTCATGCATAGGATATATATATATATATATAAAATACCGCTGGATATATGAATAGCACCTGATTATAATAAGCAACAATATCCTCTAAAGCAGGCTTTTGCAATGCCCTGAACAACGGGAATGTAAAAGCAGAGCGTTTTTCTTGTTTTTAAAGAAACGTCAGAAATGACTGCGATGCCGAAGCACATTAGTTTTAGCCTTGGTCACGTCCCCAAAACCCCAGCTGAGTGCAGGCAGGATTTGAGGAAGGCCGCTCTAGTTAAGGCACTTGTAGATGCTGAGAGCCTCTTATTTCCTTTCAAACAACATAAAAGCTCGCCCAGGCTAAGACGTCTAAGTGGAACTCAAAGAACGCACTCGAGCGATCCCAGAATGTCAGAAAATCTCCGGCGCTAATGCTGAAATTTACCAACGATATGCGATCTAAATCTGAATATGCAGATCGTTTGTCTGGCGCTATACGTCCGGGTGTAGCTCGGCAGGTTTTTCAGACGCGGGATGCGAGGACATTAATGGGAACAGCTTGAACAGACGTAAAGCGGGACGTGTTATTTGTGCTCCTCGCACAAAAGCTGAGAGGGGGGCCTCATCAGGCTTTTATGCGCCCGGAGACGCCACAATGGAAAACCTGCAGATTCCATTTGTGAAAAACAAGTGAATGTGCCTGTGCCAATGTTCAGAGCAAATGGCTCCAGAGTTCGGTTCATCTAACAGGCCCTTGTGCATTTAAGAAAGAACTCTGTGAAAGACGCTTACGTAATTAACTCGAATCAGAACAACAACTAGAAAATATGGCCTGTAATCACAATATGATATAATGATCATTTCCAACAACTCTTGCCAATGTTTGTGTGCACTTAAGAATGCTATTTATATCTGATGTTTATCATGTCACAATCGTCAGTCTTTATTATAATACTTTTTCTATATGAAGTGCAGTTTTTTTCTCGAGTGCATCTTCACTATGTAAACATATGGATTCCAGCAGGTCACTCTGATTGAACACAGAGCATCTGCTGTAATATAATGCAGCATCGCACCTACGCACGGCATCAGCCTTCCAATCGCAGCTCATATTAGCACAGTCAATCATTAGACCAGATCATATCAATGCATCAAGCCTAATAAACTGCCACAAAGACACTCGAGCTTAAAATACAATTATTTGTAATTGTGTTTTTATTGTGCTTTGAGTCAAAGATGTCAAGAGAATGAAAATCAAAAATGTATAAAGATCTAGATCAGAACCATCAGCTGGTGTAACCAAATCAAATGTTTTTCTAACGCTTCAAATACTCAAGCATGCACACATCATTATTTTATGTATGTACACAACATTATTTGAATGCATGTACACAATTGTCAAATAGGCCTATTAAATCCAAAATGACAATTTTCCATTACTGGTTAACTGGGAGATCTAGTTCTTTTAAGTATTTTTATTAGTAAACCAGATGACAATAACACATCTTCTTTCTTTATACTCTTCCTTTTCCCTTTACTGTCTTTGTTTTCTGTCACTGGACTTTGAAAATCATGCTTTATTACAGTATTGAGTGCAGCAGAACAAAAATAAAACTAGCCAACAAGAAAATTTAACTTAACCTGTTTACCAATAATACATCATATCAATAGACTGCTGGCGAACTGGGACAGTTTCCATTGTGCAAAGAAAAAGATGAATAACAGGAAAATCTGAATCCCTAGTTAGTCTAATATTGAAAAAAAAAAAAAAAAAAAGTTGACGTGACATGGCATTTTCATTGTCCCACAAGATAAAAATGAATATAATTAATACTGTTATTTAAAACGCAGTAAATCATTAAACATTTCTTTGTTCTACATGGACATGTTGTTATAAGAGGTGCAGTGTTATTTGATTGTTTACATTTTTAAGCCAAATGTCAAAATTGTCCAATGGTGTGACTGTCTCAAGCATGGTTCAGTAAATGACAGCTTCTACAAATTAAAAAGAAAAGCATAAAATAGTTAATAAATGCCTTCGACATAATTAGCATCTATTTTAGTAAATGGCAATCTTTTTTTTTTTCATCCAATGTATTTCTGAAAGCGTAGGAACTTGGTACATTTTGTTTCTGAAAACCATGTCCTCTGGTGTGACACCATTTCCAGATTTTAAATCGGCCAATTCCAGAGAAAACTCTAATTAGCTGAAGAACCCTATTCATGATCATGTTACTGAAGCCCCTGTGACATGTGCACATGGTCAATTTTTGTCTCAGAATTGTTCAAATATTTCAGCTTTTTGGAACCACAACAAAAGTGTTACGTTTTGTTGTCCTTCGGTGTGACACCCCTAAAATATATATTTACATTAAAAACTGTATTTTAAACTACACAATCATGTAAAATTATGCAAATGTGTCTCACAAACCGCTAATGACAGGTTAACTCGGAATAGCAAGATCGTTAATTGACACAAAAGGCTGAAACATCCTCCGATGTGACAATGTGAAAGATGTCACACCAGAGGACAAGGTCTCTTTAAGAAGCATTTTAAATAATTAAATAAGATTTGTTTAACTCCTTCTCATTCTTTTCTGATCATTTTCAGTGTTCTTAAATGCAATAATTACATTAATTAAACTACAGTTTTTGCAGAAACTGTTATAAAGTGTCATGAAAATAAGTATAAAATGTGATACTTTGTTTCTGAAACAGAAAGAACTGATGGACGGAAATTAGTGGAAGAGAAAAGACAAGGAAATATAGACAGAAAATTAACAAATATTCACCAGCAGGGAGGAGATCCTAAGAGAACCATGAAATTAAACAGAATCAAAATGATGCCTTAAAAAGAGTAGCCATATAGTTTAAAAAATGTATTCACATCTTGATGAATATAGTTTGAATATCAATCATATTTAGCTGCGGGGGCTAGAATAGTTTCAATAACATACTGATTGCCTAAGAGACTGAATTTTGTTGATGAAAATGATTTTGAAAAACAAAAAAAAACAAAAAAAAAAAAACACGTTGATATTGTTTGAATCAAAATCAAACGCTTTCTCCTCTGACATGATCAAAATTAAATGGAAACACTTTAATAAATACCATTTCTGTCCTTTAGTGTGATGTAATGTCCTATGGTATGACAGGTTTTTCCCCCTTCATTTTTGCTGTCACCCCGTAGGCCAATGACCATGTCATGTCAATACCATATTTCATTCATTTTTTGGTAATTCACACAAAGATGATTAAGCTGCATTGTCCCACTTTGCCTGCATTTACTCTCAAAAGACTTCAAAACAAAACTGCATCAGTACTTTTTCCTAAAAGAAACCAAGAAAGATTATAACTATTTCCTCAAGAATTTCAGACTTTTAATAAGAGCTGCTTTTCTTCGTTACAATCCACACCACCTTGACACTTCCGATTTAAAAAACAAAAACTGCTAGTAGCATATATATAGTCAAATATTTTCCATAAAATGTTCATTATAGCAGAGGCCTATTCAAGTTATTTTACGTATGAAATGCATTTTAATGTAATTTTTCAGACAAAAGCATGAGTCACGTCATTGACCCATTTATTCACCCAACACCCCTTATTCATCTCACAATGAATGAATGTTATGAAGTGATACACATGTACAACATCTTTCAGACACCCCTCTATACATTCAGGCTCTTGATAAATATCTGCTCAAATGATGACTGACAGCTTTTGAATGATTTCATGGACATTCTGTGACCTGGAACATGTGAAGCCCCGAACAACACAATGAATGCTTCATCAGTCCATTTTAAATTATGTTTCGTATTATTTTTTTATTAAACCAAATAGGTCTGGCTGAAAGAAACGCATGCTCTCAGACACTCGAAGAAACAAGTTTATTAAACAAGTTGTTAAATGTACTTGCAATGACATTTCATTCAGATTTGGTATAAATTAATGTTGGTTAAATATAAGATGGTGCCAACGTTCACAGAAAATCTCCAAAATGGTCCTGGCGTATCTAACATAATTCAACAGACAAAATATCTATTCAATGATATGTGCGCTCTATACAATGTGCTTCGCAGCACATCTAGAAAATATTGCATTAGTAATATGTACACACCCATAATAAAAACAACTTACAAGAGTTCCAGATGACACGGACAAATCTTTTAAAACAGGTTCAAATCACCTTGATAGCACGTGAAAGTAAAGGCATGGCATTGGCCCTTGAGGTTATGGGGGGAAAAAAAAAAAAAAAAAAAAAAAAAAAAAATCACAAAGAGGAAGGACACCCGTCAGCTTTGAGCCCTCGCTGTAATCACAGTCCGGCGGACATCCAGATGCTCACGTGAAAGGCTGAAGCAGGTCTGGGCATGAAGAGAGGACGAGAGAACGAGAGCCTCAGCACGAGCAGTTCCCGCAGCCCTTCACGCTGTTCAGGATCTCCTCCTGCAGTTTCTTGCGTTCCTCCTCTTTCTGCGACACGCGCTCGGGAACGGGCTCGGGCTTGCCGCCGTTACCCACGGTTCTGCTGTTTTGCGTGTTCCACAGGTCGGCGTACAGACTGCCCGGCGTGTTCAGCAGAGCCTGATGGCTGCCGCGTTCGGCCACCTTCCCCTGCGTCACGTAGACAAGAAGAAACAGTGAGAGTTGAGTGAGAAAAGGCAGGTAGATTTGGGCACGCTCTCAATCGCCACAAAATTTAATCACCCCTTAGTTTGCAAACACAAGTTCAATTGGTTGTGACATACAGGGAACGTGACAGAAGTAGGGCTGGGCGATAAATCGATAATGATAATTAGCACACAATATGAATTTCCGCGATAAACAATAACAAGTTTGATAAAAGTTCGATATAATGTTTATGCGGCAAATGCGAGCGCTGGTCATTTGAAACGCACCATTTGGACTTTATTTGCTCGGATCAAAGTTCAAACGGCAACACAGCATGAACTTACGAGAGCAGAAGCGTTCACTCACTGATGAGTCTCGGTCACTAAACAGCGCCAGTCTGAAGCGCTTGAATTCAGGGAAGAACACAAATGACTATGTTTAGAGTCAGATGAAATGGCGCTGACAAACAGTAGAAACACTGTGCACAACCATACAGTCAGAAGGCCTTTTCATCCACAAATCGCCATCATTTACCATAGATTTACTGTAGGAGCACAGTGGTATTGTGTCAGAAATGTGGGTATATTTGTGTAAGATTTAATTATATTATTAATGTAGACATGTATTAAATGTACTGAAGGAGGAGCAATGGAACATAATTACAGTATTTTGTGATTAAGCTGTAGCGTTTATGCATTTATACTAAATGTAGTATTTAGACTATTGTTTACCATGGTATTGATGTGCTATATTTGTGGTTTTAACTGTTATTATCATGATCTATGGATGATACTATGAAAGAGCAATGGTTAATAAAAAAAAACAAAAAAAAAAAACAGTGAGAATAATCTAATTTCACCATATAAAAATGAGGCTGATACAATTCTTACAGACATTACTGATTTTGATAATGAATATAAATCTACTCATAAATCATCCTAACTCAAGCTACTATCAAAATGTGTATTTCTAAAACGTAAGATACAAAAAAAAATTACATTATTATTAATATTATCAGGCAACACAAACCTGTTTCTTGATTTGAAACAATATTACTCATTAAAACATTTTTTTTTCTATTAAGATATTTATTTTGTTAAGGAAATGTCATAAAATTTAAAGTTAATTTAATGGCATAAAAAGTCTAACATGTCGTAAAAGCTGTAACAAAGTCTTTAATACCTTTTTTCAGAGGTCCTAAATTTGAGGCTGGGAAACCGGAATCATGATATGGCTTAATGTGATTATTACACTTCATAAGGTTATGATTTATTAAAATGTGGGTGCTGCATGTTGCAAAAAAAAAAAAAAAAAAAAAAAAAAAAAGTCACTGTTGAGTGTTCCACAGGCTTGTTGTTTCAATATAGATTATAAATAACAAATACTGTCCATCATTAACATCAAGTGACCGCTTATGAATTACGTTAATGTTTGTTTTAAGGAGTTTGTATTGTAATATGCTGTAGATGGTTGTAAAAGTGCATATTTAATTTCTCTCAACTGTTTGAATGAGCAGCTGAAAAGAGTAAAGCATAAACAAGGAAATCAAGTAACTGTAATTCAAGCTTGTTTATAATTAAAAGTCATGCATTATGCAGAACATAATTTTTTCTTTTTTTTTCTTTTTTTATTATTGCCATTTCGATCACACAAACTGTTATCTAGCATTAAATTAAAATGTTTAAAATATAATTTAATAATTATTGAATAAATACAACCTTAGGCAGAAATATTTGAAAACATCCTGTGCTGTTTTCTCATTCCATCCCTTTATTTAGGAAAAACAAATTATTTGATACACTTTAATTGTTCATGATGCACTCCTAAATGTTTACAATTAAGAACATGTGCTCCTTGGGAAAAATTAAGCATCAAACCTGCAGTCTGTATTGAATGTAATGCAATAAAAGAATCTGTGGCACACTATAAATGAAAAATATCTTAGTTTTTACAAATAGAGAGCTCCGTCAGGTAATCAGCAGCATGTCACGGATGTCATAGATGCAGCTTAACATGTTTTGAACCCAGAATAATCATTTAACTTTCAACGAGGCTCGTTAAGAGCATGCAAGGTTAACAACAATCATCTATTTTTCCACCAGGGTCGTCGTGTGAGAACAGCACCGATGCACAGCTATGTTCTGATAAACACACACAAGAGAAAAAAAACAGAGCGTTCATACAGGCTTTGCCTTGGGATTGTTTCAGGAGGCCAGAGGGTGTTATTCAGCATTTAAGCTTGGTTTCTTTTATTGGTGCCTTGATATTCAGCAGCATAACGCTGCCTGCAGTCAGGCCAACTGTGCAGCTGCATCCAAATTGGAAGAACTGGGCAAAACAAGAGATTTAGGGCCTTGAAGGGGCACTGACAGAGAGACAGTGTAATGTTTGAGAAAGGTCTAAAGAGAGCTGAGACTTAGAGCAGGGATGCAGCGGTGTGGGCGTACATGCAGCACTGCCTCTTAAAAGACTGCCAGCAACAAAGCTAAGTATGAAATGAGCTTGCACAATGACAAGTCAACGAGTCTCCCGGCTGTTTGCTAGTTACTTGCATCAATTACGACGCCACTTTTGCCAAGCGAGACTCAAACACCGCTAGTATTTTTAGCAGCTGTGCCACTGACAGCTTGGATCGGTGTAATTATGACCCATTTTTGATACTGCAACAATATTTGTGTCTGTTTCTTCGGACCTAAGAACATGATGTTCGTTTAAAGCGTTTTTTTTTTTTTTTTCTGGCTGCAGCTGCATCACGTGCTCCACCCCCCCCCCCGCATCCAGATTGAAAAGGTCTCCACACATGGGAGACAAACAAAGGTGTTGCTGAGTGCTGGGCAAAAGATATTTCCACTGTTAATGAGCTAAAAATCTACCTGCCCAGCCCCCGCACTCTGCCCTTTGCTCTCTCACAGCTAAAGATGCTTGTATGCTACGAGCGCACAAAGCTAGCATCAGAAGCACACATCAAGTTGCATGTTTCTACTACAGTTTAAAGGAAGATGCACTAAAAAGGATGCTAAATGTGCTGGCAATTCAGTACCAAGTTAACTTTCAACAGTAACAGTGGTATAAAGATTCAATTTAAACAAATGTTGTAAACATGACTTGAATATGCATCGAATGACTTTTTACGGAGTTGGCCAGTGAATCTTGTCTGTTAGTTTAAAAGCTGGAAACACAAGCAGCTATCATTTTTTGAACTTAACTGTATTGTTTATTGTTTAAATCATTTTTAAATCATTATATCAATCAGTTTTTACATTTTACATTTTTTGTTTTATTGTTGTGATCACTGTTTTTATGACTGTTCTACTTCCTTTTTTGTGATTATTGTTTTTATTATTGTTTTTATGATTATTCTACTTCCTTTTATGTAAAGCACTTTGAATTACCTTTGTGTATGAAATGTGCTATATAAATAAACTTGCCTTGCCTGCCTTGCCTTACGTACTGGTAATTAGATGGAGTGAATGGAGAGGTCAAAGTTTTGACACTAGGGGTCGCACTTGGGAGCCCAGACACCTCAGATATCATTGAAAGCAGGCCAATAAAATTGCTGAGCTAAATTTGCATAGCTAGCCACGCCCCAGTTCCCTTGCCTCATCTCAGTTCCCTCCAACAGGGAATGAGGGTTACCATATGTGTCCGAGACATTCCCCTTCAGTCGGTCACTTTGTTTTGACGTTTCGACACTAGGGGTTCCTAAAGAGACACAACTGACTGAACTGTGTTAGGAGGCTACAGTGGCACAGATGACAAGACCAGCGTGTAACAAACAAATGCACCTCTCCTCGTAGCCTTCCAACGCCCAGGCAGTATGACCTTATTCCTCTCCATCTGGGAGAGTACCCAAAAAATGGTAGAGGTCATCTTAGTCGGAAGCCTTTCCTCAAAAATACTCAACGGCCTGTAGACCTGGTTGCTGGAAAGTGTTCACTTCCTCCAATGATAAAAGAACACTATGGAGGCCAAATCCTACCCGAAAGGATATGCACCCTAAAGGAAGTACCACATAGTGAAGGTTTCTGTGGTGAGCTCCCAAAGAGAGGCAACAACCAAGCACAGGACCTGGTAACAGAGCAGTGCTCTGTCCAGAGAAACACTGAGTCGTTAAGAGGAACCAAGCGGCAACCTCCCGCTCTCTCTATTGAAACCAACATGGAAGTGACTTAAAATTGCAATTCATCAACTGGCCGCTAGAGACTGGCCCCAAAAGGGGGTCAATGCCATAGATCCCCATGTTAAAATGCCCAGCAGAAAAAAATATGTCTACAGCCTGGTACAAAAAGTAGTTTTGGTCTATATAGCAAATTTTGCTCTTTATGTCAACTGTGAGAGGGGTGATTTTTTTTTTATAACTCGTCCATTTAAATTATATTAAGCCTTAAAGTTTTGCATAATTTAGGGCGTGACCACTTGAGTGGATTGCCGCTGCTGTCACCACCGTCGTGCTAGGCGGGCACCATCTGCCTCTTTGCCCATTTTCGATTATCTGGGTGTGACGTGCAGTGACGCGATTCCAAGATGGCAACGGCCGATACCCGCCCACTAAGAGCTTCAAAAATGCTCTTCAGAAACCTACGGGTGACGTCACGGACACTACGTCCATATGTTTTACAGTCTATGAGAGGAACTGAGCTGTGGAAGATGCACATTTGCGTCCGCCATAGGGAGTCACAACATTTGGAGCACTAACTCAGTATGGGAGACACTAACAAATGATGGGTTCTGCAGTGAGTTCCTCTGCAGAACTCAGCTGTGTGAAAGTGCTTGACTGATGGAGATGGAGTCAGGGTTTGTACACCTTTTTACCAGTAAATTTCCATGACTTCTGAGACAAAATTCATGACCTAATGTTTCATTATTTTACAAGAAGAAAAAAAGTGTTCAAATTATCCTAGTATATGATATCAAAAATAATGCTATTTTCTGCTTTCATGTTTTAGTAATAAGCACAAGCTGCAACTTCCCTCAGAGAACATATCACATCACTGAATATTATCATTTATTTAACTGTGTTAAACACCTGAATTTCATTTTGGAAACGTTTCTCCTTTGCAACTCTTTACATTCACTTAAGAAAAACCCAACAGTGCTTATGAAAATACTTGCTAGGATGGTCTTTTTAATGTCATTTTATGTGTAGGCTAGTATTGCTGCTGAAACGCAACAAGCTGTGCCTTGCATTTCAGCCTGCGGGATTGTTTTGGGCTTCCTCCTTATTTTTATATTTTAGATATCCATCAATTATTATGGTCATGAAGACTACCGTCACTGTCAAGAGCGGCTCTGACGGTGTTTCATATCCCGCCAGCAGCAGCGAATGCTGGAAGAAAAAGCTTGTCGCAAAACCCCAGCAAGTAAATACAATGATGAATGTGTCGGGGCCAGAGGAAATAGAATATCCCCTCATTTTTGTGAAGCGCTTCTGCTCAAGGCCAAGATGGCAGAACGCGCATCCTGTTTTCTAAAAACAGCACAACGTATGCTGATATTGTGAGTGCACACAAATAAAAGTAGACCCGTAACAGTCCCGAATGATGTATTACTCTTACCTTTATGAGCAAAAAATAACGGTTGTTTCCACTGTTATAAGAAAAAAATGCAAGTGATCGCGCTGGCGCCTCATCCTGTAAAGCGCGCTTTAGCTTCCACTCTGTACCAAAAAAGACTGGATACGCACCTAAACAGCACATATTTGTCTAGGTTAAACGTTTAATCATTGCAATATGCTTTTTAAGTATTTTATATATAGATTTTATTTTAGTTTTTATAAGGCTAAATTGATCAAACATAACTCACTGTCATTAACAAATAACTGTCTGCCCCTTGGTCGTTAGGCTACATTAAAACATAACTTGAAATTTAACAAACAAACAAAAAAAAGTTCCAAACATATTTATAAAATGAACTTAATAAAGAAACGAAAATAAATATAACCACTTTGCTATTAAAAACAAAACTGAACTAGGCTATTTAATGTCCACAACAGCAGCTGTGCATTGGAAGAGAGAAGAGTAAAAGACACGTGCTCCAGTCGGACTCTGGCCAGTAATTCTGATAATCTGCCGGACAGCCCATCCGTGCAGAGTTCTACTGCGCTTGTTCAGTACCAAACTCAAGTTGGTTCTCACAAGTTGGATTTTGACGTGCGCACTTTGGACCAACGAGCACCATAGGCACAATCCTGCACCACAATTCAGGACCTAATTAAACAATTCCATTATACAGAGATTTGTGGAATAAATCTCCATGACTTTTCCAAAACTTTCTGGGTTTATTTATTTTCCCAAAGCTTTTCCCGGCCTGGAAATCGCTTTTTAAAATTCCACGACTTTTCCAGGTTTTTCCATGACCGTACGAACCCTGCGGAGTAGACCAGGGTCTATAAGAAGGAACTAAAAGTCGACTCAAAAAGCACACATTAGAGGCTGTGGGAATACAAATTTAAGGATCCCACATCCTGACATAACATCATATAAAAAAATCTAAGGTGATCTACACTGTATTGGGCATTTAATGTAAACATAATAGCATCGGTTTACATAGTTTTAGTTCTTGTGACTTATCTCTGTGATGTTGATAGAGTCTTAGTTCCTGCAACTATGTTGCTCAAACCATTTGGTGATGTCATTATGATTATTTGGATAGGTCTGCTGAGGTGTTACAGTTGGGGGAAGGGTAACGTCCTACATCCTCTGTTCTTGATCTGATCAAAGGATGTCACCTCTGAGTACTGTGTCAACATCACTAAGTCCCACCTACTAAGGTCTATAAAATACATTGTATCATTGCCTTAGTTAGACTTTTGATGACTGCAGCACCACGCAGCGCGTTCTCAATAAAGAACTCTGCTGAAGATACCCAAGAGTCTCCTGGTCTTCGCTTCTGAGTTTCCAACAGGGCTTTTCACCATTACCCCTTCTGGGCACTTTCCTGGTTGCATTCACATTGGCAGCAGGAACTCTGAAGCAGCCGGTAGTGACGTCTTTATTCACAGCATTTACACTACTCTGAAGTAGAGCTAATTTAGAGAAATAGAGTTCTCAGAACTAAAACACTTTCTAGTTCCTGTGGTGTGAACATGCCAAAAAGCGTGTACACTGCATAAAAAAAAATAAAAATAAAAAAAAATTGTTGAGTCAACTTAAAATAATTTGTAACCTGGCCAACTCAAAAAAAGTTTATTCAACTTGAAATGTTAAATTATACTAAGTGACAACTTAAATATTTGAGTTGAATCAACTTAAAATTTTAAGGCAGCTGGGTTACTTACCCATCTGTTAAGTTCAGCAAACACAAATATCTAAGTTGTTACTTAGTACAACTTAACATTTCAAGTTGAATAAACTTATTTTGGTTGACTGAACTTAAAATTTTAAGGCAGCAGGGTAACAAATTATTTTAACAACAAATTGTGTTTTTTATTTTTTACAGTGTACTTGTGCCAGTAGCTCTAGGAACTGTGAAAGGTTCCTCTAGTGTGAAAGCCCCTAACATCAGCTCAGACAGAGGAAAGGTGCTAAATGCAAGCTCTACACCTGTTCAAGCATCTGAATTCAGGTATTAGTACCATGGATGTTGATGTTCTTAATGAGTTCCATTCGTAGATTATAGAATCTTGCAAATTTATTAGATATAGTCCAGCCCACAACTCTACAAGTGTCTGCTAGTGAGGCATCATTTGACAAAGCTGATGAAGCAGCAATGCCCTTGGTCAAGTGAGCTCTCACTCCTAGGGGGCACGGTAAGCCTCTGGCCTGATAAGCCAAGAGAATCGCATCCACAGTTGGAGATACTCTGTTTGGAGACAGCTTTCTCCTTTTGCTGTTCTATAAAGCAGACAAAGAGCTGATCAGACGGTCTGAAATTCTTTGTGCGCTCCAAATAGATGCACAGGCATGCACCGGACACAACAGAGACAGGTCTGGGTCTCCCACGTCAGGAGGGATAGTTTGCAGGGTCACCACTTGGTTCCTAAAGAGAGTAGTGGGAACCTTGAGCACATATCCAGGTCAGGGTCTCAGGAGAATGTGAGAGTCTGCCAGCTCGAATTCTAGACACGTTTCGCTGAAGGAGAGGATGGTTGGCCAGCTTCATAGAGAGGACATTAAGCTCAACTGACTGGAGAGGCTCAAATATATCTCTTTGTAAGACCAGAAGCGAAGAGATGCAAAAAGGGGATAAGACAAAGAGTCTGACCTCCACGCACCTTCTAGGAATTTAATAGATTTCTCACCGATCTGCAACCCAAAGTCTCATGGTTTGCTGCTATAGCGGCCACATAAACTTTAAATTTGCTGAATTTAATTGCTTAAATTCAGCACCGGGCTGTTGTGACAATGAGGGCCACGAATGCCGTGTGTATCCGTGTATGATACGGAAAAAGGAAACTGACTGTTTGGTGGCTGTCTGCCAAGTGGTAAACAGCAAAAGTAATGCAGCATCCACCTCCTGTCCCCCTGTCGGCGGTGGAACTGGGCTGGTCAGAAAGTCCCTCTTTCCTGAGTCGCTCATCTCACGTCTGCTTTGAAGACTTCCGAGGGTTCTTAGTAGCCTGATAATGAGCTTGTGGTGGATTGCTGCTGTTTGGGCTTAACTGCTGGTCCAGGCTGTTGCGGGGGTGGTCATCCACAGCAACGAGCAGGTGGAGGTTGCTGCTTCGGGGGTCCAGGGGTAAAACTCGACCCACAATGAGGCAGGATGTGTTTAATGGCCTCTGTCTACTGCTTAAGAATTGCTAGGCAAAATCTTTGACAGTGGCACCAAAGAGACCAACCTAGGGAAGTGGGAGTGTTGAGAAAGAGAAGTTTCTCAGCATCCCCATTCTGGACCTAACGGCCTCCATCTGCTTCTCAACTGTTGAGAAATTCTGGGCAAAATCTTTGGCAGCGGCACCAAAGAAACCAACCTAGGAGATGGGGGCATTAAGAAAGTTCACTTTCTCAGCATTCGAGCATAGCTCCTACATCATCTCTGGGTTGGGACCACCAACGAGCACCTGGTCACAGCTTGCCCAGAGGCAGCGTAAGCTCTCACCATGAGGTGAACTCGCATGCCCTGAATGGGAGTCTCGAGGAGCACCTCCACCACGACTGAGGGTGGTGAGAACGGAGTAGCCGGTGTACTGTGTTCTGGCAGAAAAAAGTGCCTTCCACGATTCCATCAGATTTCATCATGCACTTCCAGGATGAATGGAACTGGAGAGAAGCGAGGTTGATTGATGTGCTCAGACCCCAAGAACCAATCATCCAGCTGAGATCGCTTGGGGCAAGGTGGAGGAGTCCACTCAAGCCCAAAGCTTTCAGCTGCCTGGGTAAGCACAGCCGCCATCTCAGTGTCAGCCTCAGACTACAAAAAAAGCACCCAAGGGTTTAGCTCCAGCTGAGTCAGCTGCTTCTGATGGATCCAACCTGCTCTCTGGTTCTGCAATTGATAGCTCTTGAACCCCGAATGAGAAATTAAACTGGTAACTGGTAAGAAATCCGGCAACTACCAGAAGACACGCCCTGTGGGAGTAATAAGAGGTTTGTGGGAAAAACTACTATTGTGACACCCTCTTGCTCTCCCTCAATGCATTTCACTGAGGCCTCGTACCCGGAAGTAAAAGAACCAGGGTGGTAAGCAGCTGAGTCGTGAGCACAACGGGCCTACGGCCATATCCTCACAGGAACGACATGAACCATCCATGAAGGCTGCTTCAATGAACACTGCAATCATGCCAATCAGATGGCAAGATGTAGAAGCCACAACCAGAAGGACACTGATAGAAAGGCATGGGGTACAATACACATTCCAACCATGAAAGCTCTTTTAGAGGAACTTGCTCTTAAAGATCGCTGTTGAAGCACCCAGAGGTAATCTCACTACACTTATCTGTGTGTGAAGAAGGGAGAGACCACTGCCTGTGAATGAAGAGAGGTGAATGAAGTGCTGCTTCTCGGAGAGATGCTGCATCGTTCCGAAGTACAGAACGACTGAACAAATGCCACACTGGCCTATTTATACACACGGGGCGTGGCCAGCCATGCAAATTTTCCTCAACATTTTTTTCACGACTCCAAGTGGCAGAACTTCGAACTTCGAAGTAACTGACTGAAAGGGAACTACAATATCATCTTTTGACAAATTTAGCAAATGGGTTTAATCTATATGTAATTCAAAAGTACTCAAAATGACATTACATAATTAACCCCAATTTCTGTCATGTAATTTGCAATCCGAACCCAGCATTGTGCACAAATGACTTTGTTATTCTTGTCGTAGGTGATGACAGCCTTATAATTGTATGTATAAATGTCCAATATTCTGTTTATTATAATAATACAAGTACTTTTATTGATTTTGATTACTTCTCAATTTAAATTCTGAACATTCAACAGAGTTTTCTTTGGATTTATTAGGTTTAATTCATTTTTTCATTTTCAATTTATAGACCGTTTACTTGAATGATTACTTGAGAAGTCATGAATCATGCTGATGTTTAAATGTGTTAATATTTCTATAACTAATGAAGGAGTGTGGTCATTATATTTTTGCTGCAATATCATAAATTGTGATTGCGATAAACTTGTATTTCTAGTATACGTTTACCCTTTTCTTTTATTTACTTTACAATGTGCATGTTAAAATTAGAATAAATACAGAAACAATAATTATGAAGGTCAGTGGATATGATGAAGACCGTGTTACAGATAAACATCAGTAGTGTTTAGTAAGTTACATAAGTATCTGTCTCGTACATGGTCTAATTGATTGAGTGGTGTTTTTGTCCCGAAATTCAGAAGGGTGGATTGCATGGTTGATTACATGGTTTAAAAATTTGATTACATGGTTTAAAAATGATTATTTGATTACATGGATTAAAAATGTTTTCCTCAGTGATGGGGTTTAGGACCTTCTTCAGTCACTGACTCAAATATGACTGCAGAATACAGGAGAGAGTTTCTAGATTTGCGAACAGTCAATTTCGCAATTACAAATAATATCAATGTGTGGTAACCAATTAGACCAGTAATATTTCTGAATCAAAGTCACATAAACAGTCTGAAAGTAGGGGTGTAAGAAAATATCCATACACGTGTGTATCGCGATATTTTGTTTGGCAATACTGTATCGATTTAAAAAAAAAATGGAATATCGAAAAAAAAAAAAAAAATCATACAAGATTCATGACAGTTTTGAGCGTATATCCTGACCGCTAGATTGCAGTCTTTTTATCTCTGAACTCCGTGACAGGAAATACTAGCATAAGGACACGCCGCTAATGTTAGCGTTAATGGAGGATGAAAGAATAGTTCCTGCTCCCGTTCCGTGTAAAGTGTGGCGTCATTTCGGCCTTTGAGGTAACGCTCGCTCCAGGACACGGCAAGCAGCGGAAGCGCCGCGCGGCTGCCACCCGTCTGTGCAGCAGAAGCGCCCCGTGCAGCCAAGTTTCTATTCACATTTTTTTTTTTTATTCTTGTTCTGTATGCAGTTTAAATTTGACTGAGTGAGGGGAACTAAAATATGTTTATTGTCTTTTTTAATTTTTGTAAATGTTTCATTTTATTCACAAGTATTTTAAATCATTTTTGAATGTAATAAAATGTTACTTATAAAGTACTTAACTTCTGGAAACTGATTACCTATAACCAGTTACTACTGTGCAAACTGGAACACAGACAGTTAGGAGACCTGCAGCAACAAACTCAAGTGTGGTCCTTTTCTCATGAATGCAATGACGTTGATCCAAAAAGACCTAAGAGATAATGCAGTATGTCACTGACAAACTCCAAACCCATTTCAAGGGCAACTGGAGAATACAGTCATCGTTTCACAAGCTCCCTTTTACCAAAAGACTGGATCTCAATAGTAGAACAACGTACAAGGACAGCAGCAAGAGAGCTTTCTTCATCATTGCAATGAAAGAAACATAGAAGAAATGTTCAAATTAATGCTTTTATCCCATCTACGAACTCCATACACATCTGAAACTACACTGATCACACTTTTATTTCCATGTAGCAATACAATAATGAGCACACTATCGCAAAAACATTTGAACCTCAGGGCCAAACACTACAGAAGGATGCTAATGTTTCCCTATAGGTCTCTTTTACATGACTCACATTAGGCCTTCAACACAAGTGTCATGCGCTGCTTTGACTGCCATGTGAAAAGCGGTACAAACAGCATTACAGAAAGACCATTTTACGAGGTTGCTAGGTAGCAACAAAGAGGAGTGTGTATGATATGCCTTTGTCATTGAATCATTCAACTCGATGGATCCAGGGGTACTAGTGGTCAGGTTGACTTGTCGACGGCATTCACTGGTCAACGCATTGGGTGTGGGGCGAACAGTTCATGGTGATGGCAGAAGAAACACTGCTTGTTCACAAACTGCATCCCAGTGTAAACGCATGTCATTCTCTGTTTATAATAACCTGAAACAACCAAGTCAACCCAGATTCTCGCAAACCACCCAAAGTGAATGTCGCCCACAGGCTGACAGACACAATAAGTGAGTGGCGGATGACTGTTGTTTTGCAACGTTCATGACAACACAAGCTGCATGAATATTTCAATGGAGATATGTGAGCTTTTGTTTCTCGCCCGCACCGTCTAAGCTGCAATGCCATACGTTGATCATACAACTAGTACACAAGTAAAACTAAATAGTCCTGCAAACCCTAATAAATGTCAGTCCCACTTTCATAAATCAATCTGTTTTGACTTTCATCACTGCCCACGTATTGACACATCAGATGCAGGGCTCGAAAATTTTGACTTGGTAGCACTGGTGCTCCTAACTTCAAAAAATAAAATTTAGGAGCACCCAATGAATATTAAGGAGCACCACAACTGCCAATTGAGAGGAACGGCCAGCAACATCCTGATGATTAAAAGCTTCACCAGTCGAACCTGATCCTGAATTCTTTGCCACACACTTCTTTTTAGTAATGCACTGATATTTATTATAGGCCGATTCTGATTGCTGATGCTTTACAAACAAATGGGCTGATTTTGAAAGCCTTTTTTTTAAAAAATACATTTGCCTTAAGCAAGGGACAAGAAAGAATATAAGAGTACATGAACAAGATGTTTATTTTCTCAATTACAGGTCAAACTCTCTGTAGCCATTTAAATGAGAGACCACTGCATTTTTAAACAATCCACACAAAGATGCTGCATATGATGAGCAGTTTCTGATTAAAATTAGATTATAATTTCATATGTTTGCGTCATAAGTTTGTATTTATTTATTTATTGGGTGCGCACGCTTTAAATGTAAACATTTGGTGTAAATGTATGTCGCATGAGACGGAGGCACCGGAACTGCAACTGATAGAATGTTCGCTGTAGCACGATAGGCCTACTTTATGGGCCTGTTTACTTCATGTGTTTTCTCAGATCAGATAGCTATCAGACCATGAAAAGACCAGAAATGCCCTCCGAAACGCATTCGAGACGCATTTAAATCCGATCACTCAAACCACTTAAGGAGGTGGTCTGGGCCGCATTCCGGACGAAACTGGTAAATGTGGTAAAAAGTGTAAATGCATCTGGTTGTTAAAACCACATATGCCCCAAAATATTAAAATAACAAACGCGTGATTTGAGTGTTTTAAAGGCTATATGGCATGTTAGTCAGAAATGACAGTGCTAATGCAACAAGCATCCCTGCGGATGAGTACCTCTTCAGGAATCCGACTGAGGCCGCACTCTCTCCTTTTGCGGTCTTTGATCTTGAAATTAGCTGATAATGAATAACATGCAGCACATATTTGCTGCTCTCGTTGAGGTGAACTCCGTTAAATTTGAATATAGCACGGGAATTGAAGACCGGGTTTATATCCAAAGGAGCACAGTGTGAGTGATTGACGGCTAATATCTAAAATCTTTATTAAAGTTAAGAATGTAAAGATGAAGTTTAATTACTTATGTATTTTGGACAGAACGGCTCACTGTATCAGCTCACAGCATACTGTGCAATATTTAGCAAAAGTTTTGTAAAGAAATTAAAACATGTTGCATAACAACAATTACCCGTACTCGCACAAATGCTCCCAAATATATTTTGAGGTCGCGCAGATTAAATTCCAGGAGCATATGCGACCAAAGCGGTCGCAATTTCGAGCCCTGAGATGAACATATATTGTGTTTTCCTCACTTTGGACTGCATACATACAAACAAATCACATTTAAAAGAAGCGGACATTTATACTCAGGGATACAGGTACACACATTATTTACTTAATTAAAAAAATACTAAAATAAAGTGTTATAATACTGTTATATTTAAAAAGTGAGCATTAAATAAATATACGATTATTTTACAATACACTTAGAAAATTCAATACTAATATTTACATTTTCATTTTTTTTTTCTTTTTTTCCTTTATATATGAATTCTTAAACCTAAAATCAGCAAGCTTTTATTTTGGTGGGTTGCCGGCATATGCGCTGATGCTTTTAGCCATTTTAGCCAAATTTGACCATTCAACTTTCTTTTCATATTGCCATATAACATATATTATATTATTATTTATTAAATAAATAAATAGCAACACATTTTTTTCCAACGTTGTTCAGCCCCACCTTCTTCTTGCATCTCGCTATTTAGGTGATCATTATAAACTCATCAGTAATCACTGGCTACCCTCAAAAGGTCAGCAGCCACTGGGGTCAATGTTTAAAATTGCTTGAACTTTGATTTGGGAGTAACACAGTAGCTTCAGCATTGAATGTACTGCAAAATGTTGAAATCAATCTTCATTTGGCGTTTAAGGTGATATTCTTTCTCAAGAAGACTGCGAATTGGCTTCTAAAACGTGATTTCTGGATGTTCCAGCACCCGTCACACACATTTACTGGTTTCACACAGGCTTACCTGATTTAGTACAATAATCTCATCTGCATCCACAATGGTGGACAGCCGGTGTGCAATAAAGACAGATGTTCTGTCCCTCACCATCTCCTTCATGGAAGTCAGAATATTCTGGAAAGAAAATGAGACAAACAAAAATCATACTGTGTTTGAAAAGCGTTGTTTCTCTTTTATCCTTTCTCCTCTGAATGAATCTGCAAGGCTGAAAAAGCTTTTGAGATGTTTCATTAAGAAGCCGTCTGCCTCATGACAGCAACGTTTTCCTGCAATAACAAGCACTGATATGATTGACAGGATTTATATGAAGACCTGATGACAATAAGATACATTAAAACACAGTCAAAAGCCAACAGAGCAAACACTTTCTTGGCTATAATAAGGCATAAAGCCTTGTGAAAATGAAAAAGCTTAGTGTAAATATCAAATGAAAAGCGTTCTCAAAGCAACAGGGGAAAACCAGCAGCATTGAGCAGAAATTCAATGTTTAAAGATCTGTTAGTGCTGGTGGTAAGATCTATACTGCTAAAAAGTTCAAAAACTAAGCAGATACACCAAAGAGGTTTAGTCTTTTAGCACACAAAAAGAGCAAAAACCTTCTCAATCTGGCAACCTCTAATCTGACTGGCTGGGATAAAGGGATAATTCACCCCCAAATTAAAATTTGCTTTTAATTTACTCACCCTCAGGTCATCCAACTTGTAGATGACTTTTTTCTTCAGAAGGACAGTAAAGAACATTTTTAGGGGAAACCGTGGTCCTTGCTGATTCATAAAATGCAAGGCAGCAGCTACCAACATTTGAGTCAAAACAAAAAAGCATATCAGGGAGAATACAATTAATACCTGCACTTCTGATGATATATTAGAGGCTTTCGCACCGGAGGAACCTTTTCAGAGTTCCTAGAACTGCTGGCGGAATTTCACACTTTTTGGCATGAGGAATGTACTCCGTTTGGGGGAACTAAATTAGTAGGGTCTAAAACAGTTCTATAACAATTACCAGTGACGCAAGTGTACGCTGATTGGCAAAGAGCATACATAACCACTATCCGGCATTTTTAAAAAACCTGTGTAAAAATATCTACTCAACGAACAAGGAAAACAGCAATAATAATGGCATTTAGCTATCTGTTCTCTGCAGCGTTGTGTTCTTTTTTCAGCCTCGATGATATGTTACACTGCAAGTTGTCACAGGAGACTTAGTCTTCTTTCAATCATGTAAACTGTGTGTTTACATTCAATCGTGAAACCCACGACACACAACAAAAACGGCACTGATCACAGTGTCCTCCTTTCACCGTTTTTTTTATGTTTGTAAATGCCGTGAATAAAGGTGTCACTATCGGCCACTTCAGAGTTCCTGCTGCCGATGTGAATGCAACGAGGAAAATGGCCTGAGGGGGAAATTGATTCTCTATGAAGCACCATGCTGGCTAGTTGAGGAACTGAGTTCTTAGAACTATGCGGTGCAAAAGCGCCTATTGAGGTCTTATGAAGCGAAACGATTGGTCTTGTGCAATAAACTGAACATTATTAACTGTAATCCACAATCTCAGGCAGACGGTCCAGAGTGATGTCTGGTTTGCAAAACTATGACACTTTGATGCTGGTTTTTGTAACTCATTCAGCGCTTCATTTCCTCCAACAGTCACTGAACTGAGGAAACAGTTCCAACTCGGACTGAAGACCGATGAGCCGCTGATATGCTGAATATATGAACTAAGCACTTAATTTCCTTCAGATACGTAAAACATCTGTTTCATATAATTATTGGGTACTTTCATAATGTAATTACATATATGTCATTGCATGACTACGTAAACGAACTAGTAAATTGAATCAGTTCATTAAAACAAACTGCCCAAAAGAACCAGTTGGCAGCAGTGTTCATTTTTTCACAGAGGAAAAACGAGACAAACTAAAACATAAGACAAAAACTATGACGAAAATCTATTGACATTTCATCAACTAATAAAAATGAGACGAAAATGCTAGAGAAGGATTATTTGAGAAGAGATTCATTCAGAACGAATCTGCTTAGGGTTAGGAGGTTCAATACGTACATCTTAACTGTGTCACAGCCTATTGATTTATCCGGCAGCACATAAGCTAGCATACATTTGCTGCACATCTCATAAAATGCATAAAACGGGAGTAAGAGAAGAGCAGACATGGATAAATTTGACAACGCGAAAGAACTCAATTCGGTCCGGTTTACGAGCGCACACACTAGAGATGTCACCATACTCAATATAATATCGAACCATTCGGTACGACATCCACGGTTCAATACGCGCTTGTGAATTGCGTTTTTTGGTTTTGCATTTAAATAATTTCCTTGTTTTACTTCTCTCGAAATTTGCTGTGTGTGCCCGCAATTTCACGTGCTGAGATGAGGAAACGCTTACCCGCTTGTATCTGAAAAAGCAACACACGCAGAGCATCTTCCATTCTAATGAAGTGCAATGATAAGCCTTTTATTTAATACACGCTTTTTCCAGTGTACAGAGGTTTACAGAAGTATTTTGTTGTTAATTAGATGCAAAAAGACACTCTGATGTGGCAAGCTTTCAAAACCGAACCGAACCGAAAACCGTGGTTAAAAACCAAGGTACGTTTTAATCAAACCGAGGAACTGTGGACTAACTGTATCCCTAGCACACACCGAAGCAGCGCACAAGTACTCTTTCGCGTCGCATGAACAAAGAAATACACACAAAATTATGTTTTGATGAGTATACGTGTAAACACAGTCGATCGCGTTTTAAGTGAACGCAAGGAATATCGGATGTGTATCAGTAGATTGCATCTGTGTTTCTGGGTTTAAAAGGACAGGAGCCTAATTTAGATGCTATTACCGAGTCACTGATGTTAATCAAGCAACAAAAGAAAGGTGAAAAATCACTCACTGCTCTTGACTGATCACTTTAGCAGCCCTAATAAAGATGAATCTAAATTTATTTATATAAACAAATATGTCCGTTTGAAAGAACAAAGAATATGGTATATACACCTAGGATGCATGGAGGGTGAGTAAATAATATGCTACAGTAGTGTTGGGTCCTATCATCAGCCTGTGAGATCGCCAATACACAATATTATCGTGCTAATGTATTTAATTATTTACATACTTAGTTTCATTGCCTGAAACCAGCTCCAGCATAAGGCTAAAAGCAGGCTAACATTATCAAAGACCATCATCACTGATTAGCCTAGTCTTGTGCAAGTTTATGCATTTTAAAAAACACCCGCGTTATAAGTGAAGCTAGCGTTATCTACACTGTATGATGAATAAATCTCTTACCACACACTGCACACACCTGCGGCGCGTTATGGCTCCGACGCGGCCACCAAAGTAGATTGTGGCTTCGGCATGTGTTTCGACCCCCTATACTGCACAAGTCTGCGGTGCGTGACAGCTCTGAATCAATGCTTGTTTATACCCCCGCCGTGCTGCGGCTCGTTGAAGCGGTTCTCCGCGCTGCATCGTTAGGGTAATCCCCCACCTCATCTCTACACATCCCCCAACAATTTGAATTTCCGTGGGCAGAATTTAATTTAATGATATTCTAATGGATCGCGTTGTGACATCATTGCATGCGGAAAACACCGTAGTCCAAATGAGCCATTCGTTGCAGTTCTTGAAAAGGGATTTTCTTGAAAATATCTCCTTTTGGAGTGGACTTTGAGATCTGTAACTTTGTAGATCTTTTTTATGCCCAAAGATACACACCACACACTGACTAAAGTGAAAAAAGCATAATAGGACCCCTTTAATATCAAACCTATGTAATGAGCTTGGAAATTTTAGAGAAAGTTTAATAAATGCATTACACTGTAACTAAACCCATAAGACTTTAACCGACTAAATTTACTGTAGATTTACTTCAATCTTACTTTAATCTTATGATATTTAGTTGACTAAAACTAAAACAATTCAGATGACTAAAATACTACTAAAACTAAATGGCATTTTTGTCAAAAGACTATGAATAAAAAAACTAAATCAAAATTTGCTGTCAAAATTAACACTGGTTCGCAGAAAAGAATCAATTTCCCCAGTGTCGAGACTCCAGATTTACAGGTAATAATATTCAGTTTCTTTCACAGACCAATCGTTTTGCTACATAAGACCTCAATATATTGTCACGAGCCACGGGTATTTATTTTTTATTTTTGACTCAAATGTTGGTAGCTGCTGACTTGCATTTTATGAATCACCAAGGACCACAGCTTCAGCTAAAAAACCAAAGAAAAAAGTCACCTACATCTTGGATGGCCTGAGGATGAGTAAATTAACAGCAAAATTTCAAAATTTCACGAGGAAGCAAATTTAACTTGATCTTTCAAGAGTTTGGTGCACTTAAAAAAAGGTTTGTTTTTTTTTAGAACTCAAATTTCTTTGCTGTTCCTAAAAACTAAAACTGCAAAAATGAATGAGACTTCACAATGTCACATACATGCACAGATCAATGCATAAATTAATTAGGTTATTTCTGGCTGTGTGTACCATCTTCTGAAGATGATCTCAAGATAGTGTCAAGATTAAAAATGGGTGCCAGTCGTTTAATTTTAACAACAACAAATTATGTGGTCCAATTTCAATGATTCGAATGGTGCATTTGAACACAGACTGGTTTGTGAATGTGATGCAGCTTTAAAAATGCTGTGATATAAAACGTGACAGCAAACTCTCAGCTTGTGTTTTCACGTGTATAGCCGGCTACAGACAGAGAGTACTGTGCAATTGTGTGTTTCTTGCCCATTTCATACCTATTATTGATTATTTCATAGATACACAAGTCCAAGGCTCTCACCTCTTCAGTGATTGAGTCTAGTGAAGACGTGGCCTCGTCATACAGCAAAATGGGAGGGTTCTTAAGGATGGCCCGTGCGATGGCCACACGCTGCTTTTCTCCACCTATCACAAGAAAACCCCGCACTAGATCACTCAAGAAGAAAACAACCTATTCTTTTAAAGCAAAGGCGTTCTTCACCAGACATTCACTTCCTTCAGAAATACTCATGAGACAAAGGTTTGTACCTGAGAGCTTCAGTCCTCGTTCTCCGACCTGCGTGTCATATCCATGAGGCATTTTGAGAATGGCATCATGGATTCCAGCTAGTCTGGCCACACGGTAGATGTCCTCTGCTGTGGCGTTGATGTTACCATACAGCAGATTGTAAAATATGGTATTGTGGAAAAGCACGGCGTCCTGAAATTACATTTACATGTGATTCTTAACCAACATGCCATACAAGTCATTTATAGCCTCAAATTAAGTCTGATTATGGTTCCCATGGTACCTTACTGCTAGTTTATAATAAGATATTTATTTTAAAAAAAGTAAGAAAATCAAAAAATGTTCCCTAAGGAGGTGTTAATTACATCTGATGATACGCAAACCCTCACCTGCGGTACGACGCCCACAGCTTTCCTCAGGCTCTCCAAACTAACATCACGAATGCTCTGGCCGGCGATGTAGATGTTGCCCTGCTGTGGCTCGTAGAAACGAAAGAGCAATCGGACAATTGTGCTCTTTCTAAAAAAAAAAAAAAACAAAAAATTAATAAAATAAATAATTATAATCTTTAAGCACCGTTAAGTTCAATATTCTATTCTATTCTATTTCTATTTCAACAAAGGCTCATTGTCACGAGATCTGAAGATTAATATAAAAATCATTATTTCATGAGCATCAGACAGACTTATGCTGTCAATATAATTTAGGTCTGGAAACTTTAATACAACGCAAAATGTGTAATACAATGTGTATAATACATTCATTCCACGACAACTCAACCAGAGGCTGCAGCACTTTTTTTATATCTGGTGAAAGAAATACCTATATGAACTAGATGAGTAAAGTTTGAGAACAAACTTTGAGTTGGCTTGAGAAAGCCTAGCCTTAAAGTTTGAAGCAGTTGTAAAAGTATGAAAGTTGATGTTGCTAGCATATTTAACACATTACTTACATAATTTAACGTGTTTTAGCATGATTAGCTTGTTGCTTGCATTTATATGCTGATTACAATGTTGTTAGCATGATTCTAGCATGATTAACAAGTTACTAGCATGTTGCCAACATGTTTCTAACATGATTAGCATGTTAGTAGCATGTTGCTAGCATGATTATCATGTTACTAGCTTGTTGTTAGAATGATTATCAAGTTACTAGCATGTTGTTAGCATGATTAGCATGTTACAAGCATTTAAGCATGATTAACAAGTTACTAGCATGTTGTTAGCATGATTAGCATGTTACAAGCATTTAAGCATGATTAGCAAGTTACTAGCATGTTGTTAGCATGATTAGCATGATGAGCAAGTTACTGGAATGTTAGCAGGATTAACAAGTTACTACCCTGATAGCACACGTACATCTCTGAAACGTCTATTTGATGTCTGCATTTACATCTGCAAGACTCTGCAATGCATCTATTGGACTTTTCCTATCAGATGTCAAATAGACGTCTATTAGATGTCTTTAAGATTTTTATGATTTAGAATGTATGTAAAACTGACATCTTACAGACGTCTGCCAGACGTTTGTACACAGCAGATGCTTTCCAGATCAAGAGATCTTTAACAGACAACTTGCAGACGTACGTGTGCTATCTGGGTAGCATGTTGCTACTGAAATGATTAGCATATTACTAGCATGTTGTTAACACAATTAGCATATCTGGCATAATTGGGACATATTTTTTCGGTTTATGGGTTTTAACAAGCCACCAATGGAAGGTGACCAATTACCAGTAGAGACCAACAGGGTCCAACACAAGTCCCATTATAACCAGTAAAACCATTACAAATTTTTGTGATGGTGTCTATTGTTTTCCTTTCAGTAGGCACAATGTTGTTAGCATGATTAACAAGTTACTACCATGTTGTTAGTATGATTAAAAAGTTGCTAGAATGTTGCTAGCATGATTAACAAGTTAGTAGCATGTTTCTAACATGGTTAGCAAGTTAGTAGCATGTTACTAGCATGCTGCTAGCATGTTTCTAGAATAATTAACATGGTATTAGCATGTTGCTAGCATGATTGGCATGTTTAAACCAGCGAAAACCTGTTCATTCAGTAAAAAAAAAAAAAAAAAAAACAGCTAAAACCAGCCTAGGCTGGATGTCTAGTCTTAGCTGGTTTAAGCTGAAAATAGCTGGTTTAACCTTGGCTGGTCTTTTAGCAGGTCTCCAAGCTTGGCCAGCTAAAAAAAATGGCAAAAACCACTTTAAAACCAGCCTGGGAGACCAGCCAAAGCAGCCATTCAGCTTAGGCTGGTTTTAGCTGTTTTTTTCAGTAGGGAGTTGTTAAGCTTTGCCATAGAAATAAACAGCCTAGACGCACCATAGGTCTCTTTGTATAAAAGTTTTCACCCCCTCAATGAAAGTCTATAGGATTTTAAGTGGTTTTTATAGTATGGTTTTCGAAAAACCGTAAGCTGGATAAGTTAGAAATTATACAGCAGACCAGTCTGAAGGTCTGATCCGAGTTTGGTGGTTGTAGCTTTGAAGCTCTAGGAGGAGATACTGAGTTTTGGCTCAGTGGCTAAATAATATTCAGATCTGGTGACTGTGCAGGCCATGGGAGATGTTCAACTTCACTTTCATGTTCATCAAACCACTGTCACCAGTCTTGCTGTGTGTACTGGTGGTGCCATGTATCCGGATGATAATGCACCTTCAGGGTGTAATGTTTGATGCATAGTCAACCTTTCACGCTCTGCTCTTACTGGTGTAAATGTGCAATCAGTGAATACTGGCCACCAGGCTGTGCAAATACAGCCATGAAACCTCCAACACTATATTGGCCAGTGTTTCAGTTTCATTGTCCAACCCCTGTATAGTTACTGGGTAATCCACTATTTTGTAGAGGGGGGTAGATTCGGAGGCAAATTACAAGAAGGTAAAAAGACTTCAGAAAGCACTGGTAGATCTGTCAGTAAAATCTGTTGACTTTAGCAAATCTTTGATTTACACCCAGGACATTTAATATTTTCATCACTATACACATGTATCTTCTTTAGAAAAAATGATATTGACAAAATCTAAAATTTGAAAGTTTTTTTGAAATTTGGAATGACTCAAAAGTTATTTTCAGCAATGAATATATGTTTTTAAGAAATCAGTGCCTTAAAATGTTGGTTTACAGTTTCTGATAAACGTATTTCCTACAAATGAAAGTAAAACGTTTATTAACTTTGCAAAAGCTTTGATAACATGGTTAAACGGTTGAGCTTGACAAATGCTTTCAACACTGGAATGAGATTATTTACCTGTCTTCCTATTTTGCTGTAAACAGGGCTCAAATGAAGTAACAATCGCAGTGTTAAATGGTAATAATCCCACACATCTAATAGTTCTCACTTCAAAGAATTTTTGCCTTTACTGCTATATTTCTAAGTAACGGAGCTCAAATTTAAACCCTATTGTGCCAAGTTCAGTGAAACCTGAAGGTAATATAACATAAGTATGTCTTTCCTGGAGCACTTACCCAGATCCACTGCCACCAACAATGGCCACCTTTTTCCCTGCAGGTACTTCAAAGGAAACCCCGTTAAGCACCTTTTGTCCCTCCAAGTACTCAAAATACACATCCTCAAACCTGATGGTGGCTTCCTGGGGTGTAACGAGCAGCGGCGGGGCCATTTCTTTCTCCTTCAGGACACAAAGGTTATAAAAAACACTGAAATTTACATTTTGAAGCTCGGAACAGAAAAATGGCTTTTCTCAAACATATTTCGCAGACGATCCGTTGTAACGGTCGTCGTCAAAACAATAGCGCTCCGTACTTTTACACTAATTCTACACACAGATGCGTTATTTGAGAAATCAAATTAGGGTCTCACAATAATGGCTTGATGGGCAGCGCTGTCATGCGGTGAAAACCATTACTGATCACTGCGAACAATCGGACAGATTTTATTCACGGTAATTACAGGCTGCATACGAAATTAGCCAAACGAAGAATGAGATTCATCAACCTCCCCCACTGACGCTACGAAAGACAGAAAACACTCAAATGCTTTTGGATTTAAAACAAATACGACGACAAATGACATGCTTTAATGCTTCAATTTGTAATATTCAACTCTGAAAGGAAGCTCGTCACGCATTTTAAAAAGCTCTGACATTTCAGAACGGCTGGAGCGAATAATACAACACCATTCACAGGTATTCTTTTCACATTAAAATAACTCTATACTTAAATCTGCCCCAGTAAAGGCCTGACGCACCTTTATTTTGGTGTCGACGCTGAGCAGAGTGAAGAGCGTGTTCATGTCTATGAGGGCCTGCCGGGTCTCTCTGTACACGGTGCCCAGGAAGTTGAGCGGCATAGAGAGCTGGAAAAAAGCAGCCCGTTCACCATCACTAGATCACCCACTGTCATGGTGCCTGCAGCGAAAAGAAGCCAAAGTACACAGAATGTAGGGCTGGGCGATATTCATCACACTACTCATTTACCAGAGGAAATGCTTTTCACATGTTTGTTCACAATTAAACTCCACAGAGTATGTGACCTTTTAATTTAGGGCCCTGATAATTTTTTAATGGATTCTGTATTTTATGATTTAATAGAGATGTATCATCACAAATGGTGTCTAGTGAAATGAACTGATGTAATCAAATGAAAATATAACATTACATTTAAAACAAATTATTGTATTTATACATTTTTGTCAAATATGGTATTGCACAACAGCACTCAATATCAATATCACTATAGGGTGCCTTTTGGTGTCCTGTTCATAAATAACTAATTTGCCATGATAACTTAACGTAAAAATGACTGTGAAAGGGTGTGTTATGTCAGGCTAAGTTTGTATATTCATAACAAAGGCATTACTTGGCTCTTTAGATACATTTTCTAGATTTGTTTTAAGTTTTGCGTAGGAGGATGTGTGTTATTTTGCCATGTCCCATTCACTGCTCATTACATTTGAATGAGAGTAGAATATAACCAAATCATACAATTTTTACATTTTGTTCTCCTATTAATATTTTGTTAATTAAGAGATTACTCATTTTGGGTGTACTGATCATTTGGTAATAAAAACGATATTTTTATTTAATAAAAAAAGAAGTTTGTCCATGTCCCTTGAATGGTTGTCTCACCCTGTCCTGTTGGGGAATCAGCCGATTTGTATGTTTCTTTAAAAATGCATGATTTCCTTAAAATCTTTTTTGTATTTTTAATTTGTTTAATATTGCAATGAAAATATATTCAACAGTAATAAATGTGTCCATGACAAGGTGGACATATCTTACGGTTTATGCTCTGAATAATAGTCCATTTTTATAAAAAAAAAATAAAAATGTGGGAGCTCAGCTAAATATGTTTCTATAGTATGTGAGTGTTTACAATTTATGACATGACATAAAGCGAATGGGAAATTAAGACCAAAATTTGAGTATTGTGAAGGTTGAAAGGCACTCTATGGTGATATTGACCCAATAATGTTATACTTTGAGAAGTACATTTAGCTCAAGTTAAAACAAACTTTTATTTTGATGGAAATCTTTCCATTTCAGTGTGTTTGACAGTAGTCTCTCTCAAATAAAACAGCATAAAGCTGCTGAAGTGACTCTCAGAGCAGCTCTGAAGTTCATGTGTTCATGCTTATTAGCGACATGTACTGACAAGCTGTTTGTGCCGTTAGAGGTTGTCATCGACATTATTGAGACATCACAGTATCAGATTTTTCACTACACGATTATCGTGCAATATTGTAATAAATACATTTTTAAGTGGTGTTTTAAGCTATTTAAAACCCATGAATCATTTAATTGATTAAAAGCTTTGAAAAGGTTCATTACAGGGCTGTAGACTGCAACCAGTAAAGTAAAAAGTGTTTAGTTGTCACTTCTTAAACCAGAGAAGGTGAACATTTTGGTATTCCTGTGGGGAAAAGAAAAAAAAACAAAAAAAAAAAACAAAAAAAAAACAAACAAACAAAAACAACAACAAAAAAAAAAAAAAACGACAGCCAGTTTAGTTTAACTTTTTTTTTTTTTTTTTTTCATTTTGAAAAACTTGACATCTTTGCTGTTTAACTCACATTACGCTATGGAGGCTTTTAATTTTTTTTTTTTTTTTTTGATTCCTCAGTGTTTGTTAAACGTTCTGTAATTTATTAGATACAGCATGTGGTGTATGCCATACCTCATCTTACTCGTTTTTGTTAATTAACGTAATTTACACTAGATTGTCTAGATTACTGTTTTACTGTTGTTGTGCTTTTTAATTAAGAATAACAATGAATCCATATTTTGTTTTAATTTTAGTTTTAAAAAGTGAAAGGTCCATAGACGTAAGCAAAACAGACAATTATCTTTTCTTATAAAAAGAGACAAGATCACAAACTCAAAAGCGAAATCCAAAGCCTGGTTTATAACATCCCAAGAAGGAACTCTTGTCCACGAAATTCAAATTAAAAATAATACTACTGATGAAAAAGAACAGGTTCAGTGTTAACCACTTTCATCACCATGTAACTATAAACTACGAAAAAAAAGAAAATTGCAACCAAATGATGTGCTTGTGTGACTAACTGACAAAGTAAGTCGCAAAAGAGCGACCAGTGGGAAGTGTGAGTCTAGAGCCCAGTCGTTTCTCCCATCACTACACCAAAGTATAACAATTTATGAGAATAACCTATTTTTACTCCCAACTCGGATCACAGCGTTAGTTGAGTGTTCGAAATAACTTCATTTTTTGATCTGACGTGGCTTATCATCACAGAATGAGGCAGAAATAATATAGTACAGTATTCTATATTATCAATTAGCATTGCACTATAAATATACATTACCCTTATGAAAAATACCTGAGATGACTTTAAGAACACAGATAGAGCATATCTTGTCACAATGATGTGTTAATTCTCTTTATGTTTCAGTCAAAACATTTTGCTGCATTTTATTCAGCTGCAACATTAGCTGGATGCCTGTAAGTAAAAGTTAATAAAGAGTTTCTAATAAACAGTAACATGTTTAGCGCTGTGTACTTTTCATTTCAAAAAAATCATGGGAATTGTCAATACCAGTATGCTGCAACACTCCTAATTAACGTGATAACATTTCTTTTTTCTTTTCCTTTGAACAATATCAGAATTATTGTCAACTGAGGTCTATTATGACACCCCTACTTTATATGATAAAATTTATTTCCCAGCCCTAACAGAATGTGTTGAGACCCCGTTTACACGTGGCATTCACAGATCACTGCATGAGTCAGCTGAGACTTTTACACCTGCTTTTACTGGCTGGACTGAATTTCCTGACCACATTTATATCTAATTATATCAGCGTGTCACTGCATGTTGCTGAGGCACATTGTAATGAGAAATCTAAAAGGAAAAAAAAGCTTACAAGGAGGTCTAAAATTTGACCCCATTAACGTAAGAGATTCAGTATAGCCCTACAGCTATTTAGTGTAATTACTGATGAAAATGTGACATAGCACTGATTTTCACCTGCCATTATGCCTTTGCTCGCCAGCACCATGATAGCGGTGAGGCCGACGCTGAAGATGGCGCTCTGACCAAAGTTGAGCATGGCCAGAGTAGTAGTGGTCTTCAGAGACGACGACTCGTACACCTTCAGAAAACCATCATAACGCTCGGCCTCATACTTCTCATTGTTGAAATACTGAAAGAGAGAGAAACATGAAAAGATCTGGTTAAAAACAACTAATAAAGGAAGGTCATGACGATGACTTTGAACATTTAGAAACATGAACGAGACCTTCGATAAGATGTTCAAGATTCTTTCTTCTGTTCAACACAAAAGATGACATTTTTAGGAATGCTGGCAACCAAAGAGTTTCTGGTCCCCATTGACTTTCATTGTATTTTTTTCATACCATAGAGGTCAAAGGGAACCAGCAACTGTTACTCATACATCAACTCATACAGGTTTGATACAACTTGAAGGTGAGTACATACAGAATGGCATTTACATGCCAAGGTAAAACAACAAACAAACAAACAAAAAAATCAAAGGGAAAACAACACAGCAACATGTTCCCTAAGTATAGTTTAAGTTTTACTTTCACTTTCAAATTTGCAGCAATTCAGCATCTAGCAATTGTTTGTCTTTAGTTCGTTTGAGTTTTCCCTCTTTTCTTCACTTTCCATCGGTTTTAAGTAGCTTGTAAAAGCATCCTGCGCATTTTACTTTCACATTTACATTAGCGGCAATAATGTAAATGTAACAAACTTTTATTAACAAAATAAATAAACATACACCATGTTATATGCCTAATATAAAACAATAACTTACACAAAGTTTAAATAGGTATACAAAACTGAAAATCAGTAAACACTGTGTAACCAAATAAATAAGAAACGTTTATTAGCAAAATGAATAAGAAACCTTGGTAGCATGGCACCTTGATGTAATATACATAAAAAAAAAATTACAGTTTAAATAAATAAAAATCAGCAAACACTGTGGAACTATATAAATATGAAACTTCCACTATCACCTTAGATAAACAGCAGAAGTCAACAGGCTTTTCAAAATTCAAAATATTTTTAAAACAGGCGCTTTTGCATTTCGTTTTGAAACTCTTCTGCCATAGTCCTGTATTTCTCACCTCTCTCTTCTTGTCAGTCAGCTCGACTCACTCTCTTCATGGTGATCTGTGATGCGACTGTCGTTCGGCACACTGCATTGAGCAGCCGCGTTTAGTTTTAATTCTACTGTTTGTTCTCTAACTGAACTAAATGATTTGTCTAACTATAAAAAAAAAAAAAAAAAAAAAAAAAAAAATCAAAACGACAAGTTCTTCTTCAGGTGACTGACAGATAAAGCAGCACACACCGCCATCTACCACTTATTGTTTAATGAATATTTAGTGACCTAAGCCACGTAGCACAGAAATTACGCTTTCACTTCACTTTAACAATCCCTCACAAAAATTAATACCATGATAATATGAATTTAAGACATGCAGCTCCGATTTAAGACCTTTTCAAGGCCTTAATTCACGGAAAACGATTTAAGACTTTTAAAGACTTTAAAACCCGCGGAAACCCTGTATTACAAGAAACAGCAGGACAATACCATTGAACAAAAAAACACTTTAAGTGTCAGTCTTCTTATAGCTAGTTAAAGGTCTCTGGGAAGTGAAATCAAGCATGCGACAAGCAGTGCCACATGCGACCATGCTGGTGATGCCTCAATCACATATCCAGATGTCATTAAAGCTACAATCGCATCTCTCAAAACAGCAGCAGCTGAACAAACCAAAGGCTAACGCCTTCACAGGCTCAAAGATGATATTG
The DNA here is from genome assembly GCF_022985175.1 of Labeo rohita. Classification (NCBI taxonomy): domain Eukaryota; kingdom Metazoa; phylum Chordata; class Actinopteri; order Cypriniformes; family Cyprinidae; genus Labeo; species Labeo rohita. Next base: position 31,578,855 of record NC_066882.1, on the reverse strand, counting down.
AGCGGCTCAAACATCTGAGACTATTCAGCAGAGAGAATGATGGGAGTGAAGACAGCTGCACGGAGAGCCGCACGGCTCTGAAACAGAAGTGCGCCACAATTAATTAGCTCTGAAATGTGACAAATAGTGGTGTGGCGATAAACAGCCACTGTTGGTTATGTGGAGGACAGTGACAGGACTATGAAGAGCAGAAGAGCAATCAAGATGAAGAACATATGATTATAAATTGAGCAATATGCCTTTCCAAAAATGTTAATATATGGCCATAAATTTGGCCTAACAACATAAAAAAGCAATGCTTGATTTTTACATGAACAAAAATAGCAAAGTCACATAAAAAAGTATCTAAAAACAAACATAATGAATACTAACTTTTTTGTTTATTGAATCTTTTATAACAACAGCATCACACTCATAATTGTGCTTTAACTATATAAATATCATATTTATATATTCTATATAAATACCAGCACAAACTATGATCCTTCAGAAATCATTCTAATATGCTGATTTATTAGCAATATTGGAAACAGTTGTGCCTTAATTAGATTTTTTTTTTTTCAGGATTCTTTGATGAATAAAAAGTTAAAAAGAACAGCACAACTATTTTCAACATTGATAAATCATGATATTAGAATGATTTCTAAAGGATCATGTGACACTGAAGACTGCAGTAATGATGCTGAAAATTCAGCTTTGCATTACAGAAGTAAATTATATTTTAAAACATTAAACTAGAATTCCATTCAATTAAATTGTAATATTTCACAGTATTATAGTTTTTATGTATTTCTGATCAAATAAATAAAGCCTTGATAAGTGTAAGACAAAATAATAATAATAATAAAAACTTTAAAAATCGTACTGATCCCTAACTTTTGACTGGCACTGTATATGCCATAATGTCGTGCTGCTGATATTTCATGGTGCCATTGAGAAAGTTAGTAGTATGATAATCTCAGCACCTTTATTAACACATAACAGACAGCTCTCCTGCACTGTCATGACACTCTGAACATTTCATTAGAGCTCATCAAACTCAGCAAAGACTCCTGTGCCAATTATCAGAGGAAGTGAAATGTTTGGAGGATTGTTTTGTGAGTGAGGCCGCTTTAAAGATGAGCCTAGCACTGTCAGCAAGTGTGTTTAGAGAGAAACAGACAGATACGGGGGTTTATGAGCTAGTGTAACGGATCTGGAGTGGGTGGAGATCTCATTATGCATGCACACACCGGCTTAAAGTCATACTAAATCCACAGGCGCTGACACCAGAAACAGGAAACAAAGCTTGGTGCAAAATACATCTGCTTTTAACAAGAACGCAAAACAGACTGAACTGAAGGGCAGAGGATCCGAGGGAAAGAAACTGAGCACAACAGCTTGTTAGGCAATAAGACATTTAAATGTAAACAATCTGCAAAGGTGCCTGAAGGATTCCTGACACAGCACATTTCACTGATCAGCACACTGTTATATGACTACATTTACAAAAACAAACACAGAGTTCCACAACCTGCACAAAAACAGATGCCCAACATTAATTTGCAATACAGTACAAAACTAGTATATTAAAGGAGAAGTCCACTTCCAAAACAAAGATTCACATATAATGTACTCACCCCCTTGTCATCCAATATGTTCATGTCTTTCTTTCTTCAGTCGTAAAGAAATTATGTTTTTTGAGAAAGACATTTCTGCATTTCTCCAGTTTGAACTTCCAAAATGCAGTTTAAATGCAGCTTCAAACAATCCCAAATGCGGTTGTAAACGATCCCAGCCGATGAAGAAGGGTCTTATCTAGCGAAGCGGTTGGTTATTTTCATAAAAATAATACAATTTAAATACTTTTTAATCTTAAACGCTCCTCTTGTCTTTCTCTCCCTGAACTCTGTGTATTCTGACTCAAGACAGTTAGGGTAGGTCGAAAAACTTCAATCGTATTTTCTCCCTCAACTTCAAAAATTATTTCAAAATCATCCTACATCGCTGTAGAAGTACCGACCCAGTCTTTACAAAGTGAACATGCAAAGAAGATCAAACACCCTTAACAAAAAAGATAAAAAAGCAATATAGGACAATTTGAAGTTAAGGAGGAACATGAGATGGGAGTGTTTCGACATACCCTAACTGACATGAACCGGAACAAAAACAGAGCAAGACAAGGCAGAGCAAGACAAGACGAGCGTTTGGCATTAAAAAGCATATAGACTGTATTATTTTTTTATGAAAATAACCAATCGTTACGCTAGATAAGACCCTTCTTCCTCGGCTGGGATCGTCTGAAGCCGCATTTTGGAAGTTCAAAATTTAGAGTGCTGTATTCTAGTGTGAAATTATACAAAACCTGTAGCCAGAGCAGAGCTGTTACCTTGTAAGATACATTTTGTGGTTCCATTCATACAGCAGAATTTTGCCAAAAATGAGGTTGTGATTCCTGATTTGTGTGCGTTCAGTTCTAAAATGCAGTTGTCACTGCCATAAATACCTGAACGGTGTGTGAACGCAACTGATCTCAATTTGATCAACTGTTGAACAGATTTGGGTTTTTTTTTGTTTGTAGTGCATCTCATAGTGTTTCAGTCACATTCAGAACACAGACAGTGAAAGGCTTGTCCTGCTGATTATCTCCAGAAAAAACAGCAAGACTCCAAAACAGAAACAACTTCCAAATGAAATTTATAAAAAAGATTTGACTCAATGTTTTGTTGGGTAAAATGAATCTGAAGTCACTGTCAAATGCTGGCATTGCATCAACTGATTTTATTGTATTGTACTGTATATTGCTCACAAGCACTTGTCAATGTGAATGTCTGTTGTTGTTACAGTCTCCACTATTTTGGTGTTGTCGTTCCATCTCTTTAGTTTCGTTTCTACTGTGAAACAACAGCCCGGGACAGTGTTGCCACGTTGTGAAATAACTGATTACAAAAATAACTTCAATGTGCATGTGCGACCTGTGCATACAAAGTACGTGCGGGTACAAAATTGGGTGGTGCACGTACTGCTGTGATGACAAAATTTGCGTCATACGCACTGTACAATGTCCTCCGTGTATGTGTAAAAAGTAGGGCTGCCCTCGACTAAAGATTTTTCTGGTCGACCAGTAAGCATTAGTCGACTATTAGTTGCAAGTTTAAGAATAAACCATATAAATCATAATAATGAGTATTTAATAACCTACATAGACTAATAAATGCTCAAGCGCACACATAAAGCTTGCCACAGCGCACCGGCAGCTTTAATAAATATAAATGCGTCAGAGAAAAACAGCAAGGAGACTGCATTAATGTTTTAATAATGTATTGATAAACTAGGGCTTTCTTTATTTTCGGCTTAAGAGATGAAGTCGGCGACACTCTGCAGTAATGACCCTTTATGCATATTTCATGTTTTTTATTGGAATCCATTCATTTAAAAGCAGACATTTCTCTCTCTAGAGACATATTTTTCATGTCTGTAAGTCGAGTATACCTAGAGTTTCGAAGTTTGCTCTCAAGTTCAAAGAGACGAGACGGCAGAAAGTGCATCCTGTTTACTTTATTTTACAAAAGCACAACATTTTGTTTTTATTGTGAGTGCACACAAATAAACAGAGTATACATATTCGAAAGATGTATTACTTGTATCTGTATGATCAAAAATGAAGTATTTTAAGAGCAAATGACTGCACCAGCGCCTCCATCTGTAATGCAGTGAGTGTGCTACTATCCACACTCCACACACTTCAATAGTGCACATTTTTCTAGGTTAACATTATATTGAATGGCCATGTAAATTTGCTACTACTTACATATTTTAGATAAGCCATATCTGAGGTCAATGAATGATATGCAAGTGTTTGGATGTCCTCCTGATATACTGTATTACCACATAGACCAGCCGTTAATGATCCGTGTCATGGACTGTGTGACTTTGCCACTTACTGTGGATTGATTGTTTTTTTGTTTTTTTTGGGTTGACCAAGCCTCTAATCATTGACTAATGGTTAGCTGACTATTATGGGGCAGCTCTAGTAAAAAGTGAAGTATACTTTGGGCTTTAATTACGACGGAATTTTCATTTTTGGATGAACTATCCCTTTAGTACAGAAGCCTTTCTGCCACTGAATAAAAAAAATAAAAACGTAATTGCAACTTCTTAATCTCACAATTCTGGCTTTTTTCCCTCAGAATTGTGACTTTTTTCCCCTCAGAATTGCATTATATAAACTCACATTTGCGACTTACAAAGTGAGAATTGAACTATAGTAATTTGCAATTGTGAGGAAAAAAAAGAAGTCATAAATGCTGGATAACTCACAATTCTGAGAAAAGAAGTCAGAACTGTGCAGAATTGTGAGATAGGTTGCGATTACCTTTTTAATTTATATTCAAACAGGCTTCTATACTTTAGTGTTTGTTGCTAGAAAACAAACAAACACAAAACAACAAAGAAGTGTAGATTTCTCTCAGGCATGTTGCAAATGTTGCAATGGCAATGCAGTTGATCATGTGACTCACCTTAACAGTTTCATAATTGAGGAGAGAATCGATAGCAGCGTTTCCAGCCTCATTATCCGCCTTATTCATCTCGATCCTGAACCGCGTCCTGATCAAAGACACAGACGGGTGATTAAAACAGCAGTGATCAATGCAGATTTCAATGCAACAAACAATGACAGAAGCATACAGTACCTCCACTGTGTAACAGCAATAGTGAAAGCGGTGTACGCTGAGAGCGTCCCCAGAGTGACCAGAGCAAACTGACCTCCACATTTATAATACTGCAGAGAAACAACAAAACAGCTGTGAGCAACCGGAAGAGCAACACGTCTTCATATACATGACATGGACTGAGTCTGCACAGATGAGCTGCATCATCTATCTTCATAATCCGCACTCATTTTCATTTTACTCTGCATTTTCACCATCTAATGAAGTGTGTCAAATGAAGAAATGTGCTGTTGGAGCTAATGTTTCTGCCATCATGAAAGGATTTGGATTAATCAGCCTGCAGAGGTGAATATTAGGCATGTCAGCACAATACAAAACTAATAATGTTTCTGCTATTAACATTTCACTTGTCATTGTATTTCACTGAGAGAGAGGCCTCTGACTACATACTGCACATCAGTTTAACTCTGTGAGCTGAACTTTGATTGCATGTGCCTTTCATGATCTGTGTGTAATGTGAGGAATACTGCAGACGTCAGGTTAAATCAAGTCTCTGTATGAGCTCACCTGCATCTCAAGTGAACACTTCATTGATTATTAGTGAATAAATAACTTTTAACATTCCACTCCTTACACAAATCGATCATGTGACTTCAGGAGATTTTAGCTGTATTCTTGAAAATGCAGGGTTAATGATGTGTTATACTCAAGAGTGTCATTTTAATAGCAATGTCTCACATTAACCTGGAGAATAAAGAATGACTTTTATTCTATAGATTCACAGCTATGTTACGTATACATGCTCTGGTGAATGTCAACAAAAGCAATAGTAATTTCCAGATATTACTAATTTAGTACAGGAAGATCCTGAGAAAACGACACCGCATAATCACCATAAAATCTGTATTTGACTGTATCTTAGCATCTGTTGTTGCATGTACAGACAGTGTGCTTGTTAACACAAACTCAGAGTGTTTTATGCCACATTCATAGCACAGCCAGTGAAACGCCTGTCATGCTGATTATCTCCAACAAAAACAACAACTCTGTTTTAAAGACTCATAAACTGCAACTATCACAAAATGACATTTATAAAACAGATTTGAATCAATATTTTGTTGGATAAAACTTATTTGAGACCACTGTCAAATGCTGACCATTTATCAGCTGATTAAAAAAAAATTGCTATTTGCTTGCAGGACAAATTTTATTTTTAATTTTACATTTTAAATTGTATTATTATTATTATTATTATTAATGTTATCACTATGATCATCAGCAACAACAATACAATGCACTTATTAAACACTGTTATTTTTTATCTTATTGCTGAATGAGATTATATATGAAAATTTCAATCACATTATAGTGACCAAAATGATCACGGTTATCAGAAATATCACGGTATTGTTTAAATATGCTGGAAAAGTTCAAAAAGTACTGACACATAAACCACTTCAAGTTTTATATTTAAAATCAACAAACAACAAATAAAATGACTTTTTGTTTGCATAATCATTAAACAATAACAGTACCAACGATGTCCGGATTTTAAATGACAACATGACTCACAAAAGTTTAACTAATAGCATGTTCAAATGTTTAATGTAGCCAAAATGATCAAATAAAGCTTTGAAAAGATTTCATAAACCTCACATTTCAGCCTTAAAATAAAGAAAAGGGTTAAGTCAGAATGATAACGGATTAATAAATGATTATATGCATTTTATCTGCTCCATAAATCTAGATAACTTATCTGAATTGTCTAAATGTGTAGAATCCACATAAGCTTGTTTTTCATCAACTGGTCAAAATTTATGCTACAGCAGGGAATGCAAACTCAGTCTGTTATTGGCCAGAAAAAACGGCACACAAGCTAAATGTAAATGTAAGTATCTGTAAATCCACTGTATGACACTAGATGGCACTTATGGAAAAGATAAATTACAGCTGTTACCTGTGAACTCCATGGATAAAGCTTTATTGCGATTAAGAACAATTCTTTAGATATTACATGCAGTGAAGATAAAAACAAAATGCCACTGAATCTTTTCTGAAGATAGTCAGAACCTTCAGAGGTACATTCATATATTCATTTCATTTGTATAACTCCGATTTATGACTGCAAATACATTAGTTACCAAATAAGACGCACATTCTTTCTACGAGGGTTGCGCTTCACTAAATAAAATGATTTAATAAATACCTGTTTACAATAAGCACTTATTCAGAAAAAAGACAGTTTGAGGGCGCACACGTAATATCTGAGGGAGCGCAGAGCCATGATCACTATTTATTTGGGAGAGCAAGCCCGCTGCAATCCGAGAGATTCGTGCTGGCACCCTCTCGTGTTACAATAATGCACTCTTTGCATTTGCTATCAAAATAACACCAAAAACTGCTTCAAATGAAGAATGTAAATGAGAATTAAGTCGTAAAAGCTGCAATCCATTTCTTATTGGTAAAAATGGATGGAGGCTATCTTGTGTTTTTCCGTGGGTGCTCAGGGATCGGTGCCTATGCCTTTAGCAGTTAGCTCGCTTTTAAAACATCCGCCGTTTTCTCACACAAAATGAAACTACTTTGCGTGCCGTGCGCAAATGAGACTGTTACTTAAAACTGCTTTATGCTGTACAGTATTTATCTTCAGTTCAAATCACAGTAATCGAATACGGTTTTAATGATAATTAAAATATGAAATGGTAATACTAACCGTGGGGAATTTTATCATGATTTATCGTCAAAATGGTAATCGTTACATCTCTACTGCTGTTGTATTATAAAATCAACAAATCACTCCCGGCCATGCTTTAATGTGCAGTGATCTGCATGATCAGGAGTTTTACATGAGGGCAAAAATCTTCCCCACACAAGTTTCGCTCATTTTCAAGTTGGTCACATGAATTTGCCAGATCGAGCAACGAAAAGACTGCTTGGTTTGAAAGCAAATTGTGTGCGAGTGGTGCTCTTACATCTCTATGTTATTGAGAAGAGACCTACTTTTGCTGGCAAAATTTTGCTGCAATTTCACTAATGCGACTGCAGCTTTAACGTGATTTTGCCACAGTTAAATGGGGGTTTTGGCACTCTTTATGCTGTGCCCAAGAGCAGCACTTATCTGTAGTAAAATAGTGGCTTTAATTGCGGTTCAACAGGTCACAAAACTCACAATTTGGGTCATATTACTGAGTCTGAGCCATGGTTCTGATCATTTTTTGGATCAGCAAGAAAAGAAAAAAAATTATATCAATGTTACCTTTTTTCTATTTATTACTTGCAGCACACTATAAGTACTTTGATACCACAGCAAAAACTAACTAAGAAAGTTTAAACATGATTACAGTGAACAGTCAGTTAAAACAAACAAACAAACAAACAAACAAAAAAACAAAAACGTAGGTAAATACATTTTTTTTTTTACAAAGTCACAAATAAAATAAGGTCTGACAACAGTATTCAGGAACAAAAATTCAGAAATCTTTTTTACTTTTTTCCCCTCCAAATTCCATTTTTTCCATTAGATTTTTTCTGGATTCCTCTTTTCCTATTTGAATTTTTCTAGAATCTGTTTTAATGATAAAAAATAAATAAAAAAAATAAAATAATAAAATAAAAAATTAAATTAAATTAAATTAAATTAAATTAAATAAATAAATAAAACTAAATAAATAAATAAATATAAATATATATAAATCAAACAGACATTACAAAAAGTAGCTTTAGCAAGAAATATTTTGTTTGATAAAATGTATTACATATACTCTTTTGGACCATGAGGGTGAATAAATTATGACACAATTGTCATTTTTGGGGAGGTGAAATATAACTTCAATAATTTATTTTATTAACTGTATTATTATTACTATGGAAATATGAAACTATTCTTTAATGAAATTATACTCTACATAATAAACTAAAACTGCCAGTAGGTGGTGGTAAATGTTTTATGATTAAGTCATCAAGTCATTTATTCATTCATCTGATTGGTTCAAATGGCTGATTCATTAAGGAGTGAAGAAAATGCTTCTTTATGAATGGTCCATTGGTTCGTTCGGCTTGTGCGACTTGAAGCGGATCATCACCATCAGACCGATCGGTGTGTGACATCAATGTACCGCAAGAGCTATAGAGAGCAGATGGCTCCTTATGCTTTTTAATCACTCTCGCAGTACTTTGAAGTCATAAACCGATCGGACTGTGCAGCTTCAAATCCAACGCGCCTATGACCAATTGTTAAACGTGGCAAATGGTTCACCCAATTCGATCAAAACGTGCATTAAGAAATAAAATGCCGCTTTGTGTTGCTCAGAGACTAACAGTTCTGCTGTCTTTATATTTTTGTTGGCAAAACTGAGCAAAACAGACAACATTATGTATAAAATAACAATACTGAACTGTTGTATAAGATCAGTATCACAATTGCACTTGTGTAATGTTGCACTTAGCCTATTGCTCATTAACTATATGATGTAAATATGAAATAAAAACTCAAACAGGGGCATTTTTGCCCCATATCTTGAATTTGAGGGACATTCTAACTATGTTCTCTAGGCTCCATGACGCAGTGAGTTGTTGCCCTGCTTCATATATGTCATTAATCAACTATATGAAATGTCAGATGACCCACGTAGGTCTGGGGTGGGGCAAGTTCTTTTCAATTACCAGCCTACATATATATGATGTGATCTAGGAAAACCCAACACATGGTGAAATTTCACCTTTTTTAGGTTCTGATATCATATGAAAGCTGGGTGGTTCAAGCCCTTTCCAAAACGTTTTTTATTTTTTTCATAGCTTGAACGTAACCAAAGTTATGGCTATCTTAAGTTGGCTGATAGCGGTGATTTTAAGGAATGGAATTTTGAGAAAAACTGCTTTAAAGTGAGACGACTTTCCCTTTCACGATACGGGTTTAACAAGAGCTGTCCGTCAAGTTAGGAGAGCTATACTGCTATACAGACTAATGTTTATCATGTGCATAGTCTCCGAACTTTTGATCACCCATTTTATTTTCAGATAGCACGAGTAATGCAGCCTACTTTGTAGTAAAAGCGAGCGCAACTGTTCGCGCACTGTGCATAAAACAGACTGTCATCTGACTCCTCCTCTTTAGTAACTTCATCATCCGATCCTTCATCTCTGGATGTGAAATAGTCCGTTATAACATGGTTTAGGGCACTGACATCACCAAGACTGAGCAGACTGAGAGGAGTAAGATCAGTTAAGTGAGCAGCTCCAGTACTTTAGACGGTGTTGTTGTGCTCCGCCGTCTCACAATATTAAATAAATAAATAAACAAATAGCTTTGCGTGCCGCAGTTTACACAGGACTGGCAGAGAATGTGAATTGATACGCCTTTACTAAATATGTTACGTGGTTCATTTTGATAGGTTAACTGTTTTTGTGGCATGTCTAATTAATTAAAATCAAATAATAATAATAATAATTATTATTATTATTATTATTATTATTATTTTTTTTTTTTTTTCTTTTTCAGAAATACTGTGTTGTGTATTTACATTTTTCTGGTAGTCCTAAATAAATTCTGTTTAATTTCTTTTTCTGTCAAATATTCCTTAAAATAATGTTTTAATAATAATTTTATTAGTAGTAGTACTATCACTGCATTATGTAATATATTTCTGTCATAGTTTAAGTTAAACCAAACTTTTATTTTGACAGGTTGCTGTGAAGACCTTTAAGTTTCTGTTTGTTCATGATGGTAGTTTTTCTCAAAAGAAGCGGTAAAGTGCTCATGAAGGGACTCTCAGGGCAGTTCTAGAGAATATGTTCATGTACTCATATATTGAAGCAGCAGAGGCTGAAAACACCCGACCATCACACGCTTCAGCATGTGTGCAGTAAACGAAACTGCACGTCTGCACCATTCATTCACACAGAAACACGCAGAACATGCAGGATTAATGTTTAAATAGTATTTTTGTGGCTTAATACAGACAACAGTCCATTTTGATTTAAGTATACTGACCTTCTTTTGATTTATTTATCCTAAATTTGGCAAATTCCGTGATATTCCACTTTTTACAGTATTTCCATTTTTATAATGGGATTCCGTGATTACATTCGCATTCTCCACATCGTGAAAATCATAGGGCCCTAGTAATGTAATAATTAAGTGTAAAATAACACTGCCTAGTATAAATTGTATAAATACAGAATAATCTTTGTTTAGGCTGTGTTTTGTTGGTTTAACAACATTAATGAAATAGGTCTTTATAGGCTGCTGTTTAAGACTGAATGCACATGTTCAGTATAATGATACACATCCAATTTCTCTCTCAGCTTGTTTCGTTCACTTAGGGCATAACTGACTGCATTTAACAGAATGATAGTTGACATAATTCTGTGTGTACGTGTCTGTTCAAGAGAAATCATTTTGGTGTTCGCAGTGTCTGAAATGCGCCTCTGTGTGTGTGTGAGTGTGTGTGCACAGAAAGCAGAATTTGAGTACAGAATTGAGATCCCTTCTTGCACTGGAATGGCTTAAAATCGCTTGATTGTGTGGCAAAACAGAACACGTACAAATGAGAAACTTCCACTCTATGACGGTTCAATTTCACAATTATTCCGCAAATCACATGCGTGCTGAACCGCGGGGCCTGGTCCGTAAGGATCAGAGATCCACTATGATCCGTTTCACCCTTAGTAATAAACATACGAGTATGAGTATATCACTATGACTTACCAAAATGCCGCTGACAAGCATCATTTCAAAAAGCGTTGGCCCCAGGTTAAAGACCAGTGCGCTGAGCACAAAGCTGATTCCTCGAGTGCCACGGTCAATCGCTTTGGACAGCGCTCCCGTCTGCCTGCTCAGATGGAAACCCAGATCCAGGTTATGAAGATGGAGAAAGACGTTCTTGGCTATCCTCCTGATGGAGCTCTGAGCCACTTTCCCGAACACTGCGTTCCTCAGCTCATTGAAGAGAGCGGATCCGGCGCGGGAAACACCGTCTGAAAACACACACGTTCACTGTCAACACAACACAAACTTAAAAGTACAGAAAACAAAAATTAGATGAAGCGTTTGCCACTTCATTTACATAGTCGCTGGAGTAAACAAAGGGAGTCATTGTGTGCGGTGATGACAACTTCCAATAAATTAGGAGTTATTGGAGGCAGTCACAGCAGCATTCTCGTGCCCTTGGCAATGACAAAAATGAAGAGCCTAACACTGCACACTGCATATTATTTGCATGTGCGTACGTATGAATGTTAACAAGCTTCAGGGAATATTCACACAGTCAGAGGCTTGAAACACTCTAGACTGCATGACAACAGAGTACGGTGACTTCTTCCTCTTCACTCAAGAGCACCTAAAGCTCATTAAGCCAGCCAGTTTAAACTCTTCCTTCAAGTAGATCTGACTCACTGTATAGCTGCTTTTCAACATAAACACCATTTAGGCACCATTTAGCCTTGTTAAGGCTGGATTTGCTTTAAAACAACTGTATGCATTTTTACCTTGAAATCCCAGTTTCAAAATCATTATGATTTCTAATGAGGTGAATGTTTTCTCATTCTTTCCCACGCTCGCCTCAAATGTCTGTTCTGGTAATATGTAAGTTTGGTGAGCGCATACGAAATTCTGCAAAAAAGGTAGAATTAATGCACAAGTATAGCAATCTATTTTAATTAAAACATACTTAGAAGAGTGACTTGCAGTCATTTAACTGCAGGGGGCTTAAAAGTTACAAAAATGCACAAAACTAGTAGTTGCTTAAAGCAAAACTGAACAACAAACAAGTTCATTTAGAGTTTGTCAGTTGTTTGAAGCAGCTTGACACAGAAAACTTTGTGGTGACTGTTAAACACCTTTGAACTGCCATTGGTCCATGACATTTATGTTACAGGAAGTAGAGTAGTAGTGACCACATACTGTGGGCATAATACTGCGATATACCCCAGTACGCTAATGGAGTACTCTAATGCCCAGAGACATTTGAGAAACAAATCAAAGAAAAAAGAAAAAATAGTACCGTTTCAAATATTCTGTATGTTGCATTAAAATAAAACACTGTGCTCAGTGATTTTTCTTTACCCAGACATTTAAAAATAACACATTTCAGAGGTGTAACCGCAATACAGTGGTATCTTTGTTTAAGGTTATCATACCGTGAAAATCTCATACAGGCCCATGCCTACTTCTGACCAGCTGACACGTATGTGCTTTTTGTTTCTATTTATTATCTATGATTTTGCCTGCTGTCCTGCTGCTTTCAAACTGCGTTCCTTTTTTGAAAATTATGTTAAAAGTACTGTTCATGATATTTATATTTTTGGCAAACACTTTGAGCGTACAACTATACATTTCACAATATTTGTTCTTTAATAAATTAGCCCCATGAGTAACATACAGTAGGTAGTTAAAACATTTATTTAGTAAAAAGTTGTTGTTTTTTTGTTGTTTTTTAAGGCAAACTGTTTAAGTATTAACAAATGGTAGTGTATTCTTGTGGACATTTTTAAACACCACATAAAGAATATATTTACAGATTACATATGTGACCCAGCACCACAAAACCAGTCATAAATGTAAATTTCTCGAAATTGAGATTTACACATCATCTGAACGCTGAATAAATAAGCTTTTGATTGATGTTAGGTTTGTTATGATAGGACAATATTTGGCCAAGATACAACTATTTGAAAATCTGGAATCTGAGGGTGCAAAAAAATCTAAATATTGAGAAAAAGTTGTCCAAATGAACGTCATAGCAATGCATATTACTAATCAAAAATTAAATTTTGATATATTAGTTTCGATAATTTCGACCCATCCAATGTATTTTTGTCCATTGCTACATATATACCCGTGCAATGTAAGACGGTCCAGGGTCACATATTAAGCAATTATATATAAGAAATTAAATACTTGCAATCAGCTTGTAATCATAAAATGCAATTTATTCCTGTGATTTCAAAGCTGAATCATTACTCCAGTCAAATGATCTTTCAGAAATCATTGTACTTTTCTGATTTGTTGCTCAAAAAACATCATTCATTAATTATTGTTGTTGTTGTTGAAAACAGCTGAGCAGATTTTTTTTTTCAGGTTTCTTTGAACAGAAAGTTCAGAAGAACAGCATTTATCTGAAATAGAAGTCTTTTGTAACATTATCTTTTGATCTATTTAAAGCAACCTTACTAAATAAAAGTAGTAATTTCTATAATTTCTTTCTATCTATTAGAATGATTTCTGAAGGATCACGTGACACTGAAGACTAGAGTAATGATGCTAAAAATTCAGCTTTGATTACAGAAATAAATTAGATTTTAACATATATTTAAATAGAAAGTAGTCATTTTAAATAGTAACAATATTGCACAATATTACTGCTTTTGCTGTATTTGGGCTTAAATAAACGCAGGCTTCGTGAGCCTTCGTGAGAATTCTTAAAAAAAAAAAAAAAAAAAAAATCTTACTGTCCAAAAATTTTTGACTGGTAGTATAATTACAAAGGAAACTGAGAGCCTGTACAGCATTTGACCACTGGTTTTGCAAAAAAAAAAAAAAAAAAAAAAAAAAAAAATTTCGGTTTTAAGTAACATCTACTGATGAACACATTAATTTCTATTTTTATTATCATGAATTGCTATATCTTTGGAAGGATTTTGTCTTTCAAAACGGTAAAATGCACAAATTTATTTATTTCTTATTTGTAATGAAGGTTTTTTTGTTTTTTTTTTGTCAGCTGAACCTCTTTCGCTTGGTATATTCACTTGAAGTCCCCCTGAGATTTTATGATAATAAGTTAATAATTAAGTAACACATTTGCATGTTCACAGTTCTCTGATGTTGGTTCATGGTCACATGACATGCAGGTAAACAAAATATTGCATCTTCAGTAAGTCTTTTATTTTGATTGCTGTCATTTGTATGATCTGCTGTCATATCGTATGATCTTTTCACTAAACTCAAAAAAAAAAAAAAAAAAAAAATACCTTCAGTTCCTTCACAAACCCATCCACGAAACCTTGACGTAATGCAGTGGTTCCCAAACTTTTTCTGCCAGGCCCCCCTTTTGCAGAATAAAAAAAATTCAAGCCCCACCCCGCAATTACATAAACACAACTTCAGAAGGATTTATTTGAAACGTAATAATTCAAATTCAGTGTGTGACGACTTACTGAAAACTAAACAAGGAACTAGTCACTTTTAGAGTAGAAACATTAAAAGTAAAGCATGCAGCTTTACTATGTACTATTTTTTGTACTATGTAACAGCATTCATTGTTTTTTAAACAGATTTTCTTCTCTTTGTTATCTTTGTTGTGATCTTTGAAGTAGATTCATCATCTACTTTACGTTTACCTGGCACTTGACTTTTCAAAAACTTGTCCACACTTAGAGCAGAACTACTATGCGGCATTCACTCGTAGTTTTACTCGGCTAACGGCAATTCTCATTTCTGATATCAAGCGCACCATCTAGTGATCTGTTATTTTACGACAAAAACCACAACTGATTACAGACAGTTGTAGTGGGTACTGCGAGTCGTCTTGAGGTGAAAACGTTTCTTTTTACATAAAAATCTAGGGATGCACCGAAACGAAAATTCTTGGCTGAAACTGAAACTGCTTTGTAATAATTATTTATTATTTTATTAATTAATATAGTCATTTTGTTAGACTTTTTAATTTAACTCAATAGTATTAATGATACTGAATAAAAAAAAAAAAAAAATTTTATTCAGTTCTATGAAACAGAATCAGATATAACTTTTTTTTGACTAATTATCAAAATAATGTATAGTCCTACAAAGCTAATATTGTCATAGCATGTGAGCAGAGCATACCGTCACGAGAGGGTAGCGTAATTTTACAAGCGTTGTCCAGTACAGCAGTACTACAGCATGTTACAGCACAGTATGCATTGCTATTGCAAACTGGAACAAGTATATATAGAAATTTTCAGTCGGCGCGTTATTTGAGCGGTCTTTGTATTTCCGCTGAGCATAAGCGGTACACGAGTGGAGCATTAATATGGGCCGTGAGCAACTCAACGGAACGCACATTCATAAAGCGGGATATTGAGCGGAGCGTCACAGATTAAGTGGTGTGCTTGAATACTGCCGGACTGCGCGGCAGATTTTTTCGGCCGTCATATTTTTCGAATTTCTATAAAAATCGGCTGTGCACTAGCCTTGCCACGCCCCCCCTTATCATAAGTCCGCGCCCCCCAGTTTGGGAACCACTGACGTAATGTAACGTTTAATGCACTTTATGTCGTTATTAACACTGAATGGCCATATAGTTCATTTTAAAAATATGATGTTAGAATTGAGATATCAAAAGTCAGTAATGAACTTGACATGAACATCCCATTTAGGTTTTATCTCCTCGTGGGAAACAAAACTGCTCTTAATGCATTAAATTCACAGCCCCAGGATGAATAGTGCCTTAAATACAATATCAATCAAAGCAAATTCTGCACAGATAATCTGTGCCTCGCAGCACACACAAATCACACAAGCAGCAGCAGCTCGGAGAAGCATTTAATGGTCTGTGTGCACAGGACCTAATGGCTCTCATTAAAATATGCAGTTATGGGAAGACAGTGAATTTTCACTTTAAGACACAATGATTCGCTAAGTGGTTAGTTACCATTAGTCATTATCTTCATTTATCTTTATTCAAACATGCACTTGGGCTCCATTCGGTGGCACAGACTGCACACTGACATCCTCAACAAAAGCAAACTAAGACTAGAATAAATTAGTCGGTACTGGTCAAACTCCATGGCAAGAAAAGTTGGTCCTTTTCATCAATTTTAGATCACACCTGCACTGTTCTCAAATTCTCTTCCTTAGTGTGTTTTAGGACACTATATGGTCTGTTTGCAACACTGTTGCCACTAATTCAATCTTAATTGTGCAGTTATTTACTAGAGTCTAGTTTACAATATTACATACTGTAAAAAATAACCGTCAATTTAACGATAAAAGACTGTAAAACTGCTACAGTAAAAAACTGTTAAAAGGTTAACAGTAAGTTTCCCTACTGTATACGGTGAAAAACTGTATTGGACATTGCATGTAATTTTACAGTATACCATTTTTGGAAGTGAAAAAGAACGTATAATTTATGGTGAATAACCGTAAATTCACAATCCCTATAATTCCCTGCGTTACATATTTAATTTGATGTTTGTTTTTTGTTTTGTTTTTTTTGTAATAACGGTTTCTTCATAGTTTTTTCTTATCAGTTTTGTACATTAGGGTTGTATGTTACATCTAATGGTGTTAAATTATGTTTGTTGCATTATTTCAGTTTCATGTGTGTTATGATGGTGTTTAGTGTTTGTGTGAATGACACTGTGCACCTTCTGTATGTGTTTATATTTAAAAAAAATACTTGTGATGGGCTTTGGTTCATCATGTGACTCTCTCATCACCACCTGCTTTCGGTGGTTATCAGTGTATTACAAAGGTACAAAACAGATTTCAGTTCTTCAATAGGTTGGTATATTAACATTATACCAGTTAATGAAAGTACAGTATTTAAATGTAAAATCTAAGTTAAAACCGTAAAACCAAAAACATTGCCACTGTATTTTTTACTGTAAAATTCCGGCAACCACAGCAGTGTACTGTAAAAACACAATGAACGAAATTAAAACTCATGTTAACTAATCTGATTTTAGAAACCGACTTCCTATAGCCAACTGTCAATTAAGTTTATAAAATAATTTTAACATGAACATACTAATACTTTGCACATACCTAATTTGCGTCTACTTAGGAATAATATTTTTTAAAGCAAAAATAATTGAAACAAAACAATTAAAATTTGAAAATTAATTTCTTGCATATAACAGCAAGTTAGTCACAGCACCCATGCATGTGAAACTGGAGTTAGCTGAGAGATTTTCGCTGCATCAGCAACTACACAGTTTAACTGCCTTTAAATAAAACAATGTGAAACATATTCAGGCATGTGATTGGCTAAGGACAAAAAAGCAGGAAAATATACTAAGACAACCAACCCCCCCCCCCTCCCCCCTCCCCCCAAACTTATTTTTGTACACATATTTTAACTTATTTTTGTACACTCTGTGGGTAGTAACTACAGTACTGGTACAACAGTATTTTCTTTAGCGGCTATAGAAAACCATTCCCTTTCGTTCCCTTTAGTTACTGTTGCTATGTCCGACAAGCGACGCATAATATAATAAAATATTGAATGGGAATATACGTTGCACTTGACCTATCACTACAAGACGACTCGACAGATTCGGCAGCATTCATTCGCGGAAAAATCATTAGGCCTACATAGTCTACATGTAGATTCCTTTAAATGTTAAGGGGAAGATTAAAAAAGAGAAACTGGGTCTGTGAATTCAATTCTCACAGAATCACAGTTGAATTCACGATTGAATTCATATCTTGCTACTCAGTCAGAATCTCATTAACCTGGAGTCCCAGTCTCTGTCACAATAATCATATAGGCTATGTGATGTTTTAGGCCTATTTTGCAGACATCCATTTAAAATGTAGGCAATGGCTTATAAAGAAACTTTTTTCCATATCCACTTAGGTTTCTCAGCTTGCACTCTAGCATTTGTGTGGTCCAGGTAACGTTAGCTTTGCATAAAAAAAAATGGTTATCATTCGCATGGCTACTTTTACTTGAGTAAAGAAGTTAAATCAGTACTTCTACTTTTACCAGAGTATTTTTTAACACAAGTATCTGTACTTCTACTTGAGAACGAGAAGTGAGACGGACTATTTTCTTTAGCGGAAGCAATATAAATCGTTTTTAAATCAATAAACTCCTTTTAAAATCAATATTTTGTGTCAAATTATTGATTTATTTTGTAGGTAGCCATGTAATAAGCAGGATAATGTAGAGTTTGTCTTACATGTGCTTCATGAGGCACACACGCGCGGTCTCTTGCTCTCTCTCGTCATGCACGCGCTACGCGGTTTGGAGCACAGTCTCTGTCTCGCGGGCGCACTCACTCCCTCGCTCTAGATTCCGGGAGAAACTATTTGCGGCCATCAGATTCAGTGAGCTATATATTTAATATAATAATTAAAATATAATTATTGATTTTTCATTAGACTATTTTTTGGTGCCCCCTCAGCACTCGGTACCCTACGCACAGTGCGTGATGCGCGTGGTGGGAGCGGCAGCGCTGAATGAACCTTATTGAAAAGTGTTAACTTACCATCTTATCAGTTAACGGTTAATAATCGGACAATGATTTGCGGTTGTCGGCTGGGAAAATTAACCGAAATGAGCGACTGAGGTAACTTACACTGCGCAGCAGGGAGCTTGATTGACAGGTGATCTGACCAATCATACTTCGCCATCCGCCATTTGCGAACGGTCGCAAATACGTCCTTGTTGATACTTGGAAAGGAAGGAAAAATGCATCTCTTTGCCATCTGACGTGTCGCCCGGTGTGGCCCTATTGCTCGGGGACGGCGATTGTGGTTCCGTCCCGGGTTACCATGGTGGCGGCTGTGAGATCGCCCCCCCCCCCCTTTTTTTTTTTTTTTTTCCGGAAAAATCACATCCCTGCATATTATTAGTGTGTTTTGGACTTCATCTGGACTGAAGCACAGGCTCTACTCTTCAGCACAACGGTAACCTCACAAAACAGACAAAAAGAAACTCTTCAATACTAGCAGATCTCTCCTATATCATTGTGTGTAAAAACACATAGAATAACACTTAAAAGAGAAGTCCACTACCAGAACAACAATTTACAGATAATGTACTCACCCCTTGTCATCCAAGACGTTCGTGTCTTTCTTTCTTCAGTCGTAAAGAAATTATGTTTTTGAATTAAACAATTTCAGGATTTTTCTCCATATAACAGACTGATATGGTGCCCCGATTTTAAACTTCCAAAAGTCAGTTTAAATGCGGCTTCAAACAATCACAAATGTGGTTGTAAATGATCCCAGCCAAGAAAGAAGGGTCTTATCCAGCAAAACGATCGGTTATTTTCATAAAAATAATACAGTTTATATACTTTTAATGTCAAATGCTCATCTTGTCTTACTCTGCCTGAACTGTTTTTGTTCCGGTTCATGTCAGTTAGTGTATGTCGAAAAACTCCCATCTCATGTTCTCCCTCAACTTCAAAATCATCCTATATCGCTGTTTTACCTTTTTGTTAAGGGTGTTTGATCTTCTTTGCATGTTGTTGAAATGATTTTTGAAGTTGAGGGAGAAAATATGATTGGAGTTTTTCAACATACCCTAACTGTCTTGAGTCAGGATACACAAGAGTTCAATGAGAGCAAGACAAGACGAGTGTTTGAGATTAAAAAGTATTTAAACTGTATTTTTTGTTTTAATGAAAATAACCGATCGTTTCACTAGATAAGACCCTTCTTCCTCGGCTGGGATTGTTTACAACCGCATTTGTGATTGTTGGAATCTGCATTTAAACTGCATTTTGGAAGTTCAAACTCGGGGCACCATATCCGTCCATTATATGGAGAAAAATGCTGAAATGTTTTCCTCAAAAAACAATTTCAGTACGACTGAAGACAAAGACATGAACATCCTGGATGACAAGAGGGTGAGTACATTATATCTGAATCTTTGTTTTGGAAATGGACTTCTCCTTTAATTTCAGCTTTTCCTATCCTTTTATTGAGAACAAATCACTTTTTTTTTTTTTTTAGGTTTGACAGTGTGTTGCTGTTTTTACTTGATTTTACATTAAACTACTGGCAACAGTGTTGTCAGTGTATTACTTTTTTCTACAGTTTGTTTGCCATAAAACCAATTTACAGTTTATTACTGTTAAAATAAATGTTTTATCTTACATGATTAAGCCTTTCAACCCCAGAGGAAAATCCTGAAGTGTCCACATTGAACAGAGAGAAAGTAACACTGACACAGGGCTGCAGTGAGATGATTAAGCGAATATGTAAGTGATTGCTGAGTATTGGTGATAAACATCTGCTGTTAACAAGCCGAATCACTGAAGTAAAGAGGAACAAGAACAGATCACTGAAAGGAGAGGAGCAGAAACACAAGAACTACAACTGATTTCCAGCCATTACACATTATTACACTTATTACTAACCAGTTTGACTTTATTTCTGTCATAAATCTACAGAAGCTTTGTGTTTTATTGAAAATGTTTGGTCTGAATTACCACTTTGGTGGTCAGTGTTCGCGTCAGTTTTTTAAAATATTAGCTATTTCTCTGGCTGTTCTGTGTGTTAACAAAACACATTTATTACAGCAAACACAGAGTACATAAGTGATCAGCGAATGCTGGTAATATGTTGATGATGAAGTGTTCATCGTGCAGGTCTTTGATTCACTAATTTCATCCAGTATCTAAGTTAAAGAGCACGTCTAATTAATTAAAATCATGACACTTATACAATTTCACATAAATTTAATAAAGGTTTAACAAAAATGACATGTTTAGGGCCCTATGAAATGTTTTATTTTTTCTCACCATATGTTTTATTGTCATCAAATGCTGTGTTTTAGCATGTCTAATTATTTGAATGCATACTTAATTTATTCAAATTTATTCTTAAAATAGCCTTATGAAAGGTTTTTTTACCCTCAGAAATTGTGTATTGTTGAATTGTGAGTTGTGTATTTAAAACGTTATGGTTATCAAATGAAGGCATAAAAAAATTATTTAATTTATCTTTTTAATTATTGAAAATTAAGCAAATTTTTTGGCTAACAATGGGGAATTTACTATTACAGTTGAAACATAGAAGAAATGTTTTGTGATTATACCCTAAAAAATAAGCAGTAGTAGTAATAGTAGTAATGCATATCTGGCACAATGTCTTCAAGTTAAACCAGACTTTTATTTTGATGTGTTGTCATGTCTACCTTCGCATTTCTGTGTGTATATGATATGACGCTAGTTTTCCTAAAATGGAACGATCAAATGCTGAAATCACCACGAGCGTCACGCGCGCTTCAGTGTATGTAGTAAACAAAAGCGCTCGTCTGCTCCATTCATTAAAACAGACACACAGAACATGCAGGATTCACATTTAAATGGTATTTTTGCAGCATAATATTTACACATACTAGTCTATATTGCGGTTTGATTTAGGTGTAATGACCTACTTTTGATTAATTCATTCAAATTTTGACAAATTCCGTGACATTCCGTGTTATTCAGTAAATTTTGTTTTTACAGCTGGATTCCGCACTTCCGTCCGCGTTTTCTGCATCGCGGAAATCATAGGGCCTACGAGTAAACTAATGTAAGGAATAGTGAATGAGGGTATAGGGTGTGATTTTGAACACAGCCTCAGAGTGTCTACTTTGAGCTCTGGAAATTTGCAGTATATTCCTGTAGGCTGCTTTCTCGAAAATGACAAATATTACCCAGAATGCACTGTTTTCTACAGTATATTACTGTCTTTATAGAAAATGGTATGTTACTGTCAGAATTTGGCCATTTTTCTGCAGCAAGGGTTTACAGTGTACTAAAAATGACAACAACACAACAAAAACATAAAATAAAATAAAATAAAATAAAATAAAATAAAAAATAATAAAAAATAAAATAAAGAGGGAAAATATACAAATATTTAACATATTAATAAAAATATTTAATGATTATTAACGCTAATTGTTGTGCAATGATGGGGAACGGTTTAAGAAACGATCGTGGTGGAGCTGATACATTGATATATTTTGGCCAGGAACTTGAGGTCAGTGCTGTCAAAGAGACGAGCAAATAAAACACAAACTTCCAAATTGCATTTGCACCTAGAGCAGATGCATGCATGACAAAACACATTACAATGAATCTAAAAAGCAATATTGACACAAAACTTTTAGGGAAAGGTCAGTTGGCACTTAATATGCAGCACGCTTCCCAAAATGAAGTCAAACACCTGCCAAGACAGGAGCAGGCGGTACTTACAGCCAATCAAAACAGCCGTTGCCATGGTGGCCACCGTGTTTGGCGCGTCGTTCAGGTTCAACATGTGTCCCGACATCTGGTTCAGGCCGTCCACCGCATATTTAAACATGAAGGGCACCATCACATTGGTTATCTGGAGAACAGGCAGAAAAAAGGAAAGGTTGATGTGAGCGCGCCAAATGTTTTTCTTGGTTCCTGAGTGCACTGATGGGCAGAGGCTCAGCAGCATTAACAGCGGGCTGTGTGTGTCCTCCTGCAGACAGAGCTGAAAATGAGTTGCTTGATGCATCCACTAATGGAATTGAAATGGTTATTAAAGCTAATTAAAAGCTTGCGGACAGCTGCTGGGTCGTGCCAATAAACAGAGGCGCATTAGCCGGGCGACATTTCCCTTGAATCTGGCCCCACTTCTGCTCACCCCTTTCATCGCATCACGACTCATTTTAGGTGAATGGCACATTTCTACACCACACCATGATGAATCTTCGGAGTGAATCTCATGAAGCCTGTCAAGAACCTTTAGGGGTGTTCATTTGGACGGTTCATCATGATCTGATATCTATTCTCATAGGCAGCGATCAACACCTCAAAAAATGATGCAGTATAATTTGACTCAGGGGTATATCGATTAATATTATATTACATGCATATTTTACACAACCATTTACATTTTTATTAACTCAAAAATGCAACTAAAATATCTAGCATGAATATTTATCTGAAAATTGCACATCCTGTACCCCAATTGGAACATAACAAATAAATAACAAACACTTTATTTTTTAATAATATAAAAACTAAATAATTGGGAAAAATAAAGTCTTACATGAAATCAGTAATTTGATGATAAATTATGACAGTCAAGAAATTCCATGCTAAAAAAAAGCAATGTGTAAAATCTAGTTAAAACACTCAATAGGAAACAACAAAAATGACCTACTCCAGTTGTGAAAAAACAAGTACATTTATGTACAAAAATAAACAAAATATAACTGCAAGCGGTTCAAGTGCTTTAGTGCATTTAAAAAAAAAAAAAAAAAAATACAAAAAAATATGTAGCAAGCCTGTAACCACCTAAACCAATGATTTAAAAAGGCTTTTTATGCAAATACAGGTAATTTACCACAGAAATAGTTTTTTTTTTTTTTTTTTTGACGTTTATGATTGTTACAGTGCCAGCCGTGGTCAGATCTCCTTAACTTCTCAAGCTTGTTTAGAATCACCCATCGCATGTGCTTGTAAAGTTTTGTAAAGTTTTGAGTTTTCCTTTAGGCTTTATAGGACTTTGGGTAAATTTGGACTTTCAACATTTTGTTTTAATAATTATAGACCTAGAAAGTCCAGAGAATTGTACTGTAGTATTTTTCCAGATTGAGCAAAAAACCTAGGACTAGTTCACAAAAGTACATTTTTCTTCTAAATCATTTAACAAATGATTTGACTGACAGCAGAAGTTCCATAAGTAAATATTGTATAAAAAATTAATTTTTAATTTCTTCTTAATTAATTAATTAAATTCTTAATTAATTCTTAAAAAATTATCCTTTAGAATTTCATCAGACATGCTTTTGATCATTAAAATGTAACGAAACAATTAAATAATAATAAAGAAAATTATTGGAAAACAGAGTCACAAACAAAACTAACAAAAATAACAAAATGCATTTCACAGGGCCTTAAAAACATGCAATTAAAAAATAATAATAATAATAATAATAATAACAATAATAATAATAATAAATTGCTGTTAAATTCTGCAAGTTTCATGATTTCAATTAATTAGACATGCTTTACTTTTTTATATGTATCCATTAAAATAGAGTCCAGAAAAATTAAAATGAAACTTGGGAAAAAATAAAATATTTCATAGGGCCCTCTTTATTTTATTTGTGTCTTTGTTTTATTGTAGCTGTCCTTTAGTTTGTCACTTGCGTCTGGGTTCTTATTATTAATAACAAAGATAAAATAAGAAATGACTATGTCATGATATAAATTGTTGTTGTGAAATAAAATGACTATATCATGAAATAAGATTTGGCTTTATCCTTTAAGTGAACTTACCAACATAGCAAAGATCTCTACATACCTGTAGGATCAGTAGTTGTTCACATACCAGTGTAATGGCACTGGTATGTGATTATTATTATTTTATTTGTTTATTTATTTATTTTAAAGGGAGGATGAAATGCTTTGTTTTAATAGATAAAATAACTATGGTCTCCATTTGGATCATCTATTATTCAGTTACTTTTCCTGTTGTTCTATGTTTTTTTTCAAAGTATTGGTTCAGTAGTAGTATCGTGATATTTTAGTCAGGTATCGTATCGAAGTCAAAAATTTGGTATCGTGACAACACTATACTCTCTAGAGAATGTTCCTGCACCGATTTGGTTCCGATCAGGTGAAAAACCTAGGACTAGTTTGCAAAAGTAGGTTTTTCAAAAAATCCAGAATACCCAAAAATTTCACCAGGCTCACGATCAAATCTGCATGCATTCTGTCCAACGACATAAGACATTTGAGCCTGCGACTGACTGTTTAGGAGTTATGAACAATTTTGTACTTTTTAAATCGCTGTAGCGCCCCCATCAGGCCGACTGGGGCGAGCCTTGGTGCGGTTGTCGGTGGTGTGAATACTACCATTCCTCCAAGTTTCAAGTGTCTATGACTTACATTTGGCCTGCACGATCAGTTTTACACGGAGACTGCTGATCCTTGGACGTTCTAACAATTATAATAGGGTTTCAGTGCTACATGCTTGAACCCCTAAAAAATAAATGACAAAAATAAAGCTGTTAAAATCTATTATTTATTTGTTTAGACTGACACTGGCACATCTGCTACACAAATTCCCTAATAACTACCATGCAAAGAAATACTGATATATCACAGAAATCTTAAAGAAATTACTATACTATACTAGTAGGGCTGCTTTGTACTTGTCTTGAGAAAGAACAAATTAGATAATACAGAATAACAAAGTGAACCAATGTAAGATATAGCAATGACCCTATATGACAATTCAGCACCAAGTCACCCGTATTGTTGATCATGGAGCTATTTGTTGTACCGTCTTTCATTTATGCTTTTAAATTAAATAAACTGTACATTACTGTGTTTAAACAGACTGAGAATCTTCAATGAGTGAAAATCTTGAAACTAAACTGTCTGAATGAATTGAGTCGTTTACTCAACTTCATGTTGCTGCAAATCTGCATGACTTACTTCTGGGCAACAGATAATATGATAAATGTTGGGGTCCAAACCATACTAGGCTCCGTTACCTTCCCTTGTAAGGACAAAAAAAACAGATATTTCAAAATAAATAATTTTGTGTTTTCTGCAGACAAAAAGAAAGTCATGCAGGTTTGCTTTTACAGGAAGCAACAGAAGCAAAGCAGGGATGCGTAACGTACTAATTACTGCACTGAAGCTTCATTTGTGGAAGATAAAAATGAGCTGCCAACACCTCAGTGATAATTTCGCTTTCAAACAGCACGCATCCATAGCAATGCCCTTTTCCAAGAGGACAGAGTCAGGAGGCAAGTGGCTCTAAACCAGCTTTAGTTACCAATCTCACCACACAGGACCAAACAACAGCAGCCTCAAATGTACTGCATGAGCCCAACAAAACCTGTCTGTAAGGAAGATGAAGGTTTGTCAAGCTTTTCTTGTTCTCCTGTTCAATAATAGTGGACGATTCTTTCCATTCTGAATTCTGTGCAGTGGGACGATAAGATGACAGGGGTCAGAACAGCTAATAAAAAAGGGAGTTATCGGTCTATGAAGACCTTGTCCGTCTTTATCTGTGTCTCCAGACAAATGGTACCTACACGAGCAGGTAAGGCACACATGGGCAAGAAATCTCACTGGCTGACCCTCAGGCCCACTGGCACCACCAATAACTTGGTTGATCTCTTTAGATTTGTCCATAAATCCGTTTACTTCCAATAAACTTGTTTCTACTCCTATAAATTAAAAACTTTAAATTAATAGCTTTGTGTCACTCAGTTTATTTAAAAAAAAAAAAAGAAAAGATAATTTAACCTACCATGTTGTTTGCATTCTAGTTCATTACTTTATTAGCTGTATGTAATATTATGACAAATAAATAAAAATACCATATGTTTGCCGATATTCAGGATAGGGTTGTCACGATACCATAAAAATGACTAACAATACAATACTAGCTGAAGTATCATGATACCAAGTAGCATCACGATACCATGCCGTATTCTGTTAATTTAAAATTCAATTCTACAAAATGAATCAAAATTTCATAAATAAAAAGATGTAAATGAAAACAGAAAGGATTTTTCTTTGAATACTTCATTAATGTGAATCAATGACTGGCTATTGTTATCCATGAAATCATGTAAACTCAGAGGCTGCACGAAGTGATATTTAGATGTGGTATTTATACATTTGTGACCCTGGACCACAAAACCAGTCTTAAGTCGCTGGGGTATATTTGTAGCAATAGCCAAAAATACATTGTATGGGTCAAAATGATCATTAGGAAATTAAGTAAAGATCATGTTCCATGAAGTTATTTTGTAAATTTCCTACTGTAGATATATCAAAACTTAATTTTTGATTAGTAATATGCATTGCAAAGAACTTAATTTGGAAAACTCTAAAGGCGATTTTCTCAATATTTTGAATTTTTTGCACCCTCAGATTCCATATACTGAAATAGTTGTATCTCAGCCAAATGTTGTTCTATCCTAACAAAGCATACATGTTTGGAAAGCTTATTTATTCAGCTTTCAGATGGTGTATAAAGCTCAATTTTGAAAAATTGACACTTATGACTGGTTTTGTGGTCCAGGGTCACATTTAGACTGTATTTATAATTGCATAAATAATGCTATGAGATTAATATTTAAATACAAAACTCTGAATACAGAAATATGTTGGAAAAGACTGTAATATGATGGGAAACTTAAAACCGCCAGCAGGTGGCAGCAAGTGTTCATGATTGATTCACTGAATCCTTCAGGAGCGAATCAAATGACTGTTTTCATGAATGGCTTAATGTATCAGTGATTTGCCTAATCCGGAGTCATATTCGAACACAGAAACTCTTGCTCGTGTCATATTTCTGAACTGTCAGGAGCATTTTTGCTCGCATATCTTGAAATTTTCAAGTTAGCAGCTTGTATATTAAAACATATTTGTTTAAAATGTTAATAATTCCGCTACGTTAAGGACTGGAATTGCATTCGTGATCGCAAACATGCTTCCAGAAACGAATTATTACACCTGTTCTAAAAGTGGGCAAATGAATAAAACTGCGAGAATACTTTCTTGTAAGATATTATGATGCTGAATAAGTCATTCTTGAGCTGCTATTTTTTTAAATAACATCAGACAGTCTAAATCAGACCCTCTCTTCTGATAAACTGCAGCATTAACAACAACGTGCAAGTGCAACGTCTCATTTCAAACTGAACTGAAGCGTCAGGAAACACTGAATACCACATAAAGCGTGTACACAGCATATACTACACAAAGCACAGCAGAAAGACATTTTGGCAATCAACTTGTAATGTTTCTGCTGGCGTGCATGTTCAAATGAACATTTTAAACCGCGTTCCAGCCGTGCATACAACCTATCTTACGGTACTACCGTTTAAAAAATGTGATGGCACCGCGGGTATATTTAAGCTTTAGTATCGCAATACTACTATAGTACCGGTATATTGTGCAACCCTTATTCAGGAAACATGCAAAGTGCACATACTTGTTTCTATTTACTTTGCAAAGACTACATCAGTACTTCTGCAGCAATATAGGATGATTTTGAAAAAAATTTTGAAGTTGAAGGAGAAAATGCGATTGGAGTTTTTCGACATACACTAACTTGAGTCAGAATACACAAGAGTTCAATGAGAGGAATGCAAGATGACCGTTTAAGAATAAAAAGTATTTAAATCGTATTTTTTTTAATGAAAATATCCAATCGTTTCGGTAGATAAGATCCTTCTTCCTCTGCTGGGATCGTTTACAACCGCATTTGTGATTGTTTTGAAGCCACGTTTAAACTGCATTTTGGAAGTTCAAAATCGGGGCACCATATCAGACCATATGGAGAAAAATCCTGAAATGTTTTCCTCAAAAAACATAATTTCTTTACGACTGAAGAAAGAAAGACACAAACATCTTGGAAGACAAGGGGGTGAGTACATTATATGTGAATCTTTGTTTTTGAAGTTGACTTCTCCTTTAATTTCAAGTCTGAAGTTTATTTGAAAACTTGCAAAAGAAAAGATAGATTTTGTGCAGATCAGTACTAGGGGCACAGAAACTTCACTGCCATCCCTACCCCTCCAAACAATCACTCTTTCAATATGAAAAACACTTGAGTTCACCAAAGATTTTCTATAATATTTTAAGGATGTTAGGAAACACAGTAAATGAGTGAAATGTCATCAGCAGGTCATTCACTCAAGATGATGTGCAAAAAAAAAAGAAAGTGTCAAAAACTGAAATTTCATTTCTGGGTGTAAATTAGTGCAGACAGAAAAGAAAAATAACACACAACTAGTGTCTGACAAAACGGTTTGTTAAAGTTGTCATGACATGACGGATCAAATTTCAGTTGATCTTCTGACATGTACAGTGTCAAAAAACTACAAAAACAAACAGTGAGTTTTTAGAACTCAAAACTTCCTTCTCACTGAAAAAAAAGAGCATCGACATTTATTAAATATGCAGTAAAACTAGTCGTTCTCCACTTCCAGCATCAGGATGCACAAAGTTTTTGAATAATGGATCAGATAAAAATTGCACTGGCGTATCTGCATATCTGTAAGTAACCAAATATTATGGCATTTTATGGTATTCTGGAGTACGCTAACTGATCAGTGTTATTTTAGTCCACTTTTGAACTATTCAGTTCAAAACCCAAACACAAATATTGATAGCCTAGCGGTTAGCGCACTGACATATAGTGCAACTGCACCTCTGACGACCCGAGTTCGAGTCCCGACTCGTGGTCCTTTGCCAATCCCATTCCCAACTGTCCACCCCATGCTTTCGTGTCTACCCGAGCACTTCACATGCTCAAAGACAGAAGGGAAAATAGTCACTACTAAATTGTGACATTAAAAAAAATTATTAGTATAATACATAAACCTTAGGGAATAATAAAAATGATTAAAAAGTTCCTTAAAAGTACATTGACGCTTGTCGAATTCATATTTAGCACAACAGGGGTGTAACTGCACACGTATTTGTACCGCATTAGTTCAGCATGTGTGTATTATGAACAACCACAGCTTCGTTTTAACCACTGCATGTGCAGAACATTATCTGAATATCAGAGTTTTCCCCCTATCAAAAGATCGACTGTAAGGCTGTTTACAAACAAGATGCACACAGTGGAAAAAATACACACTTTAACGAAGATACACACTATCTTTAAAAAAAAAAAAAAAAAAAAAAAAAAGGACTGGTAAGTTTAAGGACATTTTGGTTATCTATGAAACACAACGCAATTAAGTGCAAGATTCAAAATACAGGTAAAATACCTGTACAATTGGAAAACTCTCTCAAATGAATGCAGCCCATTGTGCCCAGGTTTTTTTCATAGCGCAGGATGGGACAATCCTGTTTATACTGATATAATTTGATGCTGCAAACGCATCTGGAAAATAATGAGGGACACAGAATGAGCTGCTGCTGTGGGAAAGTGCAAGTTGTCCTAAAGATGAGACGTGCTTCATATTAAGCACTTCAAATGAGCTCTTGCCTTCCTGCCAGAGGCTCGTTTTATTTGATGCATTTGTTCCCTTACATCTTACAGTTGCATCCTTATCTGTAAATGCCGGAAAGTCACATAAGTGTTTACATTTTCCACAAAGGCTATATTTGTTAAACTTCACTGAACGAGCGCATACATGTCAAACAGAGAATACCATTTGCCAAAATATTTTGCATCCAAAATTGGAAGCACATCATATTAGTCAGTTCCAGCAGTACTGACAGACTTTATGTAAAGAAAGTCATAGAAATGTCAAAGAAAAAAAAGACATACCAAACATACCAAAATCTCATTGTACATTAAAACCGTAAACAAAACCAATCAAAATACAAACAGTCAAACTGTAACTTTTGTCACAGAACTAGAACTGTACAAAAAGACAAATGTCCCATTGAACGACATAGTGTTGGTATAATAAAGTAACACACCTTGGCTCCAGCGAGGAGACCCAGCGATATGGCCACTCGAGCGCGCAGGTCCGGTCTGTCCTTAGGCCAAACATACGTCAACATCGCTGCAAGAATCTTTGAGGAGTTCACTTCCTTAAGCTGGGAACAAACAAAAAAATGTAGGGTTTCTTAGTTTAAAAACATAAATATTAAAAGAATACAGAATTAAAGAAGAAAAAGTTACTTTTTTTCCATTCACAGCTTTCATTCTCTCAAAACATATTAATTTAAGCCAAAACAAAATGTTTAAATGGGAACCTCCCAAAAATACATATTACTATGTACATTGTACATTATAATGTGGTGCTATTTCATAGAGTAGCAGCACTGATATCGGCAGCAGGGGGCAGCAGAGATCCACAAATCCCTCTGTAATCCAACTCCAGATCAGTGCTCATGACACACCAGTTCATTCCATTGTCAATCAACCTGGTGACAGGTTAACCAACCCATCAGCACATTAGAGCAGCACAGTGTACAAAACCAGACCGCCAACATTACAATCAACAAAGCTCTCCACAAGCACAATAAACTATTCTGGTTTGTCACATTTTGTTGACTTGATGAGGTGACAACCTACATGAAAGTATAAACCACAGATGCCACCACAGAAAGTTTAGGAAAACCACTTAACGGTCCAAATCCACTCATACACAAATGCACTCAACAGTTTCAAAGCTATATAAGGAAGAGGTTCTGTTTGTTTTAGATTAACGGATCACTGTCCAGTTGCACTAAAAAAATATTACAAACAATGGTCAGCTGAATGGTAATGCTAATACATAATCTGACAACTCTTGGCAATGAGGACTAGATCTGAGGAGTGTAGTTGAGCACGGCTGACATATTTTATTTTTTATTTTTTCTAAATTTAATGTTTTTCTTTTTTTTCTTTTTAATAATTTAATAATTCAGTAAAATATGATCTAAATATTGATCAACATATCCATTTTATTTTAAATCTGTTTTAGTTATAATTTTTCTCAATTCTGTATTTTATGATTTAATAAAAATGAATCTTCAAAAACTACAGTAAATTAAATAATACAACCTTTAATCAACCTTTTAAAAAGTAACCAAATAAAAATATGACAGTTCCTTTACAACACTGTATTTTTTATAAAATAACATGCTGCACAACTGAAGTTTACTGTACAGATTTGTTGGGGGAAAAAATTCTCTTGATTTTGTGATATTGCATGATTTACATTACTCTGGGAAGTACATTTTGCTATACAATAACAATACATTTCTGTCATTAATTTATTTGTTTAATCAAAGTATTTTGGTGTTTCTGTCATGAAGACCTTTGAGTTTCTGACATTCAACGTTATACATTCAATTTTTCGATTTCAGCCAAAAGAAAGGTCTTTTGTAGTTATTATATTTTGATGAATGACTACAAAGACACAATTTTGCAATAACATGCACTAATTAATATTCACCAAAAAGCCCAAGAATCTGTTTTAGCAAACCATTTTGGATTTCTTATTGTGTTTGTTAAAAATGGTTGTCTGCATGATGAACATGACACACAGAATACAGATTATCAATTATATAAAACCAAGAAAAAAAAAAAAATCAAAAAGAAAAGAAAAAAGCCTTACCACATTTTTGGGGTCTGCACTGAGTCCTCCACCTGCATGGCCGTGCCAGCACTGTCTCTCTGGAATCTGTAAATGCTGAAACACACCAGCACACAGTTTAACACTTTGACAGCAGTCTATATATTAGTTATTGTGATAAAACATGAGTCAATGTCAGGAAAAACAAACAAATCTAACAATATCATGCAACAAAATCAATGTCTCATATTTTTCACGTACTTTCACTGCTTCTAGGATCTGTCGGCTGTTCTGAGCTCGGCTGTTGGCCCATGTTGACGATGCTCGGCTTTGACTTGGAAGCTGAAAGAAAGTCAAGAAAAACAAGGTAAGACATGTAAATGAAACGTTAAATATATTAATCTTTTCAGTAGATTACTAAAGAACATATGTTCATAACAGCACATTTAGCTGACCATGATTCATTATTAATTCACTATTTTACTCAAGCTCCTGAGTGATTCTTCAAGATCCCAAAACACAACCGATTTCCCTGGAAGTCAGAACTGTGTAATGCATTGTGAAATAGGATCATAAAAATACATCTATATACGCATATAGACATTAAGGCTATTTCTTTGCTGAATATCTGTATAGGTTCTTAATGTTAGGATACTGGCTGATTATTTTCAGCTGTGAATTATGTGAATGTTTTGGTAGACGATTATTTGTTCGGTTCATTTCACAGTGGATTCTTTGGTCAACCAGTCACAATTCGACCACAAGCTTTGCAAACAGACTTTTATGAAAATTAATACAGCAACACATAAGCATGTTAATTCTAATGCCCAATCTGTGATCAGTGATTTTTATGTGAAATGTAAGGATTAATGTACATAAAAATGCATCAGTAAATCTAAGTTCTAAGTGCCACTGAACTAATCAGTCTTATGTATTTGACAATTCAGATACTTCTAGCCACTGCCATTAATGCAGTCATTAAGTAGTCAATTTCATGAAATCACTATAAATTAGTTTTTGGGGGAAAAAAAAAAAAAAAAACTAACAGACACATGAGCTTAAAATGACAAATTTAAGTTAATGTTAAAAAATAAAAGGTCAAAAATTCAGTCAAAAGTGAAAAGCACCGGAGGGTTCAATAGCGACCAAATTATATACAGAATGCAATCAGAGAATGCTCCCCTTAAAATCACTTGAGCTTTCAATCATTCCCAAGTTCAGCGTGAGTCTATCAGTGAAGTGAGTTCTGCACTTTCACCAAAACTCCCATTATAATCAGTGATGCTGTTTACACTGCTCAACGAATGTAAGCTTTTATGCAAAGGGAGTAGATTTAAATATAATGGTATAATCAGTCAACACATATTTAATGTTTTCAGCTTTGCTGTATTAGAAATAACATTGTGTGTTTTCAAAAGATTTTCACATGTAAAACTGATTTCATATGCAAGGATGTTACTCAAAAACACATAAATGAGTGTTTAGACTAAAGTCTAAATAGTATTCAAATCTGAAGCCAAAATATATATATCAAGGTAGAAAATGTACTTTTATTTCTAAGCACACCTAGGGAAACAGTATAGAATGAAAAATGCAGTTCATAACCCCTTTTAAGACTGAATACTCAACTAGCTGTTTACAAACTCTATGACTAGTTGATTGATGGGAGAAATAGAAATATAAATAGTCATTCAAGTCACTGCTCATTTAAAATATATTATTTTCTATGACAATGTCAATTCCATCATGTCTTAAAATAAATCACACTGCAATATTTTGCAAAGTATGTCCAGTTTTTCTTTAATTTCGATGACAGTGTTGACTAACACATTATTTTTTAAACATTTTACTGATCATCACACCTTATAGGGATCTTGTGGCCTCTGTTTGGCACAAGGACTCTGACAGGTGTGACAGAGAAAGTTTTGGTAGGGAAAAACATACTTCAGTCATAATAATATAAAGGGGTTTGTGACTGGTAAATAGGGTCCCGTCATATGCTACACTGATATGAGCTGAACGGAGGGCGGGATTCAGTCTTATCTGGGTACACATACAGTATTAGGTGACTGTTTATATCACATGACCCCCAGGACGGAAGGAGTTAACTCCAAACCAATGATTAAAAGTTAAGTGAAAAACAAGAGGCTACAATAGACGGTTTGAATACCAGTCAAATGAACTTGTCAGCTGACATTACATGTCACAATACACTAAAATCGCGTTGACCGCGTAGCAGAAAATGCTACGGTGATTCTTACTTATGACCAACCACGACACTTACATTTACACAGAACAGTGACAACTTCATTAGTCACGATGAACCATAACAACTTCCTACTTCAATAAGCAACGGCCAACAAGAAACAGCATGCAAACAACATAACAAATAGTTTACTTCCAACAACGTACCGTATGTGGCACTACAGAGTGTGTGAGATTGCATCAGTGAACTCCTGTGTGTGTTTAAAGTTTGAGTCTCTGCCCTTGTCTCATGGTGTCGCGTCCTAAAGTGTGTGACAGAGGTGAACGTACCTGATATGTGCTCCGCTCTTTCCGTTTATTCGCCGCTCTGTGCTCGTGATAGGTCCACGCGTGAACGGCGCGGCTCTGCTGAAGCAACAGTGACAATTTTCGCCTTTGAATGTGAAATCCACATTTCAGCGGGACCAAGAGCGGCGCCATGCTGAACTGAAGGGCTGAGGGGAACGTCACCCGTGACGTCATTTCCGCGCAGCTGCCTGCCTTAGCCAATAGAAAAACGACAATGAATTTCTTAAGATCGTTCATTGTGAATCATTACATCTAAAAAGGCCTACATTTCGCTTTTTTAATTTTAATATGTATGTACACCCTCCTTTTTCTGTTAGAGTTTTGCTTTTATGCAACTACAGCACTAAAGGTGGACACTGACTGTATGTTAAAAAAAAGTGCCGCAGTTGTTATTTGGTATGCATCACTTAATTCTATTGAAAAGATGAATAGCTCTCGCCACTTTGTACTTTAGTTGTACACTAATGATAATGAACGATCAAAACACGACAAAAGACAAAACATCAGACTCTTTTACATGCCATTTCTTAAAAACCAGTTTTATTAGGAAATACGTTTTGATATTTAAAAGAGATTTCAAGAATCATAAGACATAAATATCCGAAATATTAAACGTCCAGTCAGAGTGTCAATTTGAATTGTGTCAAATTACACCGATCATTTATATACAGGGCTCTTAAGTCTCACCCACGCTAAAAAGTAAGGGATAACTTGTCCCGCTATATACTGTTAATAGACGAGGCGCAGGCTTGCAGGGGGACTTCATAGCTGTCTTAACAGTTAAATTGCCACCTATACGGTGTACATTTTAGGACATCCTCAGACGTCAGTCACAAAATAAAAAGGTATGGAACGCCATTGGGGACAATACCTATTATATGAAACGCGAGAAATCTGGACGCATTAACACGCAAAGTTTGTACGTGTTTTTTTTGGTACGTGTAAACGCGAACGTTTTGTACGTCTATACACGAAATTTTTTGTCGTGTTATTTAAAGACACGATCGTTTGTATCGCCTTAACGTAACATTTTTGGCCGTGTATTTTTGTTACGTGTTTCTAGACGAACGTTTTCGTCGTGTAAACATGACATTTTTGAACGTGTAATATTTCTAAGTCTTATTTGATGTGCGACATACTAATTTTTCTGTTTTAGTTGAACTGGTGATAATTTAGGGTCATTGATTAAATACACTCAATGACTGCATGAATTAACATTATATTCTTTTGTAACGTTAAAGGAATTTGTCCTGTAGGTAAAATGAGTGGTCTCGGTGATCCAACGACCACATTTCCCCTCTGATTAATACATTCGAGGTGTCCACTGCAAATAGCCTACTTGTTGGCAGAACTAAATACACTAGGCCAGTCTAACGTTACCCTATATGTGGAAAAAGTCACCTCTTTAGTCAGCAGTTTCTGTGGCGTAACGTGTAAAGGGAGACCGGGGTTCTATTCCCACTGACAGCGCTTTTTTTATTACTTTACAGTTAATAAACGCATTTGTTTTCAATAAAAATGATTTGACTTAAAATTCATTTTAATTCATAAAAGTTACATTTAGGGTAAGGTTAGGGGTAGCGCTCTTTAATATCTCAATAAGTTGCCATGATTTTAATATTGTTTTATAAATATAATGATTTACTGTCAGTTATATTGCAGGATGTTTAATGCACAACAATACTGAGGAGCAAATAGTGACGTTATCTCTCACTATTTATAAGTAAATAGCATCTAAATGTCTACTGAATCCACAACTGTTGCTATTTACACTTGGACTTGGACTGGCTGCCCCACAGTTTACGTTGTATGGTCCGCCTGTTGTAGTGATTCTGTAATGTTTATGTGTCGTATGATTGTGTCTGGGTTTAAAGGTTGAATAAAGATTTGTGAATTGTCATAGGCTACTGGTGCTTTGTTTTCTGCTTTTGGATTTGCCTGACTGTTATAATATAATTGTTAAATTTGTGATTGTTACAATATATTGTTGTTATTACATTATTTTTATCTGATATATACAGTATACATTCAAGATATTTGTATTATTTCCAGTCAAACTGACACCCCAACTTCAAGGAGCATGTCTCTCATACCAGATTGATGCTGGCCCACTCGGAGATTACTCCAGTCATTTTGAAAAAAAACAATAGCCACAGTATTTAGTATTTAGCCTTTGCTAACTTTATTATTCATTGTATTTATTAAAGTTGAATGATTTATGGCATTTATTGGCGCTATTATGTATAATTATTGACACCTCACCGTGGACCTCACTAATAATTAAACCCTGGCTATGGCCGTATCCAGTGTTGTATGTTCTATGTATGTTAATATATGTTATACATATGTGTATATAGCCTATTACATCACTTATGTCTTATATAAGTCAACTGAACGCAGTCTGTAAAAGTTCTTTGACAGTTTAATAAAAAATTTCTAAGAGCCATCATAGAGAGCAATCCACTTTTCCACGTTACCGGAGACAAAAAACCTGCATGAGTACAAACGGGATGAGATGACACAGCACTGACATCACAACCAACGTATAAATGCATCATTGACTCTAAAGTTTAACGCCTGCCTATGTACATGTCAACGTAAAAATATGATCTCATTCACGAACAAATGTTACGTGTGACGTTTGCATAGGTATTTGCTTACCTAACAGCACGTCATCCCTCACGAAAAGAAATGTCGTCTGATGTTTATATACGTATACAGCAACGTGCCATCCCATCACAAATGCAAATTAAATCCTAAATAGAGCAACGCTATTTGCTGTTGTGCAGTCTGACGCGACACCCGAACATATACTTCGTATTTACGCGTACAAACTTTGCGTGTTAATGCGTCCAGATTTCACGCGTTACATATAATAGGTATTGTCCCCAATGGCGTTCCATAAAAAGGTGTCATGCCTCAGACTGAAAGGCTTCAGGTCTCAGTTAAAACGACGTTTGGTGTCAGGTCTCGTACAATTAGGCATCAGATTACTGACTCAGATTAAAAGGCATCAGACGAAGGTACGAGGAATGTGACGTCAAAAGCCACGCCCATGTCCAAATATGTCACATTTTCATTCATTTTGAAACAGGAAGAAGCATCGATAAGAAGATAGTACTGTTGTTTGCAAACCGCTAAAAAGAAGTAGTCGTTTGCTTTAACAATGTGTGCGTCGTTTGTGTGCATAAATAACAGTTCGGTACACTTAGTAACTTAATTGTTTTGAACTACAAAGGCATGTTTTAACAATATATATATACATATATATATATATGTGTGTGTGTGTGTGTGTGTGTGTGTGTGCAAATACATGTATACATGTTTAGATAGACAGATATCATATGATTCAGTAAAATGAATGCTGAATCAATGTGCAATTTTTTCACACATAACACTAATCTCAACCACTCAGACACACAAAACACTTACATACATACAGTTATGTAAGTGACATGTTTAATGATATACACTGCCCTCCAAAAGTTTGGAAATGCCCTAGAAAAGTGGGTTTTCAACAATATTGGCATGAATCCTTTTTAATTTGTGATAATTATGCACTGATAAGGGACAACACAAACTACGAAAACATTTTATTACATAAACAGTTTATACATAGAAAAAACTTAAATTTTCGATTCATCAAAATACCCACCATTAGCAGCTATTACAGCTCTGCATAATCTGGGCCTAAATTCATTGTATTCTTAAACTAAATGGCAATCAATTAAGGTGTGCTGACCCAAAAATCTTTTAAAAACCTGGGCCAAGTTTAAACCAGTAATCAGGCATCACAGCTGGCAAAGGAGCATGTCTGACTTTGACATGTATATATTGCCATTATTATGTAATCAAAATGAAAATTATTATTGCTGCTCTTCAATAATAATGTCAAGTTACTTTAATGTATTTGCACCAAAAAAACGATAAGAATTTTAGCTGATATCATCCAAAACCACACTTTGCCAGGGGTGTTTCCAAACTTTTGGAGAGCAGTGTACACTGATCATGGTACCCATGCACAGTAGCTTGGTTGAGCAACCGCATCATTTTACATCTTGCTGGATAACTGTGTATCTGTCAAAAATTATCTTTGTATTCTTCTGTATTAATGGAAAGATCATATAATGTTTGTCAATGTTTTACGTCATTCTACAGATTTTCAATCCAAGCCTGAGCAGGGCAGTTCTCCAGGGATGAGGGCCCTGCTGCAGTTTCACCAGTAAAGAAAATGACTCATCACTATTTACTTGAAGGACCACATGCAAGGGACATTGCTGGACACAGAGTCACTGTGAGTTATTCTGTGGGGAGGTGAAATGGCCTGACTTTCTCCAGATGGACAGTAAAAATCAACAGAATGCCATCAAAGACTACCTGGGGAGAGAATCGGATGAAGCAAGAGATGTTTTTTTTTATTAATCTTTGAGTATCTGGAGGAACTGGACACTTTCATTACAAATGGTCTTCATGAACAAGGCCTAAAGGTCCATGCCATTTTCTGTGAATAATCTATCAGAGCAAGGAATCTCTCTGTGTAGCCTATGTATGCATGTACAGTATCTCACAAAAGCGAGTACATCCCTTACATTTCAGCAATCATTTTAGTATATCTTCTCAAGGAACAATACTATAGAAATGAAACTTGGATATATTTTAGAGTAGTCAATGTGCAGCTTGTATAGTAGTGTATATTTATTGTCGCCTAAAAATAACTTGACATACAGCCATTATTGTAAAACAGCTGGCAACAAAAGTGAGTACACCCTAAGTGAATTTGTCAAAACTGTGTCCAAAGTGTCAATATTTTGTGTTAGCACCATTGTTATCTATCTGCCTTAATCATTATGTGCATGGAATTCACCAGAGCTGCACAGGTTGTTGCTGGGATCCTCTTCAAATCCTCTATAATGACATCGCTTGAGGATGCCCCATAGGTGCTCAGTAGGGTTCAGGTCAGATCACCTTTACCTGCACCTTCCTCAGCAAGGCAATTGTCATCTTGGTGGTGTGTTTGAAAACATGTTGGAAAACTGCCGTTCAGCCCAGTTTCTGAAGGAAAGACATCATGTTCTGCTTCAGAAATGTACAGTACATAATGGAATCCATGTTTCCCTCAATGAAGCGCGGCTCCCCAGTACCAGCAGCACTCATGCAGCCCCAGACTATGATGCTACCACCACCACGCTTGACTGTAGGAGAGACACAATTGTCTTGGTACTCCTCACCAGGGCATCACCACACATGCTGGACGCCATCTGAGCCAAACAAGTTTATCTTAGTCTCATCAGACCATAGGAGATGGTTCCAGTAATTCATGCTCTTGGACAGGTTGTCTTCAGCAACTGTTTGTGGGCTTTCTTGTAAGCCAAATTCAGAAGAGGCTTCCTTCTCGGATGACGCCAATGCAAACCGACTTGTTGCAGTGTGCAGCGTATGGTCTGAGCACTGACAAGCGGACCTTCTACTTCTGCAACCTCTAAAGCAATGCTGGCAGCACTCATGCATCTGTTTTTTGAAACCAGGTTCTGCACCTGAACACAAAGCGAGCACTCAACTTCACTGACCGACCCTTGCGAGGCCTATTCCGAATGGAACCCATCTTGGAAAACCTCTGTATGACCCTGGCCACAGTACTGTAACTCAGTTTCAGGTTGTTACTGAACCTCTTATAGCCTAGGCCATCATTGTGGAGAGCAACAATTCCAATTCCTTGTTTTTTGCCATGAGGTGCCTTGTTGAACATCCAGTGGTCAGTATGAGAGAACTGTACTAAAACCACCAAATTTTCACTGCTCTAATACAAGATACACAACTTTGTATGGTCCTGTCAAGCAGACAAAAACATGAACATGATGAATAGGACATGTGGCTTTGCATGGTTAAATGACATAGTGCTGTTATCATTTAGGGTGTACTCACTTTTGTTGCCAGCTGTTTTGACAGTAATGGCTGTATGTCAAGTTATTTTTAGGAGACAGTAAATATACACTGCTATACAAGCTACACATTGACTACTCTAAAATATATCCAAGTTTAATTTCTATAGTATTGTCCCTTGAGAATATATGGTAAAATGATTGCTGAAATGTGAGGGGTGTACTCGCTTTTTTGAGGTACTGTATATGTACTGCATATCAAGAACTGTTTATCTGATCATTTAACTGTACATTCAACTGCTCACACTTTATGAGAGTTGGAACATAACTTTTGTCAAACACTACCAGTCAAAAGTTTTTGAACAGAAAGATTTTTTCATGTTTTTTTTTTTTTTTCTGTTCACCAAGCCGGCATTTATTTATTTTATCCAGAGTACAGCAAAAATGTTACAATATTTTTTTTTTTTTTTTTTGAAACGGTTTTCTTTATTTCTATTAAAATGCTATTTACTCCTGTGATTTCAAAGCTGAATTTTTAACATCATTACTCCGGTCAAATGCCGGAGCAGGGATGTAAGTTAGACAAGAATATCTCAGATTGAGCAATTGAGGTGTTGTGTTGCTGGATGTAATAATGAACATAGTGGTCGTCATTTACTCCCGACATCTGAGCCGCTGAAGACGCAGTGGATTACATTTGCTTGTGAAGAAAATGCGCCTCCCGAACTACATATATCCGTCTATGTTTGCGCAAATCATTCATGATCCAGCTTCATTTGCAGCAGAAGTGTGTATACGCGTTTTTTATGAATCTTTGCGATCGCCTTTCCTTATAACGTGGTAGTTAGGAAGTTTAGCGGCTAAAGTAAACAAGATCGTCATTCCACAGAGAGAAGAGAGGGGCGGGGTGAGCAGAGCTCATTTGCATTTAAAGGAACAACCCCTTAGAATGAGATGATTTTTGCAGAGCTCATTCTGACAAGGTAAAAAGGATGTTGTTTTACAAAACCACTGAGAATTTTTAATCAAAGTATATTAGAGACTTTTCATTAAGACCCTAAAGAATCATATCAACTTGTGGAAAATGGGCATCCGATGACCCCTTTAAAGCATCCTTGCTAAATAAGGACTCCAAGCTTTTGAATGGTATAGTGTATACTGTTACTAAAAAATATTATATTTCAGATAAATACTGATCTTTGTATCTTTCTATTCATCAAAGAATCCTGAAAAAAATGCAATCAGCTGCTTTAAATATTGAAAATAATGATAATAATATTCAGAAATGTTTCTTAAGCAGCAAGTCAGCATATTAGAATAATTTCTGAAGGATCATGTGACACAAGACTGGAGTAATGATGCTGAAAATTTAGCTTTGATCACAGCAATTAATTACATTAAAAATATTTAAATTGAAAGCAGTTATTTTAAACAGAAAAAATATTTCACAATATTACTGCTTTTGCTGTTATTTGGATCAAATAAATTCAGGCTTGGTAAGCAGAAGAGAATTCTTTAAAAAAAAAAACTAAAAGTCTTACTGTTCAAAAACTTTTGATGGGTAATGTATATTTTTGTCTATTTTTTAATTGAATTATTTTTGTAAAATAATAAATATGAAATAACTCAAGAAGAAATTGATTTTTTGTTTTTATTCATCTTTAAGTATATGGAGGACCTGCGCAATATCATATTAAGTTGTGATGAACAAGGCCTAAAGGTCAATGTCATGTTATATAATCTATCAATGCATGCAGCATGTGTATGTGTAGCCTACTGCATACGGAGAACTGTTGATTCTGTCATTCAAACATTAACACTCTGTGATAAGTGGATCACATCTTTAGAAAACTAAATG
This sequence comes from Labeo rohita, assembly GCF_022985175.1. Taxonomy (NCBI): domain Eukaryota; kingdom Metazoa; phylum Chordata; class Actinopteri; order Cypriniformes; family Cyprinidae; genus Labeo; species Labeo rohita. The sequence continues at coordinate 31,536,227 of NC_066882.1, read as the reverse complement.
ACAAGTATACAATACCAACTTTTTACAATAATTTTACATTATTTTACAATACACCAAAATATAATTGTATCCTTCTAAATTTGATACATTTAAAATTTGCCTTGGGTAGGTCAAAATCAATCATAATAAATGTGAATTTATCTCATTACATGAATGAACAAGGTAAGGTTTAAAGGTTTTTTTTAACAATTAGCCTAATGAAAACAATGCAAGAGTTTTACAGGCTGTTATGATGACGAACTCAGCTCCATAGATTAGACACATTGAATATATGAGATTTAAGTTGTGGCATTTTAGCCTAGACATCCTTTACAAAAGTACAACCTCTGTCCCCAGCTGTGGAGAAGACTCTTTGCTGAGGAGCCAGAGTTAGGTTCTGGACAGATGTGAGAAGAAGAGTGTCTTTCTTACCACAGCAGCAGAAGGCAGACTCTATTGAGAGAAGGATAGGAGGGTGACACTTCACTCTTGATCTTTTCATGGAGGGTCGATGCAGTCTTTTGCTGAAGGACGAGGCTCATGCTCATGACTTGGTCTTATTCAGCAAGGAGTTCCTCTAGTGCAGAGTCAGAGAAATCAGATTCCTTGCAAACTGTAAACTTTTAATAAAATTGACCAAATTATTGTAGCCAGGTTTACTGTTTTTATTATAAAACATGGCAAAGGTATGAGAAAATTATATCAATCATGTTCTCCCTCCTCTTCACGATCCTGAACCTGTGCTGTCAATATTGATCTCTGGCAGCTGAAAGGAGGATCACCCTGTTAATATTGCTAATGTATGTACACAATCAGTCAAAAATGTGCAGTCTTTGCATTTTAATGTTTTTCGGTAGTCTATTCTGCTCACCAAGGCTATATTTATTTAATCAAACTTACAGTACAAACAGTAATATTGTGAAATATTATTTTTAACTTTAAATGTTTTCTATTGTTTTTCAAATACACTTGAATGTATTTCATTCCTGTGAGGCAAAGCTTCAGTGTCACATGATCATTCTCATATGATGATCCGATGCTCAAGAAAGATTTCTGATTATCAATGTTGAAAACAGTTGTGCTACTTCATATTTCTGTGTAAATCGTGTTTTTTTTTTTCAGGATTATTTTATGAATACAAAAATAAAAACAAAACAAAATACAAGTTTTCATTTTTTTAAAATCTTTTGTAACATTATAAATGTATCACTTTTGATCAATTAAATGCATCCCTGCTGTTAATGTCTTCCCAAAGAAAAAAAAAATCTTAGTGACTCCAAAATTCTGAACACAAAAAAATGTAGGCAGCACAACTGTTTTCTACACTGATAATAATCAAAAATGTTTCCTGAGCAGCAAATCAGCATATTACAATGATTTTGAACACTTACAACTGGAGTAATGATGCTGAAAATTCAGCTTTGATCACAGAAATGATTTACATTTTAAGATCAATTTCAAAGTCTGACCAACAGTATTACTACATTTAAATGAAAACACATCTTGTAATAAATAACGCACACATTCTCAAAGAACTTACATACTGATGATTACTTCCTTCCCTCACAGCTGCCTTCTTCAGTCATTCCCAGACTTCCTCATTTTTCACCTTTCCTTTGAATCTACACAAAAAAAACAACAGACAGTTTGGATAAGTCAACCCCAGACCTTTTTTGATGGTGGCCACAAACTGTCAAGGTGCCTTTTGAAATCTTAAGTGGTTCTCCAGCTTCTAAAGGAAAGGCAGAATCTGGGGCCATATTCACAGAGAATTTTATCTTACTACGTGTCCTAGCTAGGTTTAGTTTAAAACCTATTTACAAAACTCTTAAGAGTCTACAATATCTAAAAAGAGGGTTGAGTCAATGCATAGACCAGGGATCCTCAAATCCGGCCCACAAGATCCACCTTCCTGCAGAGTTTAGCTGTGACCCTAATCAAACACATCTGAGGATGCTAATCAATCTAGCCAGTAAAGCCGGTTCTTCAAGCTCGATTTTGCATAGCTTGTCATTGATTTGTGGCTCTGTGTATTAATTGCCACTCCAGCTGAACGCACATGATGAAGATTTACTACTAATCACAGAACCGGCTTTACTGACTAAACACGCCTGACAATCGCATGCAATTTATCGTGCAGCCCTAGGGGAGAACCTTTACAATGGTCAAATTCAGCCCAACTACAATTTTAATCATGTTTAAAAATGACCAGGAGCTCGGGAGGTTCTCATAAAGGCAGTGGTTTACAATTGTGGTCCAGGTGACCAACAGCACTGCACATTTTGTATGTCTCTCTTGTTAAACACAACTAGTACATGTTTAAGCTCAAACCGGTGTGCAACGTTTTGCTATGGTTTCCAGGTTGAACTACATGTTTCCTGGAAATGGTGTGCAAAGGGGTTTGATATATGTTTTCTCTTGTTTAGTGGGTGTGTCAAAAATGTCAGTCCAATCAGCAGCAACATGCACATAAACCACACAGTATTAAAGGAGAAGTCCATTTCCAGAACAAAAATTTACAGATAATTTACTCACCCCCTTGTCATCTAAGATGTTCTTGTCTTTCTTACTTAATTCAATAAGAAGTTATGCGTTCTGAGGAAAACATTTCAGAATTTTATCTCCATATAATGGACTGATATGGTGCCCTGAGTTTGAACTTCCAAAATGCAGTCTAAGTGTGGCTTCAAACAATCCCAAATGTTGTTGTAAACGATCCCAGCTGAGAAAGAAGGGTCTAAGCTAGCGAAACAATCGGTTATTTTCATTAAAATAATACTATTTATATACTTTTTAATCTCAAATGCTTGTCTTGTCTTGCTCTGCCTGAACTCTGTGTATTCTGGCTCAAGACAGTTAGGGTATGTCGAAAAACTCCAATCCTATTTTGTCCCTCAACTTAAAAATCATTTCAAAATCATCCTACATCGCTGCAGAAGTACCGACCCAGTCTTTGTAAAGTGAACAAACACCCTTAACAAAAAAGGTAAAACAGCGATATAGGACGATTTTGAAGTTGAGGGAGAACATGAGATGGGAACTTTGGGGTACTTGCCGATTCCGAGTACCGATACCAATGTTTTTTTAATTTACCGGTAAATTTATAAAATTTAGAATACAGAAACTAAAAAAGTATGTGTTATGATCTGGTCAGTGAGCTGCAGACCGCTCACCACCAGACGTCGCTCTTGCGTTTTTGTAACGCACGGACTGCCACACTACACCCCGGACTACACTCCCCATCAGCCATTGCACTTCCCCCCCGTCCAATCAGAGACTGTATAAATACCCCGGTCTTCCTGTCACTCCTCGCCGAGTATTGAATTGTTTCTCATTCTTACAAAGCGTTTCTCCTAGTTTTCCCCGTGTCTAGTTTCCTTGTTTACCTCGTTGTTTTGATCTCTCGCTTGTCTGACCACTCTCTTGCCTAGCCCCTCTCGGATAACGTTCGCCGCTGATTTGACCCTCGCCTGTTTAAGGATTATTCTTGTCTCGCCGTCCATACACCTGTCTGCCATTGATTTACCCTGTCTGCCTGACCATGTCTTTGTCACGTCCCTTTAATAAAAGCTCGCATATGGATCCGCTCGCATCTCGTCTCATTCACCCCGTTACAGAATACTCGGCCAACACAGGATCCAGCAGCTTCACCCCGGACAATCAGCCGATACGGACACAGACAGAATTCTCTCCCGGATCAAACAGAAGACACACACACTCGAACAGTATATCCGTGAGTTTATTGCAATTTCGAATTATTCCACTCTCCCGGACTGTATAAAGATTGAGGTGTTTTGTGACGGCGTGAACCAGCCCCTCCGTGCGCGACTGAGACGCCAGGGTCCGCGCTCGTCGTTGGAGGCGTTCCTGAACTTTGCATTATTGTGTGTGGGTTCGCTGTGCACTGTGGGGGTCGCGGAGAGGGAACGCGACAACGCGGAAATGGCGACCGCGCGTCCCACTCGCAAACTAGCGGTCTTGCCGGATCACGACGCCACAAACAAGTTTGCCGCCTGGATCGCTCGAGAAATGGCGGCCGTGTCGGAGCGCGCTCATGCTATGGCGGCGTCAGCAGAGCCCGCGCACAAGATGGCGGCCGCGCCGGAGCGCGTTAACGCTGTAGCGGCGACAGCGGTGCCCGTTCACAAAATGGCGGCCGCGTCGGAACGCGTCCACACAATGGCGGTGACTGCAGAGCCCGTTCACAAGATGGAGGCGAAAACAGAGCTCCTTCATGTCACAGCTGCCACTCAAGAGCCATTTAAAGGTACAGTTACATTTCCTGAGTCAAGTCAAGTTTCCAAGTCAAGTCAGATTGCAACCGTGTTTCCTGCGTCATGTCAAGTTACAGCCACCTTTCCTGAGCCACTGCACAAGATGGCTGCCACGCCAGAGCCACTGCACAAAATGGCTGCCACGCCAAAGCCTCCGCCCGCTAAAGCCCCGTCAGTCAGGCCGGCGCCCGCTAACGCCACGTCAGCCAAACCACAGCCTGCTCAGGACATCTCCGTCAAGTCACAGCCTGTTCACGCCATGTCTTCTGCTCCTGAGTCTACACCCATCATGGCCGCCCTCCCTGAAGCGGTTCCCGAGTCAAGCAAAGTCACAGCCGTGGTTCCTGAGTCAAGTCACGTCCCGCCTGACATCCCAAGATCGCGGCCTATCATGATGGCACATGTGCTGGATTCACCCCTGATGGCTGTACGGGCAGCTAAAATGGCGCTCCTTCACGTCACGGCTGCTACCCCAGGGTCAAGTCAAGCTTCCAAGTCCGGTCAAACAACAGAGTCAAGTCAAACCAAAGCTCTTGTTCTCCACGAGTCAAGCCAAGTCACAGCTGTTCCTCATGAGTTAAGTCACGTTACAGCTGTCGTCCCTGAGCCAAGTCACGTCACAGCTGTCGTCCCTGAGCCAAGTCACGTTACAGCTGTTATTCCTGAAGCAAGCCAGGCCTCTGCAGATCCTCGTGAGTCAAGCCTAGTTGTCAGGTCCTGTCATAATGCAGCTTCCGTCTCCAGTCAAGCTTCAGCGTCCCGTCAAGCTCCAGCGTCCCGTCAAGCTTCAGCGTCCCGTCAAGCTTCAGCGTCCCGTCAAGCTTCAGCGTCCCGTCAAGCTTCAGCGTCCAGTCAAGCTCCCAAGTCCAGTCAAGCTCCCAAGTCCAGTCAAGCTTCCAAGTCCAGTCAAGCTTCCAAGTCCAGTCAAGCTTCCAAGTCCAGTCAAGCTTCCAAGTCCAGTCAAGCTTCCAAGTCCAGTCAAGCTTCCAAGTCGAGCAATGTCAAGGCGGCTGTTCCAGACTCAAGCCACGCCCCGCCTGACGGCCCAGACTCAAGCCACGCCCCGCCTGACGGCCCAGACTCAAGCCACGCCCCGCCTGACGGCCCAGACTCAAGCCACGCCCCGCCTGACAGCCCAGACTCAAGCCACGCCCCGCCTGACGGCCCAGACTCAAGCCACGTCTCGTCTGGCCACCCAGAGCCTTACCATGACCCGTCTGACGGCCCAGAGTCAGGTCATGCCCAGTCCCCAAGTCAAGTCACACCAGACCCCAAGTCAAGTCACATCTCGTCTGACATCCCAAGACCACAGCCTATCGGGATAGCCAGCGCCCTGGACCCACCACAACCTCCCGCTGCTGCTCTACCCTTAATGGCTATTGCCATCTGGTGTGTGTGGGCTGCACATTGTGCTTCTGGGGTCACGTCTGCTCCCAAGCCTGCTCCAGAACTCCTGTCCAAGCACAAGCCTACTCCAGAGCCCCCGCCAGTTGGAGAGGCCGCGCCAATGCCTCCTGAGGTGTCAGCTTCGGCTGTGGATCCTCCCGTGGAGGCGGCGTCCCCTACAGACTCTCTGCCTCTCCCCATATTCTCTCTACCTCCCCTGTCTCTGCTGTTTCCAGGTCCCAGGCCATAACGCGGTTTCCTGCTCCGCCCCAGCTCCCGTCTGGTCACAAGCCTGTTCCAGAGCTCCCGTCCGGTCACAAGCCTGCTCCAGAGCTCCCGTCCGGTCACAAGCCTGCTCCAGAGCTCCCGTCCGGTCACAAGCCTGCTCCAGAGCTCCCGTCCGGTCACAAGCCTGCTCCAGAGCTCCCGCTGGGTCACAAGCCAGCTCCAGAGTTTTCGCCTGGTCACAAGCCTGTTCCAGAGTGCCACTTGGTCGGAGAAGCTGCGCCAATACCTCCAGAGGTGTCAGCCATGGCTGTGGATCCTCCCTTGGAGGTGGCGTCCCCCTACAAGCTCTCTGCTTCTCTCCCTTCTCTGTTTGTCTCCTCTGTCTCTGCTTTCCCCAGGTCCCAGATCGTAAAGCGGGGTCCTGTTCCGCCCGGAGGGCCGCTGCGCCTCCTGTTCCGCCCGGAGGGCCGCTGCGCCTCCTGTTCCGCCCCGGAGGGCCGCTGCGCCTCCTGTTCCGCCCGGAGGGCCGCTGCGCCTCCTGTTCCGCCCTGGAGGAGCCCCGCCTCCTGTTCCGCCTCGGAGGGCTCGGGCGTCGCCTGTCCCGCCTCCGGTTCCGCCCTGGAGGGCTCCTGCGCCTCCTGCTCTCCCTCCGGCTCCGCCCTGGAGGGCTCCTGCGCCTCCGGCTCCGCCCTGGAGGGCTCCTGCACCCCCTGCTCTGCCTCCGGCTCCGCCCTGGAGGGCTCCTGCGCCTTCTGCTCTGCTTCCTGCTCTGCCTCCGGCTCCGCCCTGGAGGGTGCCTGCGCCTCACGCTCTGCCTCCGGCTCCACCCTGGAGGGCTCTTGTGTCGCCCGTCCCGCCTCCGGCTCCACCCTGGAGGGCTCTTGTGTCGCCCGTCCCGCCTCCGGCTCCGCCCTGGAGGGTTCCTGCTCTACCGGTCCTGCCTCAATCACCGGGTCCTCCGCAGGGACCTGGCCCTCCGGCCCTTGCTCTGTCTAACCCCCGCCCCACCGCTCCCTTGGACTGTGGTTTGTTTGGAGCGTCTGGAAGCCGCTCTTTGGGGGGGGGCTATGTTATGATCTGGTCAGTGAGCTGCGGACCGCTCACCACCAGACGTCGCTCTTGCGTTTTTGTAACGCACGGACTGCCACACTACACCCCGGACTACACTCCCCATCAGCCATTGCACTTCCCCCCCGTCCAATCAGAGACTGTATAAATACCCCGGTCTTCCTGTCACTCCTCGCCGAGTATTGAATTGTTTCTCATTCTTACAAAGCGTTTCTCCTAGTTTTCCCCGTGTCTAGTTTCCTTGTTTACCTCGTTGTTTTGATCTCTCGCTTGTCTGACCACTCTCTTGCCTAGCCCCTCTCGGATAACGTTCGCCGCTGATTTGACCCTCGCCTGTTTAAGGATTATTCTTGTCTCGCCGTCCATACACCTGTCTGCCATTGATTTACCCTGTCTGCCTGACCATGTCTTTGTCACGTCCCTTTAATAAAAGCTCGCATATGGATCCGCTCGCATCTCGTCTCATTCACCCCGTTACAGTATGTATAATGTTAGTTGGTTAACTTAATTTATCAAATGGATACAGTCAAACCAAAATTTATTCAAACACCTTTTCTCACATTATCAGACAACATTTCTCAATAACACAGTTTATTTGCTATAGTTTAGAAACTGGTAATAAAATATGACAAGAACACAGAGTTAAACTGTGTCAGAACAAATTCAGCTTGACAAATGTCAGCTAACTTTGATAGAAAGATATGTAACGGATTACAATCAGCCAAAAAATTTTCACCCTTAGCCTCATTGACAGCATTTAGTCTCCTGGGCATGCTGTCAACCAGGTTCATGCAAAACAGAATTTATCATTTTTGGTCCCAAATTATCAATTTTACTGGTAGTCCACTGTATGAAGAATTTTTGGGTATAATATGTCACACTTTTACTTTATTTTGCTGACTTACATAAATGAACAATAGTGTCCTGCACCCATTAATAAAAAATAAATAAATAAAAATGATATCTAGTGTCTGAATAATTCATGATTTGACTGTATATCCTTCAGTTATTTCTTTATACACTTACACTTTTAGTTTTTGTTACTTTCACTGTTCATTTTTTTCTCTATAGTACATCATCTTTAATTTATTAGCACTACAGCTGCTCCATTGCAGCAGCTACTGTAATCACGCTTTTTGTTGTAATAATGCAAGGAACTACTCGTTATAAATCTCCTAACGGTGACATTTTCATCAATAAAGTTGTGTATGCTAAAGGCTAAAAAATAAGTTATGTTTATAGTAAATGCCCCTATAAATTTTGTTTTATATTTATGAATTAGTTTTAATCCAAATGATGCGTGTGCTACGTGAGCGAACATTAATAAAGATCACGCAACAGAATTGCGGTGCCCTTGCACTCTTTGCACATTGTTTTACTTGTTTTTGACATATCTGACTACAAACTTCTGAGTAATGTCTGTGAGAAAAGGATATTAACTCGTCAAGCTTGTATAGTACCACATACCAGTATCGGTATCGGTGCACTCCTAATTTTTGATCTGGAAGTAGACTTCTCCTTTAAGTGATATCTATCTAGCTATGAGTAAATTGTGAAATCCAGCCCTGTGGATTACCTGCCTCTCCTCCTGAGCATTTTGTCGTGTGGGTCCAGGAAGGCTGCTTGTATGTCTGGATATCGATGCGCAACTCTTTCAACCATGAGAAATGAAGTTCCAGTGTGTCTTCACATCCAGGGCAACAGAATGGTCAGGCAGGCCTGAAATATAAACATATTAGCCACTAAAATCAGTTTAAATCTATAGTTGTGCCTGAGTGACACTGAAACAATGAGGTTTGGTTTTTCACCCAGGATTCACTGACTCCTATGAAACACAGATTCATGATGGATTATCTCTTGATTCTGGATCCTTGCTGCCATTCGCTTGGAGATGGTTTGGATGATATGCAGTTATGTCTAAAAAGAAAAGAACCAACATTACAAAAACACCAATAGCAGCACTGTTGGTCCTGTAGCTTATATTAGTTTTTCAGTACTTAACAAGTCAGGAGCCAAATCAGTACCTGTTCTCGATTATCATCCCTACTCATAATCTTAGTTGTCTGTTGGTGCTGCCCAGACTGTCTCTCCACCTGCTGACAAAATGTATGTTAGTTTTACAACAATGAATAAAATATTGAGTCTACTAGATAGTAACAAATGAGCATCTTTTCTTATAAGCAACTCAGTGAATCATTGCCTGGTTCATTGGCAGTCAGGACCTAATGAAAGTTAACCATTTGTTTATAAAAGATTTGTTAAAACGAACGTATCAGATCTAACGTTATTTATGAATGAAAGGTAACGTTAACTAGCATAAAAAGCAAGCATGTAAAAAAAACATCTTAAACACCAATAGTGAGCAAATGACACAACGTACAGGTCTGTTGCTTGAGGGGAAAATGTGGAAATTATTATTCCCACATACACTGAAAGTGATTTCGGTAGCCTCGGTCTAATTAGACGTTTATACAGCAACGTTAGTTTA